>NC_045779.1:41062617-41372133 GCF_008692025.1 Phocoena sinus
TCCTTCAGGTTGGCTCTTAAAGTGTGCTCTATCTCTGGTGTGGGAAGAGCCCATTTTGAGACGTTTCTACACAAAAGGAAAGAAAGCAGCCAACATTTATTGTTTCAAGCCCTTTTAACTATATCCCCAGACATAAGAGGAATCTAGTTTCTATGGGAGTTTTTTTTTTTTTCTTTTTTTTAACATCCTTATTGGAGTGTAATTGCTTTACAATGCTGTGTTAGTTTCTGCTGTATAACAAAGTGAATCAGCTATACGTATACATATATCCCCATATCCCCTTCCTCTTGCGTTTCCATCCCACCCTTCCTAACCCACCCCTCCAGGTGGTCACAAAACACCGAGCTGATCTCCCTGTGCTATGTGGCTGCTTCCCACTAGCTATCTATTTTACATTTGGTAGTATATATATGTCCATGCCACTCTCTCACTTCGTCCCAGCTTCCCCTTCCCCCTCCCCATGTCCTCAAGTCCGTTCTCTAGTAGGTCTGCGTCTTTATTCCTGTCTTGCCCCTAGGTTCTTCAGAACCACTATTTTTTCTTTTTTTTTTTTAGATTCCATATATATGTGTTAGCATACGGTATTTATTTTTCTCTTTCTGATTTACTTCACTCTGTATGACAGACTCTATGTTCATCAACCTCGCTACAAATAACTCAATTTTGTTTCTTTTTATAGCTGAGTAATATACCATTGTATATATGTGCCACATCTTCTTTATCCATTCATCTGATGATGGACACGTAGGTTGCTTCCATGTCCTGGCTATTGTAAATAGAGCTGCAGTGAACATTGTGGTACATGACACTTTTTGAATTATGGTTTTCTCCGGGTATGTGTCCAGTAGTGGGATTGTATGTATTGTAGTGTATGGTAGTTTTATTTTCAGTTTTTTAAGGAACCTCCATACTGTTCTCCGTAGTGACTGTATCAATTTACATTCCCACCAACAGCGCAAGAGGGCACCCTTTTCTCCCCACCCTCTCTAGCATTTATTGTTTGTAGATTTTTTGATGATGGCCATTCTGACTGGTGTGAGGTGATACCTCATTGTAGTTTTGATTTGCATTACTCTAATGATTAATGATGTTGAACATCCTTTGATATGTTTGTTGGCAGCTGTATATCTTCTTTGGAGAAATGTCTATTTAGGTCTTCTGCCCATTTTTGGATTGGGTTGTTTGTTTTTTTGATATTGAGCTGCATGAGCTGCTTGTAAATTTTGGAGATTAATCTTTGTCAGTTGCTTCATTTGCAACTATTTTCTCCCATTCTAAGGGTTGTCTTTCGTCTTGTGTATGGTTTCCTTTGCTGTGCAAAAGCTTTTAAGATTCATTAGGTCCCATCTGTTTATTTTTGTTTTTATTTCCATTTCTCTAGGAGGTGGGTCAAAAAGGATCTTGCTGTGATTTATGTCATAGAGCGTTCTGCCTATGTTTTCCTCTAAAAGTTTGATAGTGTCTGGCCTTACATTTAGGTCTTTAATCCATTTTGAGTTTATTTTTGTGTATGGTGTTAGGGAGTGTTCCAATTTCATTCTTTTACATATAGCTGTCCAGTTTTCCCAGCACCACATATTGAAGAGGTTGTCTTTTCTCCATTGTATATTCTGGCCTCTTTTATCAAAGATAAGGTGACCATATGTGTGTGGGTTTATCTCTGGGCTTTCTATCCTGTTCCATTGATCTATATTTCTTTTTGTGCAAGTATCATACTGTCTTGATTACTGTAGCTTTGTAATATAGTCTGAAGTCCGGAAGCCTGATTCCTCCAGCTCTCCTTTTCTCTCTCAAGATTGCTTTGGCTATACGGGGTCTTCTGTGTTTCCATACAAATTGTGAAATTTTTTGTTCTAGTTCTGTGAAAAATGCCATTGGTAATTTGATAGGGATTGCATTGAATCTGTAGATTGCTTTGGATAGTATAGTCATTTTCACAATGCTGATTATTCCAATCCAAGAACATGATATAGCTCTCCATCTGTTTGTATCACCTTTAATTTCTTTCATCAGTTTCTTATAGTTTTCTGCATACAGGTCTTTTGTCTCCTTAGTCAGGTTTATTCCTAGGTATTTTATTCTTTTTGTTGCCATGGTAAATGGGAGTGTTTCCTTAATTTCTCTTTCAGATTTTTCATCATTAGTGTATAGGAATGCAAGAGATTTCTGTGCATTAATTTTGTATCCTGCTACTTTACCAAATTTATTGATTAGCTCTAATAGTTTTCTGGTAGCATCTTTAGGATTCTCTATGTATAGTACCATGTCATCTGCATACACTGACAGCTTTATTTCTCTTTTCCAATTTGGATTCCTTTTATTTCTTCTTCTTCTCTGATTGCTGTGGCTAAAACTTCCAAAACTATGTTGAATAATAGTGGTGAGAGTGGGCAACCTTGTCTTGTTCCTGTTCTTAGTGGAAATGGTTTCAGTTTTTCACCATTGAGAATGATGTTGGCTGTGGGTTTGTCATATATGGCCTTTATTATGTTGAGATAAGTTCCCTCCATGCCTACTTTCTGGAGGGTTTTTATCATAAATGGGTGTTGAATTTTGTCAAAAGCTTTCTCTGCATCTATTGAGATGATCATATGGTTTTTCTCCTTCAGTTTGTTAACATGGTGTTTCACGTTGATTGATTTGCGTATATTGAAGAATCCTTGCATTCCTGGGTAAACCCCACTTGATCATGGTATATGATGCTTTTAATGTGCTGTTGGATTCTGTTTGCTAGCATTTTGTTGAGGACTTTTGCATCTATGTTCATCAGTGATATTGGCCTGTAGTTTTCTTTCTTTGTGACATCTTTGTCTGGTTTTGGTATCAGGGTGATGGTGGCCTCGTAGAATGCGTTTGGGAGTGTTCCTCTCTCTGTTATATTTTGGAAGACTTTGAGAAGGATAGGTGTTAGCTCTTCTCTAAACGTTTGATAGAATTCACCTGTGAAGTGATTTGGTCCTGGGCTTTTGTTTGTTGGAAGATTTTTAATCTCAGTCTCAATTTCAGTGCTTGTGATTGGTCTGTTTATATTTCCTATTTCTTCCTGGTTCAGTCTTGGAAAGTTGTGCTTTTCTAAAAATGTGTCCATTTCTTCCAGGTTGTCCATTTTATTGGCATAGAGTTGCTTGTAGTAATCTCTCATGATCCTTTGTATTTCTGCAGTGTCAGTTGTTACTTCTCCTTTTTCATTCCTAATTCTATTGATTTGAGTCTTCTCCCTTTTTTTCTTGATGAGTCTGGCTAATGGTTTACCAATTTTGTTTATCTTCTCAAAGAACCAGCTTTTAGTTTTATTGATCTTTGCTATTGTTTCCTTCATTTCTTTTTCATTTATTTCTGATCTGATCTTTATGATTTCTTTCTTTCTGCTAACTTTGGGGGTTTTTTGTTCTTCTTTCTCTAATTGCTTTAGGTGTAAGGTTAGGTTGTTTATTTGAGATATTTCTTGTTTCTTGAGGTAGGATTGTATTGCTATAAACTTCCCTCTTAGAACTGCTTTTTTGCATCCCATAGGTATGGGGTCATTGTATTTTCATTGTCATTTGTTTCTACGTATTTTCTGATTTCCTCTTTGATTTCTTCAGTGATCTCTTGGTTATTTAGTATTGTGTTGTTTAGCCTCCATGTGTTTGCACTTTTTACAGATTTTTTCCTGTAATTGCTATCTAGTCTCAAAGCCTTGTGGTCAGAAAAGATACTTGATATGATTTCAATTTTCTTAAAATAACCAGTGCTTGATTTGTGACCCAAGATATGATCTATCCTGGAGAATGTTCCATGAGCACTTGAGAAGAAAGTGTATTCTGTTGTTTTTGGATGGAATGTCCTATAAATATCAATGAAGTCCATCTTGTTTAATGTGTCATTTAAAGCTTGTGTTTCCTTATTTATTTTCATTTTGGATGATCTGTCCATTGGTGAAAGTGGGGTGTTGAAGTCCCCTACTATGATTGTGTTACTGTCGATTTCCCCTTCTGTGGCTGTTAGTATTTGCCTTATGTATTGAGGTGCTCCTATGTTGGGTGCATAAGTATTTACAATTGTTATATATTCTTCTTGGATTGATCCCTTATCATTATGTAGTATCCTCCTTTGTCTCTTGTAATAAAGTCTATTTTGTCTGATATGAGTATCGCTACTTCAGCTTTCTTTTGATTTCCATTTGCATGGAATATCTTTTTCCATCACCTCACTTTCAGTCTGTATGTGTCCCTAGGTCTGAAGTGGGCCTCTTGTAGGGAGTATACATATGGGTCTTGTTTTTGTATCCATTCAGCCAGTCTGTGTCTTTTGGTTGGAGCATTTAATCCATTCACATGTATGGTTGTTATCAATATGTATGTTCCTATTACCATTTTCTTAATTGTTTTGCGTTTATTATTGTAGATCTTTTCCTTCTCTTGTGTTTCCTGCCTAGAGAAGTTCCTTTAGCATTTGTTCTAATGCTGGTTTGGTGGTGCTGAATTCTGTTAGCTTTTACTTGTCAGTAAAGGTTTTAATTTCTCTGCTGAATATGAATGACATCCTTGCTGGGTAGAGTAATCTTGGTTGTAGTTTTTTCCCTTTCATCACGTTAAATATGTCCTGCCACTCCCTTCTGGCTTGTAGAGTTTCTGCTGAAAGATCAGCTATTAACCTTATGGGGATTCCCTTGTATGTTAGCTATTGTTTTTCCCTTGCTGCTTTTAATATTTTTTCTTGTATTTAATTTTTTTTAGCTTGATTAATATGTATCTTGGTGTGTTTCTCCTTCGATTTCTCCTGTATGGGACTCTCTGTGCTTCCTGGACTTGATTGACTATTATCTTTCCCATGTTAGGGAAGTTTTCAACTATAATATCTTCAAATATTTTCTCAGTCCCTTTCTTTTTCTCTTATTCTTCTGAGACCCCTATAATTTGAATGTTGGTTCATTTAATGTTGTCCCAGTGGTCTGTGAGACTGTCCTCAATTCTTTTCATTCTTTTTTCTTTATTCTGCTCTGCTGTAGTTATTTCTACTATTTTATCTTCCAGGTCACTTATCCATTCTTCTGCCTCAGTTATTCTGCTATTGATTCTTTCTGGAGAATTTTTAGTTTCATTTATTGTGTTGTTCATCATTGTTTGTTTGGTCTTTAGTCCTTCTAGGTCCTTGTTAAAACATTTCTTGTATTTTCTCCATTCTATTTCCAAGATTTTGGATCACATTACTGTCATTACTCTGAATTCTTTTTCAGGTGGACTTCCTATTTCCTCTTCATTTGTTAGGCCTGGTGGGTTTTTGCCTTGCTCCTTCATCTGTTGTGTGTTTCTCTGTTTTCTTATTTTGCTGAACTTACTGTGTGTGGGGTCTCCTTTTCGCAGTCTGCAGATTCGTAGTTCCTGTTGTTTTTGGTGTCTGCCCCCAGTGGGTAAGGTTGGTTTAGTGGGTTGTGTAGGCTTCCTGGTGGAGGGGACTGGTGCCTGTGTTTTGGTGGATGTGGCCAGATCTTGTCTTTCTGGTGGGCAGGACCACATCCGGTGGTGTCTTTTGGGATTTCTGTGAGCTTATTATGATTTTAGGCAGCCTCTCTTTTAATGGGTGGGGTTGTGTTCCTGTCTTGCTAGTTCTTTGGCATAGGATGTCCAACACTGTAGCTTGCTGGTCGTTGAGTGGAACTGATCTTAGCATTGAGATGAAGATCTCTGGGAGAGCTTTTGCCATTTGATATTATGTGGAGCTGGGACGTCTCTGGTGGACCAATGTCCTGAACTCGGCTCACCCACCTCAGAGGCACAGACCTGACACCTGGCAGGAGCACCAAGACCCTGTCAGCCACATGGCCCAGAAGAAAAGGGAGAAATAAAGAAAGGAAAATTAAAATAAAATAATTAAAATTTTTAAAATTATTAAAAATTTTAAAAGTAATAAAAAAAAGAAAGAAGAGAGCAACCAAACCAAAAAACAAATCCACCAATGATAACAAGCACTGAAAACTCTGCTGAAAAAAAAAACCAAAAAACGGACAGACAGACCCCTAGGACAAATGGTAAAAGCAAAGCTATACAGACAAAATCACTCAAAGAAGCATATACATACACACTCACAAAAAGAGAAAAAGGAAAATATAGAGAGAGAAAGAAAAAAAAAAGGAAGAGAACAACCAAATCAATAAACAAATCTACCAGTGATAATAAACTCTAAATACTAAACTAAGATAAACATAAAACCAGAAACAAATTAGATACAGAAAGCAAACCCCAAGTCTACAGTTGCTCCCATGTCCGCCACCTCAATTTTAGGATGATTCATGTCTATTCAGGCATTCCACAGATGCAGGATACATGAAGTTGTTTGTGGAGATTTAATCTGCTTTTCCTGAGGCTGCTGGGAGAGATTTCCCTTTCTCTTCTTTGTTCGCACAGCTCCTGGGGTTCAGCTTTGGATTTGTCCCCACCTCTGCATGTAGGTCATCTGAGGGTGTCTGTTCTTCGCTCATACATGATGGGGTTAAAGGAGCAGCTGATTAGGGGTTTCTGGCTCACTCAGGCCGGGGCGAGGGAGGGGTACGGATGCGGGGCGAGCCTGTGGCAGCAGAGGCCAGCGTGACGTTGCACCAGCCTGCAACGCTGTGTGTTATCTCGGGAATTTGTCCCAGGATCACGGGGCCCTGGCAGTGGCGGGCTGCACAGGCTCCCAGGAGGGGAGGTGTGGACAGTGACTTGTGCTTGCACACAGACTTCTTGGTGGAGGCAGCAGCAGCCTTAGCATTTCATGCCTGTCTCTGGGTCCGCGCTGATAGCCGCAGCTCTCGTCAGTCTCTGGAGCTCATTTCAGCAGTGCTCTGAATCCCCTCTCCTCGCGCACCCTGAAAGGTCTCTTGCCTCTTAGGCAGATCCAGACTTTTTCCTGGACTCCCTCCCAGCTCGCTGTGGTGCATTAGCCCCCTTCAGGCTGTGTTCAGGCAGCCAACCCCAGTCCTCTCCCTGGGATCCGCCCCGGCGGGTGAGCAGACAAGCCTCTCGGGCTGGTGAGTGCCGGTCGGCACTGATCTTCTGTGCAGGAATCTCTCCGCTTTGCCCTCTGCACCCCTGTTGCTGTGCTCTCCTCTGTGGCTCTGAAGCTTCCCCCTGGTGCCCATCCCCTGTCTCTGCCAGTGAAGGGGTTCCTAGTGTGTGGAAACCTTTCCTCCTTCACAGTTCCCTCCCAGAGGTGCAAGTCCCATCCCTGTTCTTTTGTCTCTGTTTTTTTTTTTCTTCTTTTGCCCTACCCAGGTACGTGGGGAGTTTCTTGCTTTTTGGGAGGTCTGAGGTCCTCTGTCAGTGTTCAGTAGGTGTTCTGTAGGAGTTGTTCCACGTGTAGATGTATTTCTGATGTATTTGTTGGGAGGAAGAGGATTTGCATGTCTTACTCCTCTGCCACCTTGAAGCTCTATGGAAGTTTTTAATAAACCTCATTATTTGACAGTTAGTCAAATGTCTTGAATACGGCATTCCTTCATTATTTATTTTTCCACTTATGGTTATGTGTTAAGGCTCTTTGGATGTTGTGTGCCCCCCAGTTGGTGGTAAATGACTGTGACTGCTAATAGGCTGGCTTCCAAAGGTGCTTGTTAACAACTGCCTCATATATTCAACAGGCATTCTGTGCGAAGGGCTGGGAAATTAGATAACCTGGCAAGTCTTTCCACATCTAATATCTATGACAATGGCTGCAAATTACATGGGACAGAAGGAATGGCCTTGCACTGTGATAAAACGAGAGGGAATCAAGACAGCCTATGGCTGCTGGATTGGGCAGGCAGCTGCCTCTGGAGTACACCTCTCCCGGCGCTGGCTGCTGAGGTCAAGGGCTTTCACCCCTGCCTAACGAGCAGTCCTTCCTCAGCAAGTCCTCACCACCCCCCAACGTGGCAGGCTCTTCTTTTTATTTTAATCTTTTGTTATACTGGTAATTAGCATTATATCTTGAATAGTCAATTAAGAAATCCTAAACAGAATTTTAAATTTTGAAAGCTTTTCCACTAGGAAACCGGTTGCATTAATTTTGTGGACTGGAGGTAAGCTAAATTGGCCAAGTTTGTGCATTCATAACCTCATTCTAATCCTCAGTATCACAAATGCAAAAGGCTGTCATTAAATTTGAGAACAGACAAGAACTGGAATTTCTTAATATGAGTGTTGAAAGATTAATTCGAAAAGATCTCACTAAAAAACACAAAAGGTTATTGCTAACATGGGATATTTTATATTCATAGTCTGTACCTGGTTTAAAAAATTCCTATTTGCAATACCCAATTTAAAAAGAGGTTATACATTTAGAGGACTTTATCAAATTTTAAATTGAAGTAGTTACAGTTATTATTTTGTTCTGGTGATATGCAAGCACAGTTTATAAGATAATATTGGAAGCTTCTTTTCTCATCAACGAATATTTGACTTGCAGTTATTAAGCATTTTACATCCAAACAGAAGTTAAAAACAAAGAGAAAAAAAGGGAGAAAATTAGGGGTTTTTTATTTCACCTGTTTTCTTCATAATATGACTTCAAAAGCGAAAGTACTTACTTCTTTAACAGTATTTCATACTTCGTGTTTGCCCTAAAATATTGATGGCAAAGGGGAAATGGTAGTGATGAAAGCAGTGGTAATAAATTTCAGGTAAGTAGAGTTAATTTATTATTTGCCAAGATGAGAGTGAGGTAAAAATGTAAATATTTCACCTTTGATCAATGGAATTTTAATTTTATAAATAGCTATATACCTTGATTTAAACATCTGTAGCACATTTTAAACATCTGTGCTCAAGATGACCATTTGGGAAAAGGAAGCTAAAAGGTTCATTGACTTCACTTCCTACCAGTTGTCTGGTTCTCTATACTGCATTCAGACCCCAAATGAGACCTTTGTAAAGAGAGATTTTACACGACTTGCTTGCCTTAGTTTAAATTGTGTAACCTAGAATGGCTTTTTAGAATTTAGTAATTTCAGTGATTTTGCTGTGAGTTTTCAAATGTTATACAATTGTTGAAGAATTGAAACTTATCGGTTTCAGCAGTGAAAGTGAGAATAATTGAGATTTAAATACTAGACAGGCTGTTGACGCTCTCAGCTCTGTTACTGTAGGCCCTTCACTCCCTTGTGTTTCCTTTATTAGTTCATGAGAGATTTTTGCATTCAGAACCTAGGGCTTGGTTTAAAAAATGCTGCTTTAGGGTAACAGACTGGTTTGTAGCATTATTTTCATCACACTTGGTTAATTTTAGTCATTGATAGCTTAAAAAGCTTAATTAAAACTACTGCATATACAGGAAGAAAAGAAATAGATTGCCTATAGCATAGCTATAAAATATAAAGTCCAAGCTATGCTTGAAACAACTTTTATAGGTGACCCTTCTATTTAAATAATAATATATAATATTAGACTCCCAAGATTCCTAGGTAGCCATTGCTAATAAGAAAATTGCATTGCTTCTATCTACCCTTACTGTATATTTGTTTCTTTTCTAAAAGCACAGGCCTAGAAGTAATTTTAATAATCCAGAATATATCCTAAGTCCCTGCTTCAATCAAGACCAGACCTAAGGCCACAGATTCTGCTAACGTCAAAATAGCTGCTAGTTCCCACTATTACTACAGGGGTCATCCCCCTGCCCCATGAGCATAAGGACAGCAGTTTTGTTATAAGAGGACCTGAAAAACCTCTGGATCCCTTTATGCTGGAGATCTATTTATTTTGTAGTCAATACAAACTAAGAGGGGCCCTTCTGAAATTTTTGCTTAGTGACCCCTGAATTAAACATCTGCCACTTTTTCCTTTTCAACACTATTCCTAATGTATATTGAACTCAACTTAGGATAGGGTCTGGGGGGGGGGGGTTGATCTTTTCTTTAACTTTGAGTGGCTTTTTGCAAACACTTTTTTACCCTGGACTATTCCTAATGTGTATTGAACTTAGGATAGGGTCTGGGGGGGGGGGGTGGTGGTTGATCTTTTCTTTAACTTTGAGTGGCTTTTTGCAAACACTTGCTTACCCTGGACCAGTAGTATTCAAACAATGTAATTGAGAAGCTCTTGTAAAACTTATTAAAAGTGCAGGTTCCTGAGTCCCATGCCGGAAACACTATTGTAGTAAGTCTGTGGTGGGATCTCGAATCTTCACTTTTCTTAAGTCCCCCTGATGATTAAGATGGGTGTCTGGGAACCATCCTTTGAGGAAGAGGATGGGTTGAGTCCTTACGTGTTCAAACAGCAACTACCTACTGCAACCACCTAAGAATCAGATGATCTAGGCAGTGTTTTCCAAGGTTTATTAATGTTATCAGGTTCAGAATCAAAGACTACTTGGCCTGAAAGCAGTTTGGTAGCTACTGAGAGGGCTCTGGGGTAGGAAGACCTGGGTGAGTTCCAGGGCCCTGTTGATGAAGGTTTGGCAACGTTGAGCGACTTATTACCATGACTCAGTTTTCTAGTATATGAGGGGCGATAATTGTCTTTGCCTTCTATCCACCTAATAGCAATGCTCTGACAAATGTTGAGGCACAAGTTGTGAAAATCAACTAATTCCTACGTGGTACAGTACTTACATAAGTAACAGATTTCCAGAAACCAAACACCCATAGAAAACGCAGCATTTTCCTTATGTTTTACAATAATTTCCCTGAGTTTCAGAGGATGGTTTGTAAGACTATTTCCTCAGAGACTTTGCCCATAACTTTCAACTTTACCTTCATCCTGTCTCAATTCATTTCTATAAAGATATCAAGATGCCAGATTACATGTCATGTTTCCAAACCAGCCTCTAACTGGTACCCTTGGAAATATTACATTTCCCATGCTCAGAACCTAGGAGGTCAACCATATTTGACTCACTGAAAATAGCCAACAGCTGCTGAGCTAGCCTGAGATAATATATGGGATAAAAAGTCAGGTTAAGCCACAAAGGCCTTCCCTTCCCGATCATGAGTCAGTGTGGGGGTGCCTCTATACGAGACTGCATGCAAAAGAGAAGGAGCTGAGTGAGGGAAAGCTCTCAAGTGGTTCTTTGGAATTGGAGTTTCTTGAAAGGTAGCATCCTTGCTTCTTCACTAGAGGAACCTCTCTCATTGTTTTACCCACTTCATCCTTCCCAGACATTATGTGCACTCCAGAGCAATGTGCGGCGAGAGCGCCTGTCGCCTCTGCTTTGTCAAAGGCCAGGGAGATGCCTGTGTTGGAATGAGGCGGGTCTATCACTCGTTGCACAGGAGCTTCGTTTTAGTCTGGACTTACTTATACAAAACTATAAACTGGCTTGTTTTCACTCACTTTGCCAGTCACAGACGCCCTTGTCTGACGCTGGTGTTCTGTGAGGTTCTTCATGTGTCCAGCAGGAGAACAAGGCGGTCTGGCTTCTTTAACAGCCCTGCCGCCTACCTATAAGTGTCACACCAGTTCCCGGATGTCAGGGGCTGCTTTCTTCTTTTTCAGAGCAGATGTCCTGGTAGTATAAAATTAGTTTTAGAGCAGTATGATTTTTTTTTGTCGTGAACATTTCAGGTTCTCTTCATAGGTGCTGTTTTTTTTAAGTTAATCTTCAGCTTTGCCATGGTTTGTTTATAATCAGTTTATCTGTTCTCAAGTTGTTTGTCCCTAGCATTTAGGAACTTATGCGTTTGGGATATTTAGGGATTTAGAAACAGTAAGAAGAGTGAGGAGAGGTTCCTCCCCATGAAGCGGTAGATCAGTAGGGAAATTATAAGGAGGAGCAAGGGGATATAATAGAACTACCATACAACCTAGCAATCCCACTACTGGGCGTATACCCTGAGAAAACCATAATTCAAAAAGAGTCATGTACCACAACGTTCATTGCAGCTCTATTGACAATAGCCAGGACATGGAAGCAACCTAAGTGTCCATCGACAGATGAATGGATAAAGAAGATGTGGCACATATATACAATGGAATATTACTCAGCCATAAAAAGAAACAAAATTGAGTTATTTGTAGTGAGGTGGATGGACCTAGAGTCTGTCATACAGAGTGAAGTAAGTCAGAAAGAGAAAGAAAAATACCGTATGCTAACACATGTATATGGAATCTAAGGGAAAAAAAAAAGGTCATGAAGAACCTAGGGGCAAGACAGGAATAAAGACACAGACCCACTAGAGAATGGACTTGAGGACATGGGAGGGGGAAGGGTAAGCTGGGACGAAGTGAGAGAGAGGCATGGACATATATACACTACCAAATGTAAAATAGACAGCTAGTGGGAAGCAGCCCCATAGCACAGGGAGATCAGCTCTGTGCTTTGTGACCACCTAGAGGGGTGGGATAGGGAGGGTGGAAGGGAGACGCAGGAGGGAGGGGATATGGGGATATATGTAAGTATATGTATAGCTGATTCACTTTGTTTTACAGCAGAAACTAACACACCATTGTAAAGCAATTATACTCCAAAAAAGATATTTTTAAAAAAAGAAAAAAAATGATGCATTCCTTTTCCAACAGGCGCTTCTGTAGAAACACTCTGTAGAGAGGGATCCTTCCTCAAGAGGTGTGGGAAAGAGCCCAGTGATGCCACACGAGTGGCATCGATAGCTACAGAGGCTGAACTCTCACTCAATGTTTAGTACCCTGGGCACGCGACAGTGATCCCTCTTCTTTGCCGGATTCTTTGTAAGGGCTAAGCCTACCGAGAGGTTAAACCACCAATCAAAATTTGAAATCTTTAAGGGAAACCATTTGCCTGCAATTTCTTTTCCTTCTACTTTAAAGCCTTGTCACAGCCAATATCTAGAGCCTGTGGCACCATAAGGTAGGAGGCTTCATAAACAAAGGTAGGGAGTGTCCTTGGTAAGCCCCTCCTTCTACTGTTGGGGTATGTGAAAGCCTCCTTGCTCCTTTTGTCTTTTCTTTTTTTTTTTTCTTGTTTCATATTGAGCATTCTGAAAAGAACAAAATTCTTCTCTGATAACTCATAAAACACTTTTGTGCTTGGCTCTCCAAAGATTAAGAATTGGACACATAATTCTCCATTCATTTCTCAAGTGTCAAGAGAGAATTGAGTTTAAAGGCTCCAATTCCCTTGCAGGTTACCCTGTTGATCTAGATGAATTAGTCTTCAACACAGCTTTGGGAAAATCTCAGATGATCTGCAGGTTTGCAAATTGTTCGGACTCATAATGAAATCCCAGGCTGAGGAAATCACTAAGCGGTTCGTGAGCATGAGCTTTTCCCCGGATGTCTGGACATCTTGGATCAATTCTGTCACTGGCTTCTTTGCCTCTAGACATTCAAGGGCTGCTTGAGAAAGTCACATACGCACCAACTTGGTGCCGCTGCAAACTCATGGCCTCCAACCGTAGCCGGGCCTTCAGTGAGGCCTCCTGCTTCTGTTATGTGTCCTCAGTCACTTCCTCTCCCAAACGGTCTCCACCGACATCCTCCCGTTCTCCATTTTCTCCCTCACTCAGGAAGGGCGGTCCATCATCCATCCTTTCCCACTCTCCCTTTTGGATACAACAGGGTATGTGTCTCTCTTCTTATCCATGGCTATGTTCTGGGTCCTGTACCCTTCCACACCCTCAAGCACCTCAAACTGACCATTATAGTTTCTATTCTAAAGCTTCAGTCCTTTCTCTTCCTTAAAATGTTTCCCTTCAGAATATAAAATATTCTCAAGTCTTTAGCGTTAAAAAAAAATGTACACACCTTTACGTGACTCCGTGCCCTTCCAGCTCTTTTCTTTGCAGCCAAGCTTGTCTCCTCACATTCATTCCTTTTCACACTACAGTCTGAATTCCACCTGGGACAGTCCACCAAGGCTGCCCTTCCCAGGATTCAATGGTTCTTCTTTTGCCCAAATTGAACAGGCCCATGCTAGTCCTTTCCTTACTTGATTTTTCTGAAGCATTGACACTGTTGAGCACTACCCACGTCTTGAAACTGTTCACTTCCTTAGCTTCTATGCACTTCTCTTTCCTAGTTTTTGTACCTCCTTTTCCCCATTCCTTTTCAAGTCCCTCTCCTTGTGCTGGTCTCTTCAGTGTTAGTATGTATAAGGTATCATCCTTAGACTCTTCTTATTCAGTTCACTGTTCCTAGAAGATAACTCTATAGATCCCCAAATCTATATCTCCAGGTGTTAAAACCCATGTAGCCAACATTACCACTTGGATGCCCTATGGGTACTTAAACTCAACATGCCCCAAAACTGAACTTTTCTCTCACTCTCACTGCAACACATCTCTAGGAAGAGCAGAGTATCATCCTAGTCACTCAGACCTGCAAGCTTTGCACCGACGTAGATCTCTATTCCTCATTTATCGCTCTCCATTCGGTCAATCCCCAAGATACGCCAATTCAACCTAAATGTAGCCTCTTCTCTGCTCATTGTGCTTTAAGTTAAGGTATTCAAGTTTCTCATTACTACATTGCTTCTACCTGGTTTCTAAAATGTGGCTTCTCGGGCTTCCCTGGTGGCGCAGTGGTTGAGAGTACGCCCGCCGATGCAGGCGACACGGGTTCGTGCCCCGGTCCGGGAAGATCCCACATGCCGCGGAGCGGCTGGGCCCGTGAGCCATGGCCGCTGAGCCCGCGCGTCCGGAGCCTGTGCTCCACAACGCGAGAGGCCACAGCAGTGAGAGGCCTGCGTACCGCAAAAAAAAAAACAAAGACCGTCAACAATTTTCCAGTGAAATTCTTCTTGTGGTGGTAATAATTACATTTATTGAGTTCTTACTATATGCTAGGCACTCTCGAAATGTTTTACATGTGTAATCTTATTATTAATCTCTTTTAATGGGTGAGGGAACTAAAGATGAGAGAGGAAAATACCTTAGCCAAGTGATACATCTTATAAGCAGTGAAATTTGGATTTGAACACACGGAATAGTAGTTCAGAGCACAAAAAGAAAGGGAAAATATTTTCCATACCCTGACACTAACCTTACTCCATCCTATTACTTTGTGAGAGAGATACCGGAAAGGTCAATTCAAATGTTTATTATAGATCTAATTTGCGATTGAATTGGGTCTTTGAATAAAATACAGTTCTGCCCTCAAGTCTGCCACCTAGAAAGGTACATAAGATATGATACCACAATAGCTAGGAAAAATATTATAAATGGTAAACCTTACGAGTGATAATTGAAACCTGAGGAAGTTTAAGGAAAAGTCAGGAAAGTCTTTTTGGAAGCGGTGGCATTTGATATGTGCCTAAGTTAGGTCCTAATGGGTGGAGCTGTCCAAGGGGTGAAGAGTGGATGAGATTTAGAGGGTGGTTATAGGGAACAGACAACATCCTCATATTACCTGTCTTTATGTCAGAGGAGTAAAACAAAGGCAAAAGGCTTCAGCAGAGTCTTTCCCCCTCCATGGAGGGGAAGAGGAGAATGTAGTCACTCATGGCTCAGGACCCCTTGGTTGCTGCCATGCAGGCATCTGTGGAAGCAAGGAAATATGCCCCAGCAACTTTAAACTGACATCTGCTTCCCTCCCCCGGCTCAGTCCATTCGCACGTTAATTGGTCTGTCTGTGCCCGCTTCCCTAGACAATGAGGTGAGCTTCTTTTATTTTTAACATCTTTATTAGAGTATAATTGCTTTACAATAGTGTGTTTGTTTCTGCTTTATGACAAAGTGAATCGGTTATACATGTACATATGTTCCCATATCTCTGAATCAGTTATACATGTACATATGTTCCCATATCTCTTCCCTCTTGCGAATGGTATCTTAACATCCCTGGAGACACTTGAGCTATCCGGAGGCCTCAAATTTGAACCCTATGGTTCTAGTCTTGAGAAAGGTGTTGGTGCCCTTTTTCCAAGCTATCATGTTATGTCTCTTCTGCCCAGAAAGCAGCCCAGTGGGCTTGGCTCTTCTACTCCGTGGGCTTCTCAGGAGATCGCAAGGACTTTTACTCACTGAGTCTGATTTGTTGTTGTTGTTGGATGCATTTTCTTAGGGAAAAGAGTTAATGATTATAGGCAACCTGAAGTTGGTAGTGGCCAACTCTGACATGACTAATTGGTGAATGTCAACCTTAGACTCACTTCTTCTAATGTCTAAGTACACAAAGAATCATTTTGAAATGCCTTGCTTGCTATTTATTTGATGCCTTGCATATGGAAAATGTTTAAGAAATGGCATTTGTGATTCAGTGTGCACATATACAAAAACGTACATAATTGTAATGTCTATTTTTGTAGCCCTACTCTCTGTCAGGAATCAGAGGATTCCAGGTCCCTATAACTAACACAGAATTCAATGGCCTTTTATTAGTCAGGGATGTAATGCTGGCAGCTACAACAAACAACCCCAGCTCAGTGATTTAAAAAAATAAACGTGTCATTCTTGCTCGTGTCACAGCCCAGTGAAGATCAGTGTTTTTTGGAGGAGACATTGTGCACCACACAGTTATTCCGGTACTCAGACTCCTTCCATCTACTGGCCTCGCTGTGCCCCAAAGCCTCAGACCCTTGAAGTCCTCCACTGAAACCTCTGCATCTATTCAGAGAGAGGGAGAGAGGGATAGAGAGAGAGAGAGGGAGAGAGAGAGAGGGAGAGGGAGAGGGAGAGAGAGAGAGAGAGAGAGAGAGAGAGAGAGGGAGAGAGAGAGAGAGAGAGAGAAAGGGAGAAAGGAAAGGGGTTTGGAGCCAGGCCTGGAAGCAACACATTTCACCTATGCCCACATCCCTTTGCCCAGAGCAAGTTACATAGCCCTGTCTAGGTACAAGGAAGCTGGGAAATGTAGCCTTCTTATGTGTTCAGGAGAAAACTAAAGTGGTTTGGTGAACACATAACATTGTCTCTATCACAGTCTGTATCCTCTTCATCATTCTAGTTATTATGCATATTTTGAAAGTTTCAAAGTCTCCCTCCCCCACTCTCAGCTATCAATAGAACACTGGGAATACACAAATAATACCATTTTCCCAAATTTGCTCTACCTAGTTTTTCCTGGATCATGGCTTTCTGCAGCTGCTTCTGATTTAGTTCAGTTCAAAAACATTAGTTAAGGTCTTACCATGAGCCAATCACTGACCTAGGTCCTGGGGAGTCCCTCACAAACAAGACAGTCTCTGCTCTCCAATGCTCAGTCTGTTGGAGCCAGCCTTACCTTGTCATATCCTAACATCAACTCCAAAAGTCTTTCTCCAGTGCCTTTCTCCCTTTCAGACTGTTTCTAGGTCCTTCAGAGAGAAGGCATAGTCCCCTCTCCACATCAGCTCTAGACAACAGCTCTTTACAGAAAGCCTGCTTGTTCCTCCAGGGTTACTCTGTGTTTCAAAAGGTTCAGAAACCTTCTACAAGCATCCCTAGAATTAATTTTCAGAGATAAGGGTAGATAGCATAACGCAGTGCCATACGCCTACTTATTGCTAAGATTTTCTTTCGATTATGTCCTGAGGTATGACACAAATTCACTGTGTTCCCGGGCGCAAGGTGAGCTCTCACACTTATCTGAGTGCATCTGGCTGTCCCAGGGCGGGCATCACATGCCTCTGGAGGAAGCTTGCTCTAAGGTAGAAAGAAGAATTGACAGTAGCCCCAAGTTCCCCTTCTCATGTCCTCCCATAGGGAAAAAGGGGTATTTATGCAAATCAGGTCCCACAGACAGCCACTGGTATCTCAGGATTCCTCAAGGGAGACGTGTGTGTGTGTGTGTGTGTGTGTGTGTGTTTGTCTACAAAATACAGAGAGAAATTTTGTGGAGGAGACTGCCTTAGGCTTTTAAATAGGTTTCATTTAACACAGCAACCAAGTATCTTTTTAAACCACGTTTTACGAACATTCAAGATGCCAAATTTTCCAAGATGAATTCTCTGGAAGAAGTCCTAAAACTCCCTCTCTGATCACTTCCTATTTGACTTGGGAGGGAAAAGTGGTGTTGTTTGTTTGTTTGTTTAGTGGGTTCAACTCCACCCTTGTTCATTTTGGTTATAATAAGAAGTCTTAATATATGTTTTTCTGAGCAAGTGCTTTCTCCTAGTGCTGAGCTCTCACCACCCCTGAAATGCTGTAAGAATACCTCTACTTGTCCTCAAGGAAAAGATCAAAGAAGAGAAAGACGTTAACCCTCTTAAACTGTTGTTCCCAAGTTTGGTGGAAATTCCCGGACATATCTCTGAGAAACAGATATTTGGATCTCGCTTTAGCATAGACAGAAAACCATGTCCAGGCAGTTTCCTTCTCAAGAGTTCCCAAAGCCGCTGACTCAACAGTATTATAGATTCCCCAGAGTTAGAATATTACTGGAGAATGGAGTGAGCCGGTATCTCAAGTGAGTTTGCTTGTCTAGTCCGCTGACATTAGCTGGCTATATACTCACACCACCAGGACACCACTTTATTCGTGATAAGCTATATAGCAGTGAAGCTACATTGCTCTTTCATAGACGTAGAGAAAACACAAGCACGGTTACTGTCGTAAAGGAGCTTAAAATCCAGATGTGAACCCTAGAAGCAGGAGCCCCAGTTGGAACGTAAACTCCGTGAGAGGCAGCCTTATTCACTGCTGAATCCCTAGTGCCTAAATAGTACTTGGCAATAGTGGATCCTCCAGGCTTATTTGTTAAATGAATGGAGATGAAACAGCATGGAGGAACACATCAACAAGTATTAAGAATATCAGAGCTGAAGGAGTTCAGCAAGCATAGCAAAGATATATGAAGATGGTAGAGTTGAGGAGAGCCATGAAGAATAATAGACTTCAAGTAGGTGCAGGAGACCAAGCCAGTAGAAGAGAAGAGAGAAGTAGTAGAAGAGGGAATTACCACAGTGCGGTGGGGAAATGGGCTTAACTCGGGTCAGAGAATCACATGGTGACGTGATAGAAACCAGGCCTACCAGGCATGGAAGTGTGGACTTTGTCACATCATTTGGGCTTCCGTCCTAGTTCTGCCATTTACTCAGTAACCTAATGTGATAGCTACAATTTGGGAATAATACTAAAAGACATGAAATAATATAAATATTTATTAGATATTAATAAATATAAATATTTATTAAGACATTAATATTAAATAAAAATCAAGGAGATATGACAGGTGAAAAGTAAACTTGAGCTATTTAAAAGATGGTATTATTTTTGTTATAATTGATGAAAATAATGTTCTGGGTGGCCTTTTGATTCCGGGGGTTCTCTTGGAGTGGGAAAAATTGTTCATAGAAAGGCCCTAGGATGTGTGCCTGGGAAGAAATAGGTAAAAAAGATGAAATCTAGTGATTTCTTATTGAATAATTTCAAAATAGGACAAGTGAGAAAATTCTCTTAAGATTCCTAAGTAAGCTTTAGAAGTGATTGTAAAGTTAAATTTGTGTAGTTAATTTAAATTATTATGAATTGGGATATATTCATTTCACAAAGTTATATGTGGGAAGTAAAGATCCATTCATTCACTGAGTAAGTGAAGGAACTTGATGAGAATAATACCCAATCACACTTGTATTGTTAAGGAATGTTAGCCAAAGCTTTATTGTTGTTAATTATTCTTGGCCTATATAACATTCCTTATCTTCAGAGAACTTGACAAACATTGATTTAACCTTCTTTTCAAATACATTCTCAAATTAAAGTCATTGTTTCTGAGTATGCCTAGAAGCAAAAAGTAAGATTCACTGGGTGTCAGTAAAAGAAACTATTGAAGACAGAAGTGAAAACTACGTGTTCATAGAGTAGAGATAGTTTCAGAGATGATGGCATTGTCTTAAAACAAATCTGGGCAGTAAGCTCTGCCCACAGTTGATTGCGTGAAAGGTTTCAGCAAATGCGCGGCACTCCTCCAGCTCTCTTATTCTCAGTCCAAAGCAGACATCACTAACCAATCACACATTCTTTCCAGCTGAGTCTTGGCTTGGCCAGTAATTCTCTTTGCCATATAGGGTTCTAGAAGCCAGTACCAGTAGGTCAGAGCTGACACAGGCAAAATGGAAACTACTTGCTATTCTGGAGTGAAGGATGGCTCTACAAAGTTTCAAATAAAGAAACCCCCTTATCACTCTCAATGGCCTGCAAGTGTGTAAGTGCATAGGATTAAAATGCATAGATGCAGGACTGATAGGAAAGTCATCTCTCAACCTCCCTTCCCACATCTTGCTTTCTTCATTTCTTTGGCTCTTCTTTACTTATTCATTTGACTAATGATCCCCACCACCCAGCCCCCTCTGTTTACGGATGGCTCACCTTATACTGAGTGCTAAAGAGAGAAAAAATGTAATAAGACCATTTCCTGCTCTGGAAGATATGGTGGGAGATTCGAGTGAAGACCGGGGCGATTTACGTTCAAAAGGAAGGTTGTGTGTGTTGCTGGTTTCATTCTATTCAGCATATAATGGAAGGTCAAGGCCGGCTGCTTTGCAACACTGACATTCAGTGTCCTTTCACTTGCCTCCTTTCACTCTCACTGTCAAGGATTCAGATTTTGGAGTTTTTATTAGGCACGTGGTTTGGGGGTCAGAAAAGGCGGAGTTCAGGTATTAGCTTGTGACTTGAGACACAGGCTGAACCTCTCTAAGCCTCAGCTTCCTCATCTTTAAAATGAGAAAATTAGAAATAGTTCCTCACTCTTTTTATGAGGACCGTGAGGCTAGATGGTCCAGTACGATGCCCAGAACTCTGCCTAGACATGGTCAGAGCTGAATAAACATTATCTATTATTAGATAACTATTATCACTAGGAATAAGTATTATCTACTATTGTATTATTATTATCACTGGTAATGCTTAGCGGACTGTGTCAGTTTCCTGTGGCCCCTGTAACAAATCACCACAAACTTGGCTTAAAACGACACAAATTTGTTCTCTTACAATTTGGGGTGTTGCAAGTAAGAAATCAGTTCCATGGGGCTGAAGTTAAGGTGTTAGCAGGGATGGTTCCTTCTGGAGGGTGTGAGGGAAAACCCATTCCCTTACCTCTTTTGTCTCCTGCTACCTTGTGGCCCCTCCCTCCATCCTCAGAGTGTATCACTCTGATCTCTGCTTTCCTCACTACATTGTCATCTCCTCTGACTCCTTCTAGATCCCTCTGATAAGGACTCTTGTGATTGCCTTGTATCCACCCAGATAATCCAGTATAATTTTCCCATCTTAAGATCCTTAATGGAATCACATCTGCAAAGTTCCCTTTTGCGGCATAAAGTAACATTCACAGGTTTGGCGGACTGGAATTGTGGACATCTTTGGGAGCCATTTTTCAACCTCCCACATTGACTGATCAGATTTGTGACCATCATGGTGATAATTTGCTTCAAATCTCTACGATGTAAAGTGGTGAGCATAAACTCTGGGGACATGAGCGTTTGAGATACTAACCAAACAAATCATTTGGAAATCTCAAGAGCTTTTTCTGAAACATCCATTCTCTCCTTCCACCTCTGTCTTATCTCTACTTACTCAGGAAGGAAGAGGTAATTAAATTTGTAGAAGAGCAGTGGGATCCTCAGACACAGATAGTCCTGGGTTCACCATCCAACTCTGCAACCTGGGGGCTGGCTGGGTTACCTTGGGAAAATTACGTGATTGCCCCCAAAGCATCCCCTGAGACAGGGATTTGAGTCAGGTCGTTTATTGGAAAGGTGATCCCCAGAAGCATGATGGGAAGTGAGGAAATGAGTCCAAGAATGGAAGGCAGCTAACAAGCAGCATGTCGTTGGGCAGGTCACTCCTGTGGGCCACTGGGTGAACCTCAGGGTCTGGGAGACAGTGTAGAACACGCCTCAGAGGTACCTAACCTGGGAGGAGGACGCTCTCCCCATGGCCAAGCGCTGATCTGGAGGCGTTATCCCCAGGACTCCCAGACTGCTGCACTCCCCTCCACTCCCTGGGAGAGTTGGCAGCAGGATGCCCACATCTAGTGAGGAATGCCCAGTGCCTTGGGGCTGTGAATGGGGCATGACCTCTCTGAACTTCAGTCCCTCCTCTGAAGACTGAGGACAATAGTACTCACTTTGCAGGGATTTTGTGAAAATTAGCAATCACTTGTTAAAGTACCTAGCAGTATGCCCCTTACATAATAATTGCTCAATAACTGGTAGCTCTTAAACAGTGACGATATCAAATGTTTCCCTTTAGTTTCTGCTTATGAAATTCATTGGCAGTTGGGAAGATCACTCAACATTTTCCAATTTTTTGTCTCTAAAATCAGGGAGGATGGTCAACTAAACAATCCATTGCATATTCCCAGGATTAATAATTCGATTCTTCACGGTTTGGTTTCCCGTGTCCTTTGACACTAGAATTTTCCTCTGGCCTCTGTGTTTGTGATTGTGAACTGACCTGGGCTGATGTAGCCATGTGTGACCCTTAGGTTCTTTTTGGTAAATCATGGTAGCCTCTGAAGAAGTTTCAATGTAAGAGTTTCCTAATTCGCTGACAGCTTCACTACTACATCATTCTTACGCCCTGGTGGAGCAAGTATGGAGACTGTCTCAAGTATTTCTGCCAATCCACATATGAATATAATGAATACTTTTAATTTCAATAATGAGAGCCCAGTTCTAACATTCATCATGCTACCTAACAGACTACTAATTTCATCAATTAGAAAAAAACACTTCTGACTTTCAGTATGTTAATTGGCATAGCACTGCTTGCTAATTGAGATACAGAAAACAGAAACCTGTGGGAGCTAATTGGCAAGACCACCCCCCCACCACCACCCCCCCCCCCCCCCCCCCCCCCCCCCGCCCACCGCACTGTGCTTTCTTCATTAGAATGCAGCACATTCCAGCACCTGGTTACAGCTTAACCTGAGGAATGGCCCGCAGAGGATCACATGGCACATGCTGATAATTTTTGTTTGTGTTGTAGTAAAATATACATAACATAAAACTCACCCTTTTAACCAGTTTTTTTTTTTGTTTGCAGTACGCGGGCCTCTCCCTGTTGTGGCCTCTCCCGTTGCGGAGCGCAGGCTCAGCGGCCATGGCCCACGGGCCCAGCCGCTCCGCGGCATGTGGGATCTTCCCGGACCGGGACACGAACCCGCGTCCCCTGCATCGGCAGGTGGACTCTCAACCACTGCGCCACCAGGGAAGCCCATTAACCAGTTTTAAGCGTACTCTTCTGTGGCATTAAATGCGTTCACATTGTTACCCATCACCATGCCATCCATCTTCAGAACTTTTTCATCTTCTCAAACTAAAACTCTGAGCTCTGTACCCAGAAAACAATAGCTCCCCATTCTCCCCTCCACCCAGAAATCACCATTCGACTTTCTGTCACGATGAATTTGACTATTCTACGTCTCTCATATACATGGAATCATACAATATTTTTCCTTTTGTGCCTCCATTATTTTACTTAGCATAATGTCTTCAAGGTTCATCCATGTTGTAGCATGTGTCAGAATTTCATTTCTTTTTAAGGCCAAATAACATTCCATTGTATGTATACACCACGTTTTATTTATTTGTTATCCATCAATGGACATTTGAGTTGGTTCCACCTTTTGGCTACTGTGAATAATGCTGCTATGAACACGGGTGTACAAACACACGCTGAAGTATTTTAAAGTAAACTAGAGACATGAAAATCTGTTGCTTTGACTAGGAACCTAAGGAACGAAACAGATAATACAAGGAAAATATTGCCTAATCCTTGGTATTATTGCAATTTAGTAGAGCACTTTTAACTTCTTCACTACCTTAGAAATACTGAAAGCGCTGGTTTTATAGATCTTCAAAATAAGATTTGGGAAGGAAACAGTTTGAAAATATTGATTTGGTATTATTATAAGACTGATTCTCTATTTCATCTCCAAAATAGCCTTTTAAAATACCGTTCACGGAATAGTTATTTAATTTCCTATATGGTATGTTCATTCCACCAAAATCACATACATTTCCACAGCTATTTGGTAATTCTGCTTGGCTTCCAGGATACAACTGCATAAAACCTTATATTCCATGACCTCAACGTTTTCATCAGTGATGCTGAAATGTACCTTCATCTGCCTCACCATTGGGATGGTGCAGTACTTTATAGATTCGTATTAACCTTCCTCTGCAAGACCTTGCCTGTGGAGAGTCTCTGCCTTGAATTCTGATGATGGCCACAAATGAGCCGAGTTGGTTACATATTGGCAGAGATTGGAGACTCGGATTCCGTGCAGGAGGGATTATTTGTTTCCTTAATTTGTATGTGTGAGGCACTGTGCTTACTTCCAGGGCATGTCTGGCAGAAAGCCCCTGCCCAGACTTCTGGGTCTTTCTTTGATATGCTGGGAAAGTGGGCTTCCTATCGATGAGTTCCTGGTTCTACCCCTATCTCTCTTCCAGTGGTAGACTGCAAGGTCTTGGAAAGGTTGGCCTTGGACTTTGATCGTACATTCATTAACACACTTTTATTGACCACCTACTGTGTGTCAGGCACTCTGCTGGGTGTTTAGGTGACCTTGGTGAATGAAACAAAGTTCCCTGCTTTCCTGGTACTCAGATTCCGGAGCTGTTCTGAGGGTAGCCACCAGCCACATGCAGCTACTTAAATAAAATATAAATTTAATTAAAATTAAGTAAAATTAAAAATTCAATTCTAAGTACATTTGAAATGCTCGATAGCCACATATGGCTGGTGGCTACTATACTGGACAGTGCAGATGTACATCATTTCCATCATGATGTAGGAAAGAGAAATATTAAATAAACTGTGAACTGTTAGAAGGTAGTAAGTGGTATGGAATAGAGAAAAGTAGAGAAGTGTAAGGGGAATTAGGTGGATGGAGACAGGTTGTGGTATTAAACAGGGTGGTCAGGGTCAGTATTGCTAAGAAGGTGAGATTGAAACAGACTTGAAAGGGGTGCGAATGTTAGTTATGCAGATAACGGAGAGGGAAGATTTCCACCAGACTGACCAGCCAGAGCAACATACTGAGTCAGGAACACACGTGACACATTCCAGGACCTGCGAGGAGACCAGAGTAGCTGAAGCTGAGTGAGCAAGGGAGGGAACGGTCAGAGGAGATCAGAGGATATCAGGGTCTGGAGAACATAGGGCTTTGAAGACTATTAATGACCGGCTTTTACTTTGCTTGAAATGGGCAAACCATTGCAGGACCTTGAGCAGAATGACGTGATCTGTCATCTTGGGATGGTATCGCGCTGAATAGACCGAAAGAGAGACCTGTGAGAAAGCAATTGCCGTAGTCCAGGCAAGAGGTGATTGGAGCTTGGACCAGGGTCATGGCAGCAGTAGAAGTAGTGAGAAATGGTCATGCTTTGGATATATTTTAAAAGTAGAGCCAATATGGTTTCCTGATAGATTGCAAGAGTAAAAGGTGATTCCAAAAGACTCCAAGGTTTTTGGCCCAAGCAATTGGAAGATGGAGTTGGCATGAAGTAGAATGTGGAAGGCTGTGACTAGAACAGGTTTGGGAAAGAAGACAGGAGTTTATTTTGGTACATGTGAAGTCTGAGATGCTTGTTAGACATCCAAGTGGAAATGTCAAGTACAGAGTATAAAACTAAGAAGGAGGTGTGGGTTGGAGAGACCGGTTGGGAATCAAGAGCAGTCTAGCCATGGGCTGGGTGGATCATAAGGGAGTGAGGATAGAGAAGAGAAGAGGTACTGAAACTGAGCCCTGGGAACTCCAGCGTTAAGAGTTTGGGATAAGACAAAAGAAGGAATCAGCATATATTTTCAATATATAAAATTTCTATATCAAGCTAGCAAACTATTAAATATGTTATTTCCATTATGTTGACAAATATGTATTTCGTAAGGACCTGGAAAGCCAGGTTCAGGTTTGGAATTCTTGGACTCTGGAGTTCCATGCCATAACTTGGCGGCACAGGGAAAGGGCCTGTGGCCCACACCCCTTCCCTTCCAGACCCCAGCTTTATCCCATACTATGAGGGGCTTTGTGTGCTTGGGTGAGGACACCCCAGCCTGCATGTCCAAGCTTTGTCCACACTCCCACAAAAACCATCTCTTGAATATCAGCTGAGTCTAGGCGTGTGTAAGTCAGCAGCATGGTCTACCCTAAGGAAGATGGACTCAGAGAAGAGGACTGTGGACACTCTATGAGGGGCTAAGGTGTCTGTGTGGGCAGAGAATTCTGTGGTGCAGGGAGGGTGCACAGAGACTGGTTTAGAAAGGGGGAACATCAGCTTTGGGTAAGCGCTTCTTGGTCCAACAGACTTCTCACCCCGTAGGGAAACCTGTGGCTGGGAAGGACCAGAACATAGCCTTTTAAGGCACAGAGCCAAGGGCAGGGACCCTCTCACTGGCTTTCTGAGCTGGTAGGGAAAGGAGTAGAGAAAAAGGTTATTAAGATAGAGAAATAATGTTTATTTGCTCATGAGAACAATCTAATAGAGAGGGGGAAATAGATGATGTGGAAAAGAAAAGAATGACAAAAGCAATTCTCTGAGTAGGCAAAAGGGAAGAGGATCTAATGCCAAAATGTGGAAGCTGGCTTTGGGTGTAAGCTTGAATGGTCCTTCTGTGGTAACAGGCAGGAAGACAGAGCACGTGAGTGCCGATGCTGGTGAGGAAGTAGATATGGGGGTGGGAGGTGTGGAAGTTCTCACCTCATTAATCAGCCCTGGTTTCTAGAAGATCCCTGATTAAGAATGTCTTGCCAGGGGCTTCCCTGGTGGCGCAGTGGTTGAGAGTCCGCCTGCCGATGCAGGGGACACGGGTTCGTGCCCCGGTCTGGGAGGATCCCACATGCCGCGGAGCGGCTGGGCCCGTGAGCCATGGCCGCTGAGCCTGCGCGTCCGGAGCCTGTCCTCCGCAACGGGAGAGGCCACAACAGTGAGAGGCCCGCGTAACGCATAAAAAAAAAAAAAAAAAAAAAAAAAAAAAGAATGCCTTGCCAGAGTGCTGTTTCAGGTCAAAGTTGACTTTTGTTGTTGTTAATTTAATTTCTATTGAAGGACTCACTAACTATTCACTGTTTTCTTAGTGAATTAAAAATTCCAACCTTGTATAGCTCTTTTACTTGCAGAATTTCTCTGTGAGGAACTCAAGGCACAGAGAGGCAATATTTTGTCAAGAGATACACAGTTAATAAGTGGTAAAAACAATTCTGCTGCCATTTCCCTCTGACTCATGATATACCAAAAAGCTCCCACTGGCCTTTGGAATATATTTCTTGATGTAGGAGTCTGCAAGTCCCTAAATAAGAATTTTGATTTTTAAGGGCTTGAAGGAATTACTCCAATAAAAAAAAAAATCAGTAAAGAACTAGAAAGATGAATAAGAACAAAACAACTTCTTTCTTCTCATAAATTTTATTTTTTAAGTGTCAAAACATGCAACTTCTTTTCAGACACTGAAACCTATGCTGCTTTGTGCCCTTTATCTAATGCAATCACTTTCTGAGTAGTCAGGTGATTTCAGCAATTACTTTTGTGTACCCAAGTCCTACCCCTTCAGTGTGGGGAGGGGCACTGAAGTGAGGCTCCTCGTTTGTAAAAATGAGAATAAAAACCACTTTCGTGTTGCTCATAGAGACTTGATTAAAATCAACTTTAAAACATACCCTGAAGCATTTTCAACTTCATAGAATAAAAAGAGTTAAATATACTCAGTAACATATTATTTAAAACAGTACTTTGTAACCAAAGTTCAGGTCAACTTCTGCTTCACCTTTGCAGAGAGAACTTGTAAGTGGGAACATTCCACCACGTTTGCTCAAGGACTTCAGCTTTGGCTCAGTTTCCCTTTCCACGCGTCTTCTGCCATCATCCTTGGTGACTCCCCACCTCCGGTGCTGGATGGCGTCACCATTCAACCCATCCGTCATTCGGAACTGCTTTCCTTCAAACATCATGAATCATAAAACCACCTTCGCTGATCAACACCGCCTTATCCTTGTCAAATTTCTTATGCCTCCGGACTTACTCCTCTTCTTCCTGGCAGCCAGAACCCGGACCCTTCTGTGATCTCCACTGGCCCTGCCCTCTAGCCATGACCCGTGTCAAGCACGTTCTCAGTAGCCACCATTTGCTTTCATTCTCCATGCCTTGCCAGTCCCCAGCCTGGCCAGTGGTCTCGATTAGCAAATCCATGCTGCAGTTCCCAGAATTTATCCATTCGTCTCAGCATTCTCTTTCAGATTCTCTATATCACCCTGTTTGGAACTTTTTCTATGCTCCTCGAGCCCCAGCCCTACCTCTTTGTCACTTTCACTGAAAGTCTGCTACACTGAGACATTAGAGGACGTCTGCCATGAGCTCTCATGCTCCCTGCCCTTCACAGTTTTACTCAGGCCTCCATCTCTCCTGACAGAGGTGTAGCAGGTTCACGTCCTTTCTAAGTGTGAATCACCCACGTCTATCAGAACCGTGCTCTGTGACTGATCTCCTCTCTTCAGTATCTCTTCTGCAGTGATTCAGCCCATTGGCCTACAAACACGCTACAAACAAATCCAAACAACATAACTTCTGAAGCTTTTGAATCCCTTTAATTATTCTATTTCCCTTCTCTTTCTTGCTGAATCTAATGAGATATAGTCCGTGATTTCTGCTCCTACCACCCCACCCACTGTGATGACCTCAGCCCACAATTTCTGGCCTTACCTTCCATGGCCAACATAGCCCTTCCTGAGACCCACAGTACACCCCCCTGGATGGCCTTTGACCCAGCCACTTTTTGAGGGTCACCCTCTGAAGCTTGCTCAAGGCAGCATTTCCAGGGAGCCGTGCTGTCCTTTACCCAACTCCTATTTTGTTTTATTTTTTTTACTGAGGTATAATTGACATACAGTAAAATGCGCCTGGTTTGATAATCATATACACCTGGGTAACCAACGCCCAAATCAAGATCTAACATTTCCATCACCCCAGACAGTGTCCTCATTCTCCTTTCCAGGCAACCCCCAACCTCACCCCATCTCCAGAGACAACCACTATTCTGATTTTTATCATCTGAGGTTAGTTTTACCTGTGCTTGAACTTCATATAAATGGAATAAATGCAGGGAATTGTGCCATATTTAGCTAACGCTACATCCTGTTTTTGAGGTTCATCCATTTTGTTGCATTTATCAGTAGTTCATTCATTTTTATTGCCGAATACTTTCCAACCACAATTTGTTTATCCATTTTCCTGTCAAATACACATTTAGCTTTTTTTTTTTCAGTTTTTTGGTATGTATGCATAAAGCTACTATGTACATTCTTATACAGATGTTTTTCGTAGATGTACCTTCCCCACCCCTTGGGAAAATACCTAGGAGTGGAACTGGTAGGTCATAGGGCAGAGGTATGTTTCAGTTTGGAAGAAGCTGCCAAGCTGTTTTGCTAAGTGCTGTCACTGCTTCCTATTCTTCACGTCCCTGCCAGCAGTGGATGAGAGTCCCAGTCGCTCCACATCAGTCTGTCCGTTTGTGTCATCGTTCACGCTTTTCTTTGACATGTGGCCCCGCATTACTAGAGCATCTTATCTCTCTCTCCACTTGAGCTTCTTAAGGACTGCCGTTGTGCCTCCGTTGGCTTTGCACGCCCCGGTCCAGCCTTCCTTAGAGCTGGCTCTCTCTAAATCTGTACAGAACAGCATAAAATGGAACCCAGTGAGAGAGGCAGGGACTCTGGGAATTCTGTACAGACGGCCGAGCGGCCCGGCAAGATCAGTGTGATCGGACTCTCCCAGCAGCGTGTTACAATACTGCAGCTTGAATGCAGAGCTCCTGTGGCCATTTGTTACGGTCTTCAGGCAAGGCTTTCTATCAGATTCATAGCGGCAAGTGATACAAATTATTGGGTTTCTTTTCCAACATAGAAAAATAGCTATTTGCAGCCTTTTGAAGCTGGGTAAATGAGCCATTGATCTTACCTGCAGAACACTGCAGGGTATTTTTGTCCTGTCTTAACTTCCAATATTCTATGACGGGAGCCCGCCTCTCCAGCCATGCTGGTCTAATCCTTATTCCCTAGGCATAGCCTGTTCACATCCTCCTCTATGCCTTTTCCCACAGTATGGGGGGAAATTCTTACTTGGAATGCCCTCTCTTTCTCCCTCCTAGAAGCTAAGTCTTCAAGGCCGGGCACAAATGCCGGTATCTCTATGAAGCTTTCCCCACTGCTTCACCCTTGAGTAACTATTCTCTCCTGTGAATTATTATAACCTCCCCAGGGGAGGGTGATAGCCCCCATCCTGGCTTCCAGGGCTTCTAGACTAATAGGGGCATCCCAGGGCCTCACATGACAAGTGTACCCCAGATATCTGTGGTTGTATTCCAGAGGGCCAGCTGCCATGCAGAACCTCTTTTTGGACATCCCTTGCTCAGAATGAGCCACTCCACTTCTAACCAGCACTGCCTGCCTCCTGCCATCACCTTCAAACGATAAATTGCTTCAGACCATGTTTCATCACTCACCAGTCAGTCGAGAGCTTGAGTTGCAGTCAAGAGCGCGTGTTAAAGCACTCAGTCCTCCAGGCATGTGGGCAGGCACTGAGTTCTGTGGCTCTGCCTCATACCGTCCATACAGGCTGCTCATTTTCCAAGGCAGACACAGAAACAGTTGGCTTAAATTTGGCAAACATCTTGACCAAGACAAGAGAGGAGGCCTTACAAGCCTCCAGGTTTTCTTTGCTCTGTTCCCTGTCACTCAAACAAACCAGCACCTTGTCTGTTCCCTCGTAGACTCTGGGCAGTTCTCCCAGACGTCTTCCTGAAAGACAGCCTGGACAGAAGAGTCTTCTCTTTCAATTCCCATTGACTTTATTGGACTCCAGAAAAATCCTTCATTTTTAATACTGGAAAATGCAAGTAGGAACACCCAGGAATATTACCTTCCCATACTTCCTTATTCTGCCCTTCGGGTCATCTCTTCACCTGGCTAGCCTGCTTCACTTTCTCGTAGTCCTTGCAAAGTATACTTATTCATTCAAAAATATTTAACACCATTTTAAGTTTTTTAATTTTTTCACTAAACACTGTAGTAGGAGTTAAAGTCCAACAAAAGTCAAGTTAGAAACAGTGCCTACTTCTGGAGCTTATGTTTACTAGGAGAAACAGATACACAAAGAGACAACTACAAAAGTGTGTCCTGACTGCCATCTTATTAAACGTGCAGGGCACCGTAGGGACACATGGAAGGAGTCCGGTCTCAGGAGGTCTGGGGAGGCTTCAAAGAAGAGGTGACATTTAAGGCGGTAACACTTACCCAGAAGTCAGCTGAGAGACGTGAGTGTGGGCGTGGGGTGCTTCACGTAATAAAGGCCATATGTGGGAACACGTAGAAACTGCGAGAGCATGACACAGCAAGGAACTGAAGGAAGTTTGGTATGTTTGGAAAGCAGAATGCAGGAGAGATGGTGAAAAATGAGGCCAAAAATATAATTGCGGGCATGATTGTAACAGGCCTTTCCTGTAAGTTCTAATAAGGACTAGGGATGTCTCATAGCAAAGGGGAGCCTTTCAAAGTCTCAAGTAGAAGAGAGCACCCCTTTCACCCCTTTTGTGTTTAAAGGGGTGCTCTGGCAGAAGCTCTGATAGCGTGGATTGGAGAGGCAAAGCCGGAACAGGCAGGAGGGCCAGACAAGGGTGATGGGGGCTCAACAAGAGGAGAGGCAGGGGCACTGGAGAAGGTGGGTGGGCTGCTGATGTCACGGCCTGGTGGTGTGATGTGAGAGTTGGGGGAGAGGAAAGGGTAAAGGGTGAGTCTAGGGTTCAGGCCTGGATTATCGCTGTCAGTCACAGAAGAAGGAACACAGGAGCTTCGGGCTAGGGATGTCCCTGAGTCAACTGGATATGGGTCTGGGCCCCAGGAGAGGACTGCGCTAGTGGGGCTGTACGTCATCAGTACTTGATGCTTGTGCTGCCACAGAATGGGTTAGACAGCCCAGGAGAAGGGAGGGCTGCGGACACTAAGGAGGGGCAGAGGAAGAGGAATGTATAGAAAAAGGGCAGCCAGGGAGTGGGGCAGACCAGGAGAGGGGATCTCCCTGACAGGAGGCAACGGAGGAGACTTTCATGAAGGACAGATGGTCAAACAGGTCTGATGTCCCAGAAAGGCACTCTTTTTTTTTTTTTTTTGGAGGCTTTTTAAAAAATTTTAATTAATTTGGGCTGCGCTGAATCTTCGTTGCTGCGCACAGGCTTCCTCTAGTCGTGGAGCACGGTCTCTAGGTGTGCATGCTTCAGTAGTTGTGGTGAGTGGGCTCAGTAGTTGTGGCTCACGGGCTCCAGAGCGCAGGCTCAGTAGTTGTGGCGCATGGGATTAGTTGCCTCATGGCATGTGGGATCTTCCTGGATCAGGGCTTGAACCCATCTCCCCTGTATTAGTAGGCAGATTCTTAACCACTGGACCACCAGGGAAGTCCGGGATGGAGGCTTTTTGATGGTAATTCGCTCTGCACAATTGTGGAAGGAGCTGGAAGCTCTCCGAACGCTCTCCTTTTGGATTTTTATGGAGGCTTCATTACATAGGAATGATTGATGAAATAATTGACTACTGTTGACTGATTCAAACTCCAGCCCCTCTCCCCTCCTCAGAGGCTGGGGAGGGAAGAGGACTGAAAGTTCCCACTGTCCCAGAAAGGCACTCTTATACCCATTGGAGTTAACAACCAGAAAAGTGTGGTTGGCACGTGCAATTTCAGGGAAAGAGTGGGTGTAAAGTGGATTGAACAGTGAGTGGGAAAGGAGGAAATAAAGATGGCAAGAAAGGAAACTCTCTCAAGAGGACTGGCTATAAAAGGAGGAGCTAGAAAGAGCAGTAGCTAGAGAGGGGTATAGGGTAAAAGAATGGATTTTTTTTTAAGATGGGAGAAACATAAACAGACATGTTTTAGAGTGAGGAAGGAAGAGAAAGGCATGAAATCTGTAGTGAGAAGCAATTGGAGGATAGAAAGCAAATAACAGGAGAATATAGGCACTATGTTCACTTGATAAAGACAAAGTGCTGTAAGAGTGCATTGAGTCCCCAGTTTGCAAAAGGGTTGGAGAATCCAGTTCCATGCCACAGAAGCAGCATAGTGGGCTGGTCCAGGGGCAAACCCACACAGTGCAGTTCCAGCTGAGGGGGGCTGGGCAAGCTACCTAATCTCTCTGCCCAAAGTCGGGATAAGCATACCCACCTCTAGATTCTCATCACCGCAATGAGATAAGACACAGAAGTGCCTGGTACACACGGGCATGTGCTCAATAATGTTAGCTGTAAGCGTCTAAGGAAGCCTAACGTTCCAGGGAGAGAACTCACCCAGTGGCTTCTCACTGGGCTGCGAACGAGTTCGAAAAACACGTCCTGTGCCCTTGTTCTCTAGACTGTTGAGAATCAGACCCGTCCTGAAGAGCTGGGCACCTTGTGCCCATAGAAGCCCTTGACACTGTGTGGCTGGGCTCCAGCCAGAGCTGCAGCAGAAGCGCCCGTCGTGAAGGTGGGTGCGAACGCAGCCCAGAAATCTTCTGTGGGTCCCTTCCCTGTTTCTTCCCAACGCCTATCCTCTGGTCTTCAAATGAGATTTTCTGCTCAGGAGGGGGCCAAATGCTGGGGATTTCAGAGTACCCCAACCCCAGGCACGAGATTTGCGTAATTGCAGTGGCGGAGATTTGAATTGTCTTCTTGAAGAGACCGCGTACTGTTTGTCTGTCAGATCGTCTGCGTGTTGGCGGAACTGAAATTGTAGGAGATGAAGAATGTGAGACTGTGTTCCAGAGTAGCTGGCATGTGGTTGGTGATCCTGAAGCGTTGGTTTCCTTTCTGGAGGGTACGGAGACTGTTCTTGGGGGGCAGCATGACCGGGTAGAAGCCACGTGGGGTTTGCCCTCGAATTTTGGCGCTGCTGCTGAACAGCTGTATGAACTTGGCTTATTTACATCTTCTTGAGCGTTTTGTCCTCATCTGGGAATGAAGCCTCGTCATACTCGCTGCACCAGCGTGTGTTAGGGATTAAGTGAGACAGAGTAGGTGGAAGTACCTGGCACACAGTAGGTATTCTGTGTTTTTTCTTCTCCCTTCTTTGTGTGCCTTTTTTTTTTTTTTTTTTTTTTTTTTTTTTTTTTTTTTTTTTGCGGCACGCGGGCCTCCCACTGCTGTGGCCTCTCCCGTTGCGGAGCACAGGCTCCGGACGCGCAGGCTCAGCGGCCATGGCTCACGGGCCCAGCCGCTCCGCGGCATGCGGGATCTTCCCGGACCGGGACACGAACCCATGTCCCCTGCATCGGCAGGCGGACTCTCAACCACTGCGCCACCAGGGAAGCCACTGTGTGCCTGTTTTGACTGCTAGGTAACCATGTTTACTCTCACAGATCTGATATATTTCTTCATATCTAGTCAATATATCAAGTATTTAGTCACACCTCCACCTGATGCATGGAACTCAGGGTGTGGAAGCTACACCATCACCAGACCCGCCATTGTCTTGTTAGACACAGACAGACCTCTGGGTGGCTGCAATAGAGACATTATTGCCAGTTGTCAGTATTGAGGTGATGCTCTCCTTCAGTCTTCAGTGAAATGTGCGCAGGCATTTCTTTCCCCTGGTTGAACATTTTTCAATCACCTTTAAAAACAACGCCTTCGGGCTTCCCTGGTGGCGCAGTGGTTGGGAGTCCGCCTGCCGATGCAGGGGACACGGGTTCGTATCCCGATCCGGGAAGATCCCACATGCCGCGGAGCGGCTGGGCCCGTGAGCCATGGCCACTGAGCCTGCGCGTCCGGAGCCTGTGCTCCGCAACGGGAGAGGCCACAACAGTGAGAGGCCCATATACCGCAAAAAAAAAAAAAAAAAAAACAACGCCTTCCTCTTGTTTCCCCTGACCTGCCTCTTCTCCTCCCTCTCAGCTTCCTAAACCCCATCTTGTTTCCCTGTATTGTTTGCTTAATGGGCACTTTACTGAGTGTGGTGTTTCCATTTTGAAATGCACGGAACCCAAGACAGAAATTGGATTTCTTCCTGGACGGTTTCCATCCCTTTCTCCTCGTTTACAGCTTTCTCTCTTCTTTTTCATTCTGCAACACAACTGAAGTTTGCTGAACCAGAAAGGGGCGGAAGGAGGTGTGAAAGGAGAGGCAATCCGCCTTCTCATCATTTCAGGAAGAGCTTATTAGCGACCTGTTCTCTAGAAGAGACCAAGTGCTCTAAAGATACTCCAGGTGCCTCTTCTGTTTCCACAATAGCCCAAGGCCTGAGTATACCATGTATGACAGAATCTAATTACTGAGATCATTATGGTTACCTGGACTGCCCAACTCTCGTGTTTTGTAATCAAAAGCAATATTGGCAGGTATGAGTCTGAGCCTGCTGAAAATTCAGGGAAGCTACTGAATGCTTATCAACCTGAAGCAATTTTATTCTAGCCAGTGGGCCTGTGTTACTCAGATTTTATGTTAGCAGAATGTTCAGGGATCTGGAGAATATACCAGAGCACTTCCGCCAACACAGACATTAGTCCCCCTGTAGGAATATCCTCGGCTGACTCGAGTACTCATGTTTCTGCAACCGGACTTCATAGCAATTTCACAAAGCTCTGTGCCGTTTTTGAATTTGTTCTCGTTAAATAGTGGGTCAGTACCTGACTTCAGCAGCCTTCATTTGGCATTCAATGAGGACAAATTGATTATTCTTCGGGCCTGGACAGGCTGTAGATATTTGGTGAGTACAGGGTGTGCTACTCTGGATAGAGGTGTGTATTCATACCCCTCGCCACCTGCTTCATAAACATTCTGGCACAGAGCTACAAATTGGCTCTCTCTTCCCCATCTCAGTCGGCTCTAATTTATGTCTTTACCTCTCTGCCATAGCGTGCCAAGGAAATGGAGTTTCCACTTTCAAAATCAGGTTTGCTAAAAATGAGGCAACATGGTAATAATTGGCTTTTTAAATGCTTAAAGGAATCCCAAGTGGAAAACAACAAGTTTGCAAAAGAGGAAGAGAAATTAAATCACAGAGACAAGGACAGTTAAAAAGAGAGGCAAATAACAAAGAGATGTGGGAGAGGTTGACAGGAGATAAGTTGTTAGAAAGGAAGAAGGGTCAAGGAAGCAGCAGAAGGGACGACGGGAGACGGGAAAAGAAATGATGTGGACTTGAGTAATGGACTCAGTGAAGGAAATAGAAAAGGTGAAGGCTACATTAAGGATTGAGGAGAAAAAAGTCAGAGACAGCCAGGTCTCTAGAATTGCAGTTTATTGGTGGCCTGGGAGGACATGGGCGGGGCTAGATCAATCCCTAGTGAAGTTAGATGTCTGAATGCCTTAGGACAGTCTGATGGTCAGGGGGACTGTCCCCTGCATATGCTAACTCAGACTCATTACTGGGTTTGGCCAGCCTGTATTGGCAACAGAATTCACTGACGCATATTTTAACTGAATTTCCTAACCAAGTTCTTCAATAAACAGTCACCAGATGTAGCTGAAAATGAGAATAAGGCTTTCGGCGGTGAGCGTTTCTATAGGAAAAGTCTGACAACCCTTCACATTGCGTTTTCCAAAGGTTTTAGTAACTGGTGGTTTTCAACCCTGGCTAGTATGGTAGCAACTGTTCCATTGCTGGACTGTGTGGATCCTTCTAGTGCTTACTTTTAACATGCTCCAGGGCAGGGAGAGTGGCTGACATCTGGGGTGCGAGTGAATCCCCTTGGCAGGAACATTAACTCTACCAGTAACAAAGGGATCTTTGAGAGACTTGGATTATAATGGGACCATCAGAGTCTCCTTTCCCCAAAGTTGGGAATACCAGAGCAGTTCTTCTCAGCCAGCCCAAATTTGCCAAACCAGAGCTGTCAGAGGAAGGTAGAAATGGCAGGAGGCCTGAGAGAAATCTCCAGAAGATGTCATTTTTGCCTACGGCTTCAGATCCAGAGTTTGGAAACTTGGCATCACCTCCCGGGCTTCCTGTGGATCCTGCACTGGCAATGGATATCCTGTTGAGTCTCATGCTCACCGGTAGCTTGTGGATAGTTTTCCATATTGAGCAGATGCCTTCTGTTATGGTTGACGCTAAAAGCCCTCTTTGTTTATGTGTTTCTTAGGTTAAGTGACAGATCACACAATTGTCATCAATGAGTGGGAAATGGAGCAATAATGATCCAGACTGATTTGTACTTGTCAATGGGCTATTCTCTCATCCATACCCTTTGATATTTTAATGTAGTTGGGTTTAATATAGTTAGATTTTTCTACAAAATCATGAGGCCCTGTCATGTTCAAGTGTTGCTGAGAAACTGGACAGCCCTCCTGTTCTTATCCCTGGTCCCCTCCAGGGATACAGAGGTACCATTACCTTCAGGGATACGTTACCTCCAGGCATGCAGAGGTACCATTAGTGGTCAGTTCATTCAACACATACGATTTAGCAATCAGGGTGACCATTTGCCTGGGACTTTCCTGGTTTTAGCACTGAAATCCCTGAATTCCAGGAAACCCCTCAGTCCCAGGCAAACCAGGACAACTGGTCACCCGATCATCTTTCACGTTCTGATAGAGCCAGAAGAGACCCTAGAAATCACAGTGATTCCTTTTAAAATGCTGGTTAAAACCGAGGCCTCTTTATCAATTTATTTTCCTTCTGATTCACACATTCCCTGGATCGGAGGAGATAATTAAGTACTATGACCGAAGATGTGATCATCAGCATTAAAGAATAAAATTAAACAAAAGGTACTGCTGTGTGCCAAAAAAAAATTGATAATCCAGATTGGGATTTGAAAATTAGATAGTCAAAGACATAAAGTGAATCACAAATCATTATCCTCTATCTGGATACTGTTTGGTACCTCAAAGAGACTACTTCTAAAATGGTATCATTTCAGGAAGTTTAAAGAATGAAATACAATGAACATACTATCATTCTACCTAGTTACACATTTTTTCTTCTGGAAAATGTTCACAATAATGTAAAGGCTTAGAAGACCAGCCTGGAAGCCAACAGATGATGGTTCTGGTCCTGGTTCAGTCACTAACAGACAACTGACTGCAGACAAGTCATTCAGCCTCCCCAGGTCCAAGCATTTTCACATCTAAAAATGCAAGTGTAGATAAGAACTTCTCATGGAACAGCTAACAGAGGAGAAATATTAGAAGTCAGGAGACTCATGTTGCAGTCTTCACACTACATTTACAACGATGCGGCCTTGGACAAGTGAGCCAGCCTCTTAGTTTTCTCATATATAAAATGGAAAGCCATTAATAGCCTACATAGCAGGGTTCTTGTGAAGACCAAATGATAATGCAAGAAGCAAGGACTAATGTCACATTCTACTGTCATGTAGTATCCCTTAGATCCCATGGTAGCATCTAACATGGGTCACAGTTTAGTGCAAGTGTTGTTAAACTTTCATATGTGGGCCAAGTCTGGCCCATCACCTCTTTGTGTGTGTGTGTGTGTGTGTGTGTGTGTGTGTATTTATACATATATATAGACAGATAGAGAGAGAAAAGAGAGAGTCAGAGAGTCAGTCATCATAACCAGCCATGCTCATTCATTTACATTTATACACTGTGATAGCTTTCATGATACAACAGCAGAGTTGAATAGTTGTGTTGCCACAGAAACTGTATGGCCCACCCAATCTAAAATATTTAGCCTCTGGCCCCTTACAAAAACTTTGCTAACCCTGATCTAGCAGAAAGGTTTCAAGATTGGTGTTCCAAGGTCCAGGATTCTCCTAGGTCCTATGTCACTGTATGATATCACACAAATGATTTACTCTCTTGTTCTCTGGTTCTCATACTCTTAAAAAGAGGGGAATACAAATCCAGCCCCTTTTTACCTCATAGAAATGTTGTTAAGTTAGATAAGAAAAAAAAGCATTGATTTATTTTTTTGTCTGAAGGAAAGATGATTTAAATTCAAAGTATTAGTCATAGGGTGGATGCTGTTAGATGATTCGGGAATGATGAATGGTGTGTTATTACTCTGTGATATTAGTTCCTTCATGTACCTCAGTGGGGGATTACTTAGGTCAGTGATAGTATACAGACCCCTGCATTGTGGTACCACATCTAAAGCTACAGTAATGCACCAGAACCTAATTTAATCACAGTATCCAGTCAAGAGAGAGAGTTTTAATTGCTTCTTTATCCCTTTATCCTCTGAAGACTATCGTTAAACATTTACAAGACATGAACTTCAGATCATGCCAGCATCTCTGCTGGGGTCACCTAGAGCTGGCCATTTTAATCCAGGACCAAGAGAGAGGGGCCTTCAGGCCCACGATGAAGGACTACTCCCAAGACAGAAGAGCAGTGGTGGTGGTGACACATGGGCTGGTTTGCAGAGCAAATACCAAAGATATTTGTCTACATTAAAACTTTAATTCGTATTTGATTCTTGGACACGTGACTGATACCCAGGCTGTTTAAGCACATACACAAGTGAGTAACAGACCTTTGCCTAACACATGTAAATATTAGAACCTCCTCTTTCCCAAGAACTCCCTCAAGGCCCCAGGGAGGATCTCCCTAAAGGAGCAGCTCTAAATATGTCTCAAAGCAGCCAGCTAAGGAGGCCAAGCCTAGTCTTTGAAAGTAACATTGGCTCAGGTGCAGCCCGTTACAAACCCCACATACAAAACTCTGGATTTATGGCATAGATAAATTGGTGGGCAATCATTTGCTCTATAAAAGGAGTCTTCACTTTACAAGCAGATTCACTGCCATGTTCCTCTAACTGATCTATTGCCAGTAGTGCATTTCTAATAAAATCTCATTGTTAGAAATGCAGCACACACATGCTTTTTCATTGCTAACCTAAATGGAAATGTGAAGAGCAGGGTGCATTTATAGTCCCTTTAGATCTTAATGTGGCTTTTGTCAAGGTCCTTTGTTCTCAGGCTAGGAGCTTGATGTTACTTGTTACTTACGATTGGCTAGGAGAAATGGAGGTCCATGATTCTTTTTTTTTTTTTTTTTTTTTTTTTTTTTGCGGTACGCGGGCCTCCCACTGCTGCGGCCTCTCCCGTTGCGGAGCACAGGCTCCGGACGCGCAGGCTCAGCGGCCATGGCTCACGGGCCCAGCCGCTCCGCGGCATGCGGGATCTTCCCGGACCGGGGCACGAACCCGTGTCCCCTGCATCGGCAGGCGGACTCTCAACCACTGCGCCACCAGGGAAGCCCCATGATTCTTTAGTATAACAACGATGAAACAATATCATGCATGTGGTTTTATTGACTAACTTAATCTGATTATCTGCATGAGATTCCAAAACAGTGAAGGAATCTTTACTTTTTTCACAGGAATAAGCTACCTGGTCTTTTGAAGACAAGTCATTATAATATTAGCAACAGAGTAATATTAAGCGTTATCATATGCTGAGCAGTATTCTAACTCACTGAAGCTCAAGCAAACCCGGAAGCTAGGTTATTACCATTCCTATATTATAGATGAGAAAATTAAGGCACAGAGAAGTAAAATACCCATCCCCATGTCACAAGCTAATACATGCAGTCAGGATTCAAACTCAGTGAGGCTGGCTTTATAATCTGTGCTGTTAACACTGTGCTATATTGACAAGTAAAGCAACTGTCAGAGGCTGAAATGTAGGAGCATATGACATATTTTCTACCTTCAAGAAGCTAATATCTGCTTCCAGCCTTAAGAGAGAAACTTGGACTTGCCCTTGCCATAAAAAAAAAAAAAAAAAGACTAGAAAACTAGACAAAACATGTCAGACAACTAATTCATCCATTGGACAACAGGAAGGTGAGGACTGTGATCCCTGGGGTAAAGAAGACCCCTGTGATTGCCCCAGTTTTCTGCCTAAAGGCGTATTTGGGGTCATGGAGCAGGGAGGGAAAACCCAAGCACAACACAGTAGTCTCACTAAGTTACAGGGACGGAGATTAGAGTTCAGGAAGCCTGAGGCAGCTGTGTTTTGTAGGACAGAGCACCAGAGCAAGGAGCTACATAGAAAAAGAACTCCAGAAGTCTGCATAAGGGTCTCCTTGAGTCTTTGCTGCATAGTAAGCTGAGCATGTGTAGGGTAAAATTCCACAAGTATCAGCACAGAACAGCCATCAGGGAGCTGGAGACTGGACAATTCCCAGAGACCTCAGGGCTGGGAAAATTTTGAATTTTCATCAGCCAAAATGGATCAAACTTGTTGAATATGTGGTACATTCAACAGAACAAAGAATAAATGAAACAAATGCAAAACAAATAACAAGATGGTAGACTAAAACGCAAAGCATATCAGTAATTACATTAACATAAATGGACTAAACCCTCTGATTAAAAGATAGGGATGGTCAAACTGACCAAAAAAAATTAGACTTAATTATATGCTATTTGCAAGAAGCACACTTTAAATCTGAAGACACAAGTAGGTTAGAAGTAAGTGGGTGGATAAAAGATATACAGCAAATTCTGAACATGTGAAGCCCATAATAACTGTACTATCCATAAAAGTAAGTATCAAAATAAAGAATATTATTATAGAGAAAAAGGGACATTTTATAAAGATAAAACAGTCTATTCATCAATAAGGCATGTAAATCTTAAATGTGAATGCTCTCAATAACAGAGCTTCAAAAATACATAAAGAAAAAAACGACAGAACCGGGCTTCCCTGGTGGCGCAGTGGTTGAGAGTCCGCCTGCCGATGCAGGGGACACGGGTTCGTGCCCCGGTCCGGGAGGATCCCACGTGCCGCGGAGCGGCTGGGCCCGTGAGCCATGGCCGCTGAGCCTGCGCGTCCGGAGCCTGTGCTCCGCAACGGGAGAGGCCACAACAGTGAGAGGCCCGTGTAGCGCAAAAAAAAAAAGGAACACGAGGGAACTTTTAGCAGCAATGGGAATGTTCTACAACCTGATTGCTGTGGTAGTCACGCAGCTGTCTACATTTGTCAAAACTTGAAGAATGTGCACTTAAAATGGGTATATTTTATAGTATGCAAGAAGGTAATCATTTGTTGTATAAGCAATATTAACACTTATTATCTAACTCTTTCCCAAGATTATACAGTACCTTGAATTCCTTTAGTTCATCTGACAAGTGGGAGATTAGCATGGGTTATCTTGGTCTGATTGAACATCGCAATTGGAATTGACCTTTACATCCCCTGAGCTTTTACAGAACTTTGGATCTCATGTTTTAGCTCTTGGTGTGCCTTTCTTAGCTCCCCTAGTTGGCCTCATAAAGGGCAGGCGCTTGGTACAACTATAACAGTTCTTTACTTAAAACTTTCCCCACAGCTCATTTTGTGAATATAGTTAATGTTGAATGAACGTATTACTGGAGAGCAATTGGGATGGGCTACTTTGGAAAGTCCCGAGTTTCCTGTCAATAGAGGTGTTTAAGAGAAGACTAAACAACTGTATATTAGAAATGTTGTAAAGTGATTCAAACATCAGATGATGTTTGGACTAGAGAAGTTCTTTCCCAGCTCTGATTTATGTAAAAAGAAAGCTTCCAAGGGGATGCAGTGTTTCTTCATAGAGAAAAGAGATTCTAAAAAGTAAGAGGGACAGTAGCCATCCTGACAATCCACCGACAACAGATAGAGTGGGGTTCGCCCTAAATCAACAGAGTGGGATTCAATGCCTGTTACCAAGAATGTGAGGTTGAATTATAAGCAAGGGAAGGATATAATTTTGGAAATGTACAAACCAGATATTCTGTTATGAAATCTAATAGGAGTTTCAAAACACACAGGTTCGTGTGAGAAGTTCCATGGAAAGAAAAGATGGTGGTGATGTGGGCATGAATCACCTGAGGATGGCTGATTCATAGAATTGCCCTTTCACTCCACTCTGTGAGGGCAAGACTACCCACTCCTGAGGACCTTCATCCTTAAGATGAAGGAATGAATTCAGCACAAGGTCTGCACATCCTCTCATCAGACTCCTTTGCTTATCATTGTCATTATAACCTTTAAGTCTAAGTTTACTCACCTGTCAAATGAGAATAATAATAATTAGAGAACCATCATGAGGACTTGATAAGATCATGCGTGTTTAGTTAAGGCCATGACACACAGAAAGTACTTAGTAAATCCTGGCTATGAAAATGGCCATCATTAAACAATATGTCATTGTACATTGCCAGTTATCCAGAGACAATAAGTAGGAGTACCATCTCCAGTCTCTGTACCATGCCCAGAGCGAGACAGCCTGTGCCACCTTGTAACACGCTCATGAACAATCTTTACTGCGTTAAAATCAGAAACTTGGGGAGAATGAGTCTTTCTCCTTTTTAAGTTTTATCTGTAGAGTCCCAAGGAGTTTTGGATGTAAGACTTTATTTTCCAGTCAACCTCATTTCTACGGAGGTGTATTCTACTAGATTGAAAGTTCTATGAAATTCCGTGAGAGCAGACATCTGTAAGTTATACGCATCATTGTTTGCCCAGGGCCTAGCAAGGTACTTGGCACTTAGTAGGAGCTCAGTAGATATCAGGTGAATGAATATGATCTCCTTTCCAAAAACCTTATATACGAGTCACGTTTGACAGAACCCCTAAGTGGCTGCCTTGCTATGCAGCAATGAAGCAAGGTTCGTACATTGGAAGTGTAACTGTGATCCTACTGAGCAGTCATTTAACCTCTTTCCAGCAACTGGAAGATTGTTTCTCAGCTGTATGAAATTAACAAGGAAGTAATTCATGCCTCATGTTCCCTGTTCTTCATAATGAGGTCTTCTTACTAGTTTAATTAGTTAGTAAAGGACAGCATTCTCTTCTTTCCACCTTTTGTCAAGAATTCTAAAGACTTTAAGAAAAATGACTCAGGAGGTGAAACAGCAGGACTCCTGGTATTACTTATAAACTCTGCACTGGAAACGATTTCAGGGTCTGTAGCAGCGAATCTCAAGCACCATTTACCTTGCCCCGTGATGCCGGAGTTTGAGTATAAATGATGGAACAGCTAAGGACATGTTGGCCCACAAAGTAGCATTAGCTTCCTTTATCATCATCAGCCTTTTTTTAAAAAAAAAACCCTCAGAAATGTATAAATTGCAGTTTATCTCACCACAGAAGCATTTAATCAAATGTACTGTAATTATATCTTGAGTGGCTCCTGAGAATATTCACTGTTCCTTCATCATAAGGATTGTCCTAAGAATTACATTAATGAGGGTGAACCATAATAGCATTGGGAATTTAGCTGCGTTTAAATGTTAAATTTACATCTCAGCCTTGCAGATTCCCTATTAATTGGTAGCTCTGGGCCAGGATCTCTTCAGGAGCATTGGCATTTAATGGATATTCCTTGAACCGGTGTTTTACTTGAAGCGAAATGTGTGTTTGCATTAAGAGCATATTCCTTTCCCAGTCTCCTTCTTATACATTTGTTTCCTTTGTTTTGGAATCCACAAAGCTTTGCACGTTTAGCTCACTTTTTTCCCTCACTGTATAACGACTTTTAGAAGGTTAAATTTTAAAAGGTTTTGTGTGTAAAAAAAAAAAAAATTGCATCCCTTTAGCAGACAGTCAATTAATGGGGCTGCATTTAGCTGCCAAATGGGAACCTGCCAGGTGACCAAGAAAGAAAGAGGTTATTTGCATAAATAAAATGAAAGCATATTAGAATAACTGAGCCAACATCCACCAAATTTTTCACCAGTGTCGACCTCGAACTTTACCTGCTTCATTTTCAGGATTATGGTTTGAAGCCAGGACTATTCACCGTGTTTCTATTTTCCTTGTAGTTCTTTCCTCAGAAGTGGAGGAAATGTGACTAATACTTTGCAGCTTTAGCCAAATAGTTTGTGATCTTCCTGTAACCCACTGACTTACACAAAAGCATGGACACACTTATTTTGGATAAATCCATGCTATCTGACACATAAACAAACAATAAAGAATTGAAAGGAGTCTCGAGGCACTCACTCCCAGATCAGTTTTCTTCAATGTCCTGAGCTGCCATGGCACCATCCCCACTTTTCTGGCCATGATTACATGTTATTCATTAGTATTACCTTTCATTATATTTTTAATGCTGTATCTTTTCAGATGGGATTTTTTTTTTTTTTTTTGTAGCAGTTGTACTTTCTTCTGTATGTTTCCTATTTTCTGTGATACAGCTTCCTGTGACCTTCACGCTGTCATATCCAGAAATGAAGAAGCCTATCTTGGTGCAGACTCTCGGTCCATCTAGCCCATAATTCTACTGCTGACAGTGGCCCCCAAAGCCATTTTGTGGAGGACTTGGCTGCCCACCTTGACATGATCCCTAAGATTTTAGGTGCACAGTCTAAAATAATCCCATTTCTCTTTGTAACCTAGCATGGCTTAATCAGCTGTGAATTTAGCTAGATCCCTTTAAAAGGACAAGTTTAGCCTGTCCTACCTACTGGGGAGTGGGTGGGGGGCAGGATGGAGGGAGGGTAATGGAGATCCACAGTGTAACTGGAAGGGCCATTACAGGTTCTCAAGACTGATTTCAGTTCCAAATAGTGATACCAATCCTCGGGTGGACTGTCTTCTAGAGAAATACCCGCTCTTCTGTTCTTTGTCTCATAGCCAGTTAGTTCTCTGTCCACAGCAAAACATTCCCTTCCATCCAATAGCAACTCAATCTTTTTGACTGTCAGTATAGTTTTATCAGTGTTTCTTTGAATGGGTAAAATACCCCCCTTCTCCTTGCTTACAACTTTTTTAAACCTTTTTTAAAGATTGTAAAGATTGTGAAAACAAGCCAACTCTCCCTTTTATAAAAAAAACTATGATCTTTTTTTCCCCATAGACTATGAGCTTCAGTGCTTAATAATAAACCTCTTTTAAAATAAATTTTATAAATCCATCAGCTTGGCCACGTGGCGGTGAGAATCACTGTTCAGAGGTTCATAGAGCCTCCCTTGCAGCCTCTCTCATGGATGAACATCTTCCTATCGACCAGTTGGCCTCCAATACCATAGTCATTTGCAGTGGCTCTCTCCAGCCCCACCATGATCCCCAGGCATTCCTGCCATGCACCTGCCAACCAGCCTTCCAGAATTATTCATAATTCAGTAGAGGAAGTAGGTCTAGAACAGCATGTCCATGTAGTCCTTCCAACTTGTCTCATCCCTTTGTGTCTGCTTGCCAACGGAACGGGAGGTGGCAAACAGACACAAAGGTTTCTGTCTGTCGATACTAACATCCTCCTTCCACTCACAGTGGCTTTGTAACCTTTATGTATCTGTAGCCAGAAATCAAAATCTGTCCATTTGAACACAGTGATGGAAAACCATGTTGATTTTAAGGCTTTCATTATAAACTTCACCCTGGAAACAATCTTTAGAGTCTTTCCAAGTCTGAAGACCCGTAGGCATTGAATGTTCTCACAGTGTGCTCTGTCAGAGACAGTTTTTACTGATGTTTTCTTAGAAGCATCGTTCCCCAGGTATGGAGAGAACTGCCGAGAGGCCTTTACAAGGAGTCAGGCTGGCTCAGGTAGGCGGGAGCTTTATTGACAACAGGCCATGAAAGAAGAGTGGGCAAGAATTTCTGTATGGACAAAGGGAGAATTATAAATTGGGACTGACATATAAACACGAGTAAGATTCAAAAATTCCCCCTCAGAAGAAGTGTCAATATTAGTTTGAGTTACAGAACAAGGTAGAAGGAGAGAGTGGTATAGATGTTTCTTTACAGCTACATATGGAAGCTATGACTACACCTGCACACACATCAAATTATAAACTCAAAGATAAGGAACCGATCATATATGAATGTGATTGTACTTTGAAGGTTTATAGGTGGGTGGTATTAAATTATAATTTTCTGAAAGGCAAAATCATGACTCATGTGGAAGGTGTGAGGCAGGTCAGGGGAGAAATTAGGGTATTAAGGGGTGGGTACATGTTGAAGACAAGTCCAATTTTATATACACACAGATGTGCATATATATGTTTTTATATAGAGACGTATATACATTCATTTATATTAATGTGTGTGTGTGTGTATAAAATTTGTTTTTATTTTCCCCCCAATCCTCCTCATAATTGGGGACCATCCACTACCCTAAAGGGAGAAGGCAGAAGACCAGCCCTTATGTTGGTGAGCAGTTTGCTCAGTGCTGTTAGGGTAATCATGGGTAACATCATGGATGGGGACTGTGAGTTGCTGAACTTTTGAGAAGCAACACGAATGTGATTATTCCTTTAAGGCTGTAGACGGGTGGTATTAAATTATAGTTTTCTACAAGCGGAAATCGTGATTCTCATGCAAATAAAAAATGAACACATGTCAAAGATTTTATTCAATTCATTCATTTATATGGGAATCAGTAAGATAGTCACACCAATTCAAAGAGCATTTGAGAAACTGAGTTTATGTAATTTAATAAGTATTAACCTAAGATTGCTAGGTTAGCTTAAAACTGCTTAACTGGTTAATGTCTTAGAGGCCAATAAACTGTAACCTCTGGAAACAACTGTTCTATGGGACAGAAATAATTTTCATCTGGAAAAAATGAAATAGACTAAATATCTATGAGTTAACATATAACGTCACCAAGTCTGGGACCTTTAATCAGTAGTAAGCAGTGAGTCAAACTAAGTACGTTGTCCTAGAGAATCTTTGCATGGACTTTGCCCTGAATGACATTGATAGGATGTGCTGCCTTATTTTCAAGTTGTGGATGATTTCCCTAACAGTGGTGAAAAGTAGAGGAACATATTGAATAGTACATACTAGAGTGTTTAGATCTCAGCTTCTATGTGAAATATCCCATGTTTTTGGTAACAAGAATCTTCTTATCATTCCCCAAGGCAGCAGCTGAGAGAAGAATCCCCAGAAAATAGGATTTACTTAGCAAAATTGCTGTAGAGAGGGAGAATGAAGCCAGTATTTACCTCTGCTTTGGCCCCATTAGATATTTAACAATTCATTCATTTATCCATACAGTGATTCAACAAACATTTATTGAGCATCTACTGCCTGCCAGGCTTTGGGGAGTAGAGTGAAAAGGACAAAGTCCCTTCCAGTGGGAAAGACAAGCAGCAAATAATGAAATCATTACAAGAATAATATAGTTTTAGGTAGTAGAAGAGTGCTATGAAAGGTAGGGGCGGTGAAGAAGCAGGGTAAGAGGATAACAAATGATTAGAGGGGAGGGGTGGGTTTTAGATGGGATGGTTGTAAGCTCTTAGGAGGATTGGCAGGCCCTGCAGTGTGTGGCCCAGCAAGAGCAGGGGGCTTGGGGTCAGGAGAGGCTCCGCTATCCGTCTTCTGACAGGTAGTCCCAGGCTGCCTGAGCCCACTGTCTGAACATGACGACATCTTCACTCTAGTTCATGGCCCAGGATACCTCCGGTTTGAATTTCCATCTTCTTGTCATGAAGCAAAGTAAGGATGGGGGACCAGAGCTGCGAGTGGAGCAAACAACGCACACACTTCGCCACTGGGGAAAAAGCTGTTACCGATGTCCTGCTTTGAGGCAGGGAGAGAAGGCTCAGCAAACTGGTTAGGAGCACTGCTTTCAGATCAGACACGGCTGGCCTTGAATCCTGTCTCTGCTGCTTTGGCTGTGTGACTTTAGTTACTCAAATCCACTTTCCATCTGTTAATGATGCCTAATGATCACTCCCTCATGGGGGGGTCACTCGGAAAATTAAATGAAATCATCTCCAAAAAGCCCTAGGCACACAGGAGGCCGTCAACAAATAGTACTTTTCCTGTTATTCCCACATTTGGAGAGTCTGTCGTACCATCTTCCTATAGCAGTAATTGATTAGTCTTATTACAGGCGTACGGTTCTTCAACTTTCATTGTCATAGAGTTTAGGTACATGTGAACTGGAGGTCCTCCAGACGTGTTGGTGTTGACCCATGTTCTGTGGTCAAAATTATCCCAGCTAACAATCCACGTTTTCCAAAGAGACGGAAGGTGCGACGCCTTAGTGGCACACCTGAAACTTTGCAGCACAGGCTTGGAAATTCTTGGGTGAGAATTTAGAAACTAAAATTGTAATACTTTTCATGGAGTTGGGATCTGGGACGTTTTTCCATTTCCTGTCTGTCCTTTCCTTTCCTTTGTTTTACTGTTCTTTCCTTTCCCTCTTAGAAGTTGCTTTCTCTTCTGGAGAGCTATGGGTTAGGAAGCTATTAATGAGCTGCGTCTCACTCTAATTTTCAATGAGATTTAATATAGTAGGGATAAAACTGCCCCTTTTGAAAAGAGAGATGATTAAACGTCTGCAAATTCCTTGAATTGATTTTCTAATTGTTTTGGTAATAATGTTTTTCCATTTGATAACGTTGCTGAAAGAAAGAATAATTTTAATTAAACTTTAAATGTAATTTTTTTATTTTATGTGTCCTAGGGAGACTAAGTTTTCTTGTAGGGAATAAGTTAAGACCATAACCTTCTTCTCTAACCTCATAATTATTATGATCAGGAAATGTCTGTAATACATTACACTGTAATTAAATTGCATACCCCAGACTGTGCAAGGTCTGTTTATAAAGGACAAATGGATTTTCCACAGCTGCTCGCCTGTGAGTGCATCCTTCGTGAAACATGCGGCAGCCAATGTACGCACGGAAGTAACAGACTTGAATTTAAATTTTCAAAGCTTTCAAATGTCTTTCAAAATCTCCTCATAACATGAATTGCTTAATTTGTGTACATGAAAACCCACTGATTACATATGAATGAGAGTCAACCTACAGTAAGAGGGGCTATGAGAATCTTTGTGTATTTATCCACCCATCTCTTCAGGAATTAGCAGGTGTTCATTTAATCTTGTTCTGATATCCTGCACAGGCTGCACAGATCCCCATCATTACGGGGATCGTTCTGTGAAGATTGGAATCTTCTGTGAACAGTACGGGGCAGGTCAGGTATTTCTTACGATATTCATTGGACCAGCTTCACCCAGTCGCACAGCTGGAAAATATTTTGTGAGATGAATGTTTACAAAAGAAAAAAAAAGGATTCAGAGAGGAGAGAGAAGAAGGGGGAAGAGAAGGATGAGAAGGAAAAAGAATCCAAACATGGGTCAAGGCGGGGTCACATAGAATAGACCTCATGGTCCAACTGTTCCATCTTTAAGAATCATCATCAGAACTCTGATTTATTAAATAAGAATTTTAAATCCTTCAAGTTTTGTATTGAAATGATCGTGCTGTTGTGGATATACTGGGTTAACCTTGTGGCTACGTAATATCTTATAGTAAAGTATTAACTGAGTGAGTGCTTACTCATCCTCACCAGCATCTTGAACTCGGGTATCATTAGCCCTCACTCATTCATGAGGAGACTGAGGCTGAGTGGCCTTACGTGATTCTCCCAAATTCACCCAGATATTAAGCAGAGGAGGTTGAATTGGAACCCGGTCCTATCTGACTCTAACCCCTATGTTCTCTCAGCTGTATCTCCCTGTCTAGGCCCAATTTCTCCTTGACTGACAAGCTCAAGGATACGTCTTCACATCCTTAAATTCCAGACCTCCCTTAGAACTAACTTCCTAAAGGTGAGCTGTCCTAATCGTGCTGTAATTTGTTTCCGAGGGGTGAATGTTAGCCTTCAGAGCAGGTTCCTTCCTACCAGCTTCACCTTCTAAAAATCATTGGATTTGATTCCCTACCTGTCAGAAGATACTGTGCAATTTGTCCCTAAGGACAGTTAACACTTCCCCCGCCGCCCCCCACCTTGTGACGTCAGGCGCTCTCAGAAATTGCAATGCAGGCTCTCCCTCAGTGCTGGTCTTTTCGATCAAAGACAAAATGTCTCCTTGGAACTGCAGAGACAAAGCTGTAAGGCTGCCAGCAGGCCTGCTCTCCTATCTCCTGTGGCTATCGGTGTTCTCACTGGTGGTACCAGGTCTTCTGGAGTTGTTTCAGTTTTGTCCGTTGCTCATGGGAACTTAGATGATCGCTGAGGAAATGCTTTCCTTAAGTCACTAGTTTTAAAGGGAGGCAGCCAAATTCCCAGCCGTCTGGCAGTCAGTTTCTTTCAGTCTGAGACAGGGAATTTCAGAGGCCTTGAAGAGGGCATGCACAAATATTTCTTGCTTCTATTTTTTCAATATGGAATTTGGAGCCTTGTCTGTCAGCCGTCATGCTGCGTCTTTAGGAAGCTCTAAATGGGAGGAAACCAGCCCCTAGCAAGCTGCACTTTGTCTCTTGGAATTAAATGTCCTTTTCTGTTTCTTGAAATCCACAGTTCTGATTCATCTTCTATCTGCCCTCAGTGACTTCCATTCTTTGAACTCCCTGACTTTGTCCTTAACTTGTGGATGAATCTGACATCCAGCTGATGCTCTCTGGGATCCAGAGAGCACATCCTGCTCACCGGCTTCAACTAGTTCTAAAATGTCATGGTTTCTGTTAAAATGCTTCTAGCTCCTACCAAAGTAAACACACAGATTTGTCTCTCTCGGGTTGTGCTGTGAGTTCACGGCGTAAAGTGTCTTCTGGTTTAAAAATGGACCACTGGGCTTGTCACTGGAAGTTTGGTTATCTTTGTACACATGCTTTCCAGAGAACTTCAGCGGCTGGGTTATCATCATCTGGCCCTGGTCTTTGTCACCTGTCCCCCAAACTGTACTTCCTTCCTAGCCGTCTCCTCACCACCACGATTGTTTACAGAATTCTACCTCCACATTTTTCTGGAATGTCTCCCTAAGGTGCAGCTCCCGTCTCCCCACCTTCCTGCCCATTGGCCCCCAAAGCCTTCCCATTTATGAACTGTGTTCAGTCTATTTTCAGCCTTATTTAGGAACTTTCCAAGATGACGTTAGTTGCCAACTTTCTCTGCCTGTAATTAACCCAAGTTACCCACACGTAATGCTCACGTGTTCTATTCACCTGGAATATCCGTGTCCCCGCCTCGGTCTGTTGACTGACAGCCTAAGTAGTTGTGCTAGATATTCCCCTGCACCACTCCTTATCAAGCCTCACCTTTCTCTACCCTATACTGTGCCGTTGGAGGCTAACGGTTATGGACTGCCCTCTGGCTTATGATTGGGTTTGGCCAAGGGAGGCCTGTAGGATATGAGAGGCACCAGCAGGGGACTGATTCCCTGGCTTCAAACAACCACAGCTCCTCTGGTGACCCTCTCCAACAGATACAACTGCAGCTACAGCTGCTTTCTTCTCTGCTCTTTTAGGCCTAGGGGTGGAAATGGCCTCCCTTGCTTCTCCTTTAGCATCCCTTATTGGTTTTATTTAACCCTGACCACTCTTTGTAAATAATCCTTTCATTAAATTTTCCAAGTTATCTTCTTGGAGTGTCCCATCTGTTTCCTACAAGGGCTCTGACTGATACAGCACCCCCAAGGCCCAGTTCACTTATACACTTCTCTGATTTCATTCATTCATTCAACAAATTCACATTCCTCATCTGTTTGGTGTTACGTTATAGGCATTGGTGACAAGAGTGGAGAACAAAACAGTGGCCTTGCCTTCAGGGAAATTAATTACAATATAGTGGGGAAAACAAATGTGAAACAAGCAGTTATAACGAAGAATGGTGAAGATTACGATAGGAGAAGTATGGAGAGCACGCAACAAGGGGACCTAGTCTAGGGGTCAGAGAAGGTCATTCAACAACATAAGGTATCCACTATTTTTTGTCCTTTGCCCATAGCACTCAGTGCATTCTGATTGTGTTATTATTTGTGGACACATTTTCTCTGCCTCTACTGCAGAATAAGCTTTTGAGAGCAGAGACTGTCTTTTTCACCTTTATGTCTTAGCCCACTGCCTAGAATGTTGTAGGAACTCAAGTATTTGTCCAGTTGAATTGGACTGAGCTTTCTGAACACTTATGAACCTCAGCTCCAGCCCACCCACTGAAGGTTGTACATTATTAGGCTGGATAATGGTGAGATCCCACCCTTTCAGAGCTATCGGAACAACAGAAAACATGTTTTACTAGTTGAAAAAGAAAAATCACTGAAGAGGAAGAGCCTCCTCAACACAGGTGAAGGGTCTGATTGACAGATGTTATCAACCTAATACACCCTGTTTTGGATATCTGCTGACTGACTGACTGACAGGCATTGGAGTCATTAATTGTCAGGGTTGAGAGTTGAGCTTTCTTTTATATGTTTGTTTTGCATCACTGGCTTGTGTTGTGTCTGTTGGATAGCAACATAGCTGAACTCAATGTGAAATATGAATGAATGGAGGGAGATCCATGTCCTACTCCAGAGCAAGGAGTCTGGGGAGATAAGTAGGGGAAAACCTTGGTACAAAGTTTTTAAAACCTGGGTCAGTGTAGAGAAAATCTGGACAGCACCCTGAGGCAACAGAGGGCTCAGGAACAAAGAGCAGGAAGTAGAGGACTGGGAGAAGAGAACTCTGGCAGTATGGTAGGCCAGAAGTTCTCAGACATCTAGCTCCCCCTGCCAAAAATAATTGTTGGATGAAACAATAACTCTTTCTATAATACATGGCTTAGTAAGGCAAAGTAAGGGAATTCTTCAGGGGTGAAAAATGACGAAGTGAGAATCTGTAAGAGGTAAGGAAACTCCAGAGCCTTTGTCTAAGGGTATCTGCCAATCCCTGTTCTCCTAGAGCGTGGGTTTTAATGAGGCGTGAGTGTGTCTGGGACAGGAGACAAAACTTGGGGCCCTAGTGTCCTTATATAAGGTATTGATTAACTTTAAATAAATATGTAAGCCATATCAATCATCTGAGGTCTCCACTGAGAGAACTGAAATAAAGTGTGTAACTTCCAAATGAGTAGAGTTGGGGTGGGGGAAGGAATGATAGGAGGGAAAAAAAAAAAAATCAACACAAAGGAGAGCAAGAAAGAAAAGGAAAAAAAAACAAACTTAGAAAACAAATGAACAAATAGCAGAAAACTAAGATGAAATAAATGAGTCCAATTTAACAATAATCACGAGCTACATAAATGAATTATAATCTCCAGTTAAAAATCAAAGATTGTTAGACTAGATTTTAAGAATTCAACTTTAAACGATCCGTAAGAGAAACCCCTATAAATATAAGGACAGAGGCAGATTGCAAGTAAATTGATGGGAAGAGACATACAAAGAATGAGGTTAAAAAAAGGAGATAGATATAGCTATATTAAATATTACGTAAAACTAGACTTCAAGACAAAAAGCACTACTACAAATGGCGAGGATGACTACATATTAATAAAGATGCTCAAGCTGGAACAAAGTGAGAGAGTAGCATTGACATATATACACTACCAAATGTAAAATAGTTAGTGGGAAGCAGGTGCATAGCTCAAGGAGATCAGCTCTGTGCCTTGGAACCACCTAGAGGGGTGGGATAGGGAGGGTGGGAGGGAGACGCAAGAGGGTGGGGATATGGGGATATATGTATACATATAGCTGATTTTCTCTGTTATACAGCAGAAACTAACACAACATTGTAAAGCAGTCATACTCCAATGAAGACATTAAAATAAATAAAGATGTTCAATTCACCAGGAAGATGTAATTCTAAGTTTATGTGCTCCTAAGAGAATAACTTTGAAATATATAAAAAAGAAATTGCTGGAACTACAAGAAAAATAAACACATCCCAAATCACAGGTCATTTTCACACATCTCTCTCAAAATTGATAAACCAAATAGACAATAAATCAGTAAGGAGTTAACAGATTTGAAGAATACAATTAACAGGCTTGTTTTAATGCACAGACACAATACACTGAAAGCACATTCTTTTCAACACATGTAACATTTATAAAATGGATCATCCAATAGGCCACGGAGAAAATCTCAGCAAAACTCAAAGAATTTGTATCATATAGCCCACATCCTCTAACAGTTAAATTGGAAGTCAAAAATGAAAAAATAACTAAGGAAACCCCATACCTTTGAAAATTAAAAAACACATTCTAACTCATGCGTCAAAGAAGAAAATCAAAGTAGGACTTACTAAATATTTAGAACTAAGTGATCATGAAAATACTCATCAGAATTGGTGGGGTATAGAGAGCTAAAGCAGTAATAGGGGAAAGATGGTAGCCTTACTGCTTATGTCAGTGACACGGAAAGTGTGCCAAGTGATAAACTGTGCATTCAAGTCAAGAAGTTAAAAAAACAAAAGTGAATCAACCTAAGAATAAGGAGGGAAATAATAAATATGAGTAAAAATCAATGAAAGAAAACTGCTATACATTAGAGAATGTCCCCCCAAAACAAGATTGTCTCTTTTTATTGAAAGAGTAACACAGCTGACAAACTGCTGGCAAGATTGATGAACAAAAAAGAGAGAAGACTCTAATAACCAGTATCAGGAATGAAAAAGCGTACTCCCTATAGGTGCTGCAGACATAAACAAAGATAAAAACAGGATATTACTGACAACTTTATGCTGATTATTGAACATTTGGAAAAACTCACACATTCCTAGAAAAGTGTAATTTCCAAAGTTAATTCAAGAAGAACCATAAAACCTGAATAACCCAATAACCAGGATAGGAATTGAATCATTAGTTAAAATTCTTACCATAAAGAAAGTATCAGACCTAGATAGTTTTGTAAGGAGTTCTACAAAATGACCAGGAAATAAATCATTCTAATCTTACACAAACTATTCCAGAGTACAGAAAAAGAAGGATCACTTGCCCATTTTATGAATCAGATATATATCCTTGATACTAAAAATGGAAAGCCACAAACAGAAAATGCAAATTTTTTTAAATGTATAATTTACAGTTGCAACAAAAAGTATAAGCCGTGGAGGAAAGAAAACTAACAAAAGCCATGCCAAACTGTATTACAAAACTTCAAAGACATTACAGAAGACTTAATAAATAGGAACATATCAACACACCATTTTCATGGATAAAAACACAGTATCCTAATATAAAGATGCTAGTTCTCCCCAAATTGATACATAGATTAACACAATTCCCATCGAAATCCAAAAATATTTTTCGTACAATTTTAAAATGATCCTAAACTTTATCTGAAAGAGCAAACGGTCAAGAATAGTAAGATATTCCTGAGGGAGAAGAAAGAGAAAGTGAGGGAACTTGCCCTGCCAGATAACAAGAATTAGAATGCAATGGTAGTTAAGATACTGTGATATTGTTTTGGGAATAGACAAACAGACCACTGGAACAGAATTAGAAAGCCCCCAAACAAAGCAACAGGGAAATCTGATATATGCCAAAGTTGATACTGCAGACCAGCGGGGAAAGAGGATGTATTAGCCAAATTTTGCTGGAACAACTAAAAATAAAAAAAGCCTACCCCACACCAAAATGAATTCCAATTCTAAATGAATGAAGAACTTAAAAATGAAAAGCAAAACTTTAAAAGTTTTAGAATAAGACCCCAGAGACTATTTTTGTGATATAAGAGTAGGGAGGATTTCTTAAACAAGATATAAAAAATAAAAATCATAAAGGAAAGGATTCATAAATTCAACTATATTAAAAGTAAGAACATCTATTCATCTAAATGCATGATAAACAGAGTGAAAAGAGCCACAAACTGGGAAGTGATTTATATAAACCAACGACCAACAAAAGATTAGTATCTAAAATATATCAAGAACGCCTACAGATCAATAAGAAAAGACAAACAAGTCAATTCAAAAATGGGCAAGGGGGGCTTCCCTGGTAGCGCAGTGGTTGAGAGTCCGCCTGCCGATGCAGGGGACACGGGTTCGTGCCCCGGTCTGGGAAGATCCCACGTGCCACGGAGCAGCTGGGCCCGTGGGCCATGGCCGCTGAGCCTGCGCGTCCGGAGCCTGTGGTCCGCAGCAGGAGAGGCCACAACAGTGAGAGGACAGCGTACCGCAGGAAAAAAAAAAAAAAAAAAAAGGGCAAGGGGCATGAACAGGCATTTTCCAAAAGAGAAAACATAAATGACAAAAAATGCGTATGTGAAAACATGCTCAGTCTCATTAATAATTTAAAAAATTAAAACCTTATGAGGTAATATTTCACACCTAGCAGATTAGCAAAACTTAGCCTGACAACACCAAGTGCTAGAGAGGATGTGAAGCAAGAGAAAGACTCATATACTGACAATGGGAGGATAAACTGAAAAGGAAAACATTTTGGACCTGCATGATGAAATTAAGCACACATGTGGCTCTATAGCCCAGCAGTTCCACTCCTACATTTAGACCCTAGAGAGTGTTGATTATATTTATTTGGTAAAACTATAAAGAAAAGCAATGAGTGGTTATTACGCAAGCAGAACAGGATAGTGGGCGCCTCCCTCCTCTGGAGGGAGGAGAGGATCCATGGGGTGGGGTGGGGTGGGGTGGGGTGGGGTGGGGCGGGTGGGAGAGAGCTCATAAGATGGGCTTCAAAGGTACTGGTGATATTCTTGCATTGAATCATGGACATACGTGAACTCTTATCTTGTCACCGTTTATAATATACGTTATGTTCTCTACAATCTTATGTACGTATGGTACTATATTTCATAATAAAATGGTAAGTAAATAAATAAATTAGTTCCAGAGGCTAAAGAACTGCAGTTGGAACCCACAGAATGGGCCAGGTAGGTTCCAAAGGATGACTAGGAGGTGTGAAGATACCTCGAGGCTCTGATCCATGGCTGAAACTAGAGAAAAGCTTCACTAGAGTGACAAGAAAGCTCTTAAGTGGGGCGGAGGCTCCTGCTGGTGCCCTTGGAGGTTGCTGGGAAATTTTATTGGAAGTAAATGAATGATTTGAGAAGAAAAACTTGAGCAAAGGAGTACTGACTTTCTTTTGTATCCGGGGAGGTAAAAAATGTGCTCTCCTAATACGAAAAAATACTGTCTCTTTATAAATAAAGAGGGTATCGTATCACTTGCTTTGCAAATAAAGTTTATTTTTCTTTGGGTAGCAGGAAGTCCAGAAGAAGGCAGTGTAGAGCTTATTCAATGGGCTTGCAATATTTTCTAAATCCAGGCTCCTTCTGTCTTTCCACTCTGCCATTTTTAGTGTGTGGGCTTTTTGCCCCCTGCAGTTCCAAACTTCTCATCTAATTCAGCATGAGGGCATTTTACTGACTCTTGTCAGCCAAGTAAAGGCTTTCCTAGAACTCACCCACCGCCTGCCACTTCATATCCTAGTAGTCAGAACAATGTCACATGGCCATTTCTTGCTGCAAGAGAGGCTGGGAACATCATTATTTTGCCATCGCAGCCTGTATAATAGGATCAGGGAAGGGGGCAGTGGTTTCTGAGCTGCTATTCAGCAATGCCTGTCAAAATACTTCACTAAGAATTCTTCCTCTTTTTTCCCCAGGAGCCAGTCTACTTGATGACCTATATAAATATTTCTCCTTCCATCACTCCCATGGAGACACCATGACTGTCATGGATCCAAAGCAGATGAATGTTGCTGCTGCTGTTTGGGCTGTTGTCTCTTATGTCATTGCAGACATGGAAGAAATGCTGCCCAGGTCTTAGCAAGAGCAAGAGAGAAGGCACTTTTGTCCTTTCTGGCCAGGAATCCTGGGTCTGCAGCTTCAAGGAGCCCCGCTTCACCTAACAATTTTATGTGGTCATTTACAAAGCACAACACTTTTTCATACTTTCTGATATCATGTTTCTTGATACTTTCCAAATTCTCTGTTCCTAGTGTAAGGAATAAGCCCCACCCCCACAAAGGATCAGCCAATGGTAGGGATCACAGTGAGGGAATTTCTTTATACCACATATTAAAAATACTGTTTCTACTTTGAAAGTAAATACTGGATAAAGCTTTGGAAGACCTCTGGCTTTTATGCATGTATTTACGAACATTAATTACAGTGACCAATATTTTGTTAAGTTATTCATTGAAGGAGTAGAGGAGTACACAATTGTAGTACAGTCTTAATTGACTGTACGGAGGCATCTGGCTTTCTAATTTGTACATTTTTATATTATTAGAATTTTTTAATGAGGTTAAAATTTTTTTAATTCACAGAAAGAAGTCACCATTTGGGGAAAAAATCAAGTATGTAAAATCCAGTTGCCTTATTAAAGATCTGTCACCAAACAAATGATAATACTATTTTACATTTATGTTTTATATATTTCACGTAATATATTTATGAAGTTGGGGCTTATTCACATTTTGCTGATAACAAGTTGGAAGCTCAGAGAAGCTAAATCATATTCACAGAGCAAAACACTGATCCCCTTCTACTCTGGGAATAATCTCTACTATTCTTACACACACACTGTCCAGTATTCAGTTTAAAAAATTACAAGACACACCCAAAAATGCAAGAAAAACTCATTGTCAAGAGTTGAAGCAATTAAGAAAACCAGACAATAGAGATAACTCAGATGTTGGAATATCAGAGAGGAACTTTAACATAACTGTGATTAATAGGTTACATTCTAGTGAGAAAATGGGTCTATATACATGAACAGGAGAATTTCAACAGAAAGATGAAAACTATAAAATGGAATCAAATGCAAATACTAAAATAAAAAATACAACATCAGAGATGGAGAATTTCCTTGCTGGGCTCATCAGCAGACTGGATAAAACTGAGGAAAGAATCAACAAACTTGAAAACAGATCAATAAAAATTATCCAAACTAAAACACCGAGAAAGAAAAGTGAAGGAAAACAAACACCAGAATGGATCATTAGACTGTGATCTAATATATATGTGGCCTAATATACATGTAACTGAATTCTTAGAAGGAGAAGACAAAGTATCAGTTTTATTAATGGTGATGATTAAAAAGGCCTTTCATTTCTGGCAAGGCTGCCGACTGGTACACTGACTGACACACTGAAAACTAAAGATGTTGGATGACATCTGAGAAACACTTCCTTAAATATGTGACTTAACTGATTAAAAGGTAAAGAATATTAGACAGAAAATTAAGTGGAGGCATGAACCAAGATGATATATAGCACATTAAACCAGCTTTTCTTTTTGAGAAAATATGCAGAATGTGGTGAACTTAAATTTCTATTTTCACAGCTTTTAGTGGCTCAGGGGACTATAGACAAATCCCATATTAGGGACACTAGAGAACCCCAATGAAACTGGAACCCCAAAGGATTATAGCTCAATACAATGGTGAACTAAAAATAACTCTGAGGACCATAAGGAAAATTACTGTTATTAAGTAATTGCTGAATGGAGGGTCCAGAGAAATTCCCACAGATAAAGTTACACAGTCAAGAAAATAAAAAACAAAAACAGGAATCAGAACATTCTGAGCAATGGCAGTCCAAAAAAGAAAACATCAGAATTAATTCACGATATCCTCTGATATTGCAATTTTTAAATCAAGAATTTTCTAATCTATGCCTATTATATTTTGAGGAAGTAAAAGAAGGTACTGAAAATAGAATAGAGAGTAAAGGACTATAAAAAGTGACCAAGCATATTGTTTTAAAAAAAAATAGAACTTCTAGAAATGTAAATGGAATTTGAAAGTTATAGGATCAGCTTAACTGCAGATAAGAGAATTCATGAACTAAAAAAAATAGTGAAGAAATTAGTGAGAATTTAGCACAAAAAGAAAAAGATATGGAAAAAATGAATGAGGTTAAAAAATATGAAAGATAGAGTTATATGCCCTAATATATGTTTAATCAGGGTTCCAGAAAAGAAGAAATAAGACAAAGAATTATCTGAATAAATAATAAATGAAAATTTTCCAGAAATAATGAAATATACCAATCCACAGAATGAAGAAACCCAGTGAATCCCAAACAGAATAAACGAGAGGAAATCTGCACTGACATGTTATAGAGAAACTACAGACCACAAAAGACGTAGAAGAAGAGTTACGTAAAATCCCAGATCCATTTAGGATAAAACTAAAGAGGACATCCTTAACCTGATGAAAACCTCCTACCCCCCAAAAAGTTTAAAATATCACAATTACAATGAAAAACCAAAAACTTTTCCTTTAAGATAAAGAATAAGATATGGGTGCTCACTGGAGCTACCTCTAGTCAATGGTATCTTAGATGTCCTGGCCACTACAGAAAGGCAGGGGGGACAAAGTCTAAGCAATGGAAATGAAGAAAGGAAACTTTTTATTTGTAGATAAATATGATCGCCTATGTAGAAAATTCAAAAGAACCTACCAAAAAATCAAAATTAAAAACAGAGTTTAGGAGGTTTGGAGAGAAAAATCAACAAATATAATGAAAAGCATTTCTATACATATACTTAGAAAATACAACCAAAAATATGTTACTTACATTAACATCTAATAATATAAAATATCTAGAAACAAATAAGATGTGTAAGATTCTTTTAGGGAGAAAATGATAAAACTTCACTGAAGTATATTAAGGTAGAACTAAATAATTGGATAAATATGGCATGTTTAAGTTTTGGAAGACCCAATAGTAAAGATGTCCATTCTCCCCAAATTTATCTGTAGAATCAATACAATCTCAATGAAAAACTCCCAATGGGATTTTTTGGATTTGAGTTCTTAATTTTAGTTTATTGGTTGGTTGCTTGGTTTAATGTACCAAGCTGACTTTAAAAGGTAATTGGATGACAAAGGACTAACAGTAGGCAGCGTTTCTGAAAAAGAAAAAGTAGGGGATCATAGTAGCCATTAATGTGATTGCCAAATATTCTTGATTTTCTTTCTAGGCAAGATTGTACTTTCCTGATCCCTTGTGATTTGGTATTACCATGTGCTTTTGACAAAGAAATAGGAGCAGAAGTGGTTACCTCTGAGTGGCAATTTTAAGACCCAGTGCATGATTTTGCCGTCCTCTCTCTTCCCCATCATAGCAAAAGACAGCATTGCAGAGAGTGCCTGCTCCAGGAATCCCCCTCCAGAGTGATGACCAGGCGCAACCCAGCTTCTGGTCTACCTGTAATGAACATGAAGCGTGAACAAGAAAGACACTGATATTATAGTATCGCTGATAATCTGTGGGACTTTGTTACCACAGCTTACTCTGACTGATTTTTTTTTAATCTTACCTTGCCAGATATCAAGACTTCTTATCAGGCTGTAGTATTTAAGATGGCATGGCATTAGCACAAGGGTAGATAAACAGACCAATGAAACAGAATAGAGAGTCCAGATCCAGAATCACACATTCATGAAGACTTGATTTATGGCCAGGTTGGTACAGAAGATCAGCAAAAAATAAAACCTAGACTTCTCAATAAATAGTAGAACAATTGTCTCTAACTGAACAATTGTCTCTAAGTAAACAAATTCGACTCTCACTTCATATCTCCTATGTAGCGTCCTGTTGAGAATAGATTGAAAACAAGTGATTGAATCTCTTGACTAATTTAAGGGCACAGTCCCCTGAAACAACATCTGAAAGCACCGAGAACAGTGCACAGTACATAGTAGCTTCACAATAAATGTCCTCTGATTGGGGAATGTCAGCTCCTTTAATCTTGTGGCAAGTCCATTTCTCAGTTTCCATTCCTCAGTCCTTCTCTTCTTTGAGGTAATGATAGGAACAGGATAAACATTCCTAACATGGAGCCCTATCAAGAGAGAGCTAAACTGAATACCAGCAGGAAAGTCCTGGAATTCGCTCAAGCAAGGGAATAAGCTTAATCAGGAAACATGGGAAGCTGCCAAAGAGGGAGGTCTTCACAGTTGTGCTTTAGGTGGTCCCATTTGTATTCCATCTTCACAAAAGGAGACAGAAGCCAAAAATGGAGACTTGGACTGCAAGTAACCCACACGGTTGTCAGTTCCTACTACAGCGGCCATGCAGAGACACAAGAAGATAGATCTTCTGACTGGGTAATGTTGGTCATGCGGTTTACAAGGTGATGTCTTCCACCTCGATCCAAAATCCAGTCAGTCTCAGGTTCATGCTGGATTGAGAAATACAGCACATCCTAATTCTTTAACCAAGCTCTGTGAGGCAGAATTATAGGAGCATTTAGTCTAGGGCTAATTTTGCCTAACTACTAGGGCTAAACCCTCTGAATGCTCTGTTGATGACCCACAAGTTAAAAGGTTTTCCTCTCTGATGGGCGGAACAAACTATTTCTGTCTTTGTTGGAGCTCCTAGTGCTATTTCTTCTATCCCTTTCAGTTGGCTCTTCCCAGCCTCTGAGAGTTCCCTCCAACACATGCACCAATCAGTGCTCAGCTGGGGAGGGGTGGGGGACCCTCTGCAGGTCTCTGGCATCTCATTCTGTGAGGCTCTCCCCTCTCTGAGACTGTGTCCCATGAACTCCCGCTGCCTTGGCCTCCCCGGACATTCAGAATCCTCCCTCAACTCATGGTGATTCCCGGGCTCTGCTTGGGTTTCCCTTTCCTCAACTGTGACTGGAAACTCTCTCAAGGTAAGCTAGTGCCATCGTAGGACTCACTTCAATTAATTTCTGTCTCTTGGGCACCATGGTCCTTCATCTCCTGACATTCAGTATCTTAAAAACTCTTGCTTCATATATTTATTGGAGTTTTTAATTATTTCATACCTAAAAACAAAGCTGATCCCTGTTACTCTTACTTGGGCAGAAATAAGTGTCAAGTCACTATTTTTTGCCCAATGTATACACCCATATACTTTTTACATTTTGTACATTTTGAATCATTCTTTTCTCACTACTTGATTCCAGTTCGGGAATGTAGATTCTCAAGGATTTCACGAACTGTCCAAAGACTGAGCTAAAATTCATGGCATCTATGAATTATCAGAGTCCAAAGATACTCTATGGCTTAGCTGGTAATCATCTTTAGTTTCAAGGATTATTTTCTAGAAAGAATATGTCCTATACAGATGTATATATATTTATATGTAATATCATATATGTTACATAAATTTTAAATGATGTATAAATATATATAAATATATACCTATATAATCATTTATGTAAACTCATAGGCTGCTGGTTGCTCCCTAAAATAGAGCAACACTTTATGTCCTATTGGACCAATTTCTTCCATTCCCTTCAAGATCAGCAGAGAGGGACTTCTCAGTAGCAACACAGCTACACTCATGGTCTACCTCCCTTTGACTTGGAGCTGCTGTGTTTTCGGCTTGTCACCCTAAGCAGCATCTTTAGATCACCCTCACAGATGGCGGAGCTCATATATGTCCCGTTTTTATATTCTCCACTCATTGCCACCGCCATCCTCCCCACTCACTCCAGAATGTTAAAGTTCAGAGCCACTTTGAAAGAGAAAAACCATCACAAAGTGATATTCTAGGCTCTAGTTCCCACCAGCTGGCGAGACTCCACCTCCCCCCGCCGCCACCAACTGCCTTCTGTGTCACTGTACCCACCCAGCCCCTCCAGGAAACGGGGCCCTTTGTTCCCCCTCCACTTTCTGCACGGGGTGTGGGCTTGTACCTTCCTCGCCTATATCTTAGAACTGTCTCTGAGGAAGTGATTTTATTCCATCCCTTTGCCTTTCCCCATAAAGTTGTCCCTGAAAAATATTAGGGACAATAATAATAAAAAATATTATTATTTCCCTGAAAAAATAATAATTGCATACGGCCAGATGAAAGCATGTCCTCCCAGGGCCCTCTACTGCTGCCTTACTGGAGGAGGATGGAGGGACTGGGTTGCGGGACAGTGTGAATGTGTGAGGCTGGGGAGTGTGTTGGTGGGTGGGATAATCAGTGGCACTGATAGCATAGGAGCTACGGAGAACCACATGGGGTAAATAGAGGGGGGAGGAAGAATTATGAAGAAAGAGAGGGGTCTGTAGAGTTTTTTCTCATGATAACTCTGCTCGCACATCATAATTGCTTAGGTCTCCCAGGCAGCCGTGGAGCCTGGCGCGTGCCCTTGAATCACTACAGGTATAGGCACTTTCAAGTACAATTCTCTTATTTTCCATAAATTGTCAAAGGCACTATTCCTCTGCTAAGAAACCGTGTCTCATTTGAGTGGTGGCCTATAATGTGCACGCAGCAGCTTTCCAATTTGACTTTAGGGTCAAGCTGATTCATTTGGCTGAGCAGACTTAAGTGCAAATGGAGAAGAGAAACCCATTTAAATATTGTACAATGTGAAAAAGGTGAATTCTGTAACAGAAAAGGGAGGGGATTAGAGGGAAAGGAGGTCAATTGCTGATTTTTCCCTTGACATTGTTAAGATGTGGTTTTGAGGGTTCTGGTGTGTCTGAATGATTTGGAGTTGAAGTTCCCAGAGTGTTCCAATTTCCTCACAATAATTACGCTAATGACACCAAGAGTGTTTTGAAAGTCTTCATGTGTCTGCACTGCATGCATTTCATGGCCACGCAGTCCTATTTGCTCAGTGTGCTCCCCTCATAGTGATCTGAGATGCTTCCCACTTACCTTGAGTAAATATCAAACAGACCTTGATATCTATATCTGTCTCATGAAATATACATCCTCTCTAACTGTGCCCAAATGATTAATTTACTGCTATGTGATGATTAGCGTAAAAATCTCAGCACGACATGAGACAGAAATGTTATCAGCTAATTGCCATTTGAAGTGAAGAATGTTTTTGCATAGAAATTAATGATGCATGCTTACTTCTCAATTCTCTGTTAAACCAGAACACCCAAGACTGTTTTTGAAGCAGAAAGGAATTACCTTTGAAGTTTGTTTTTTTTTTTTTTCTTTCCTCTCCCTCAGATGATCCACAGTTCAGCAAAGGAATGGTGGAAAGCAATGGTTAGCGGAGTTTTGTACGCAAAACTCAGCTTTCACCAAATCAGGTCTTCCAACCAATCAATTACACAATTTCAGGCAAAGACCTCTTCCCTGGACGTTAGAGCCTCTCCGTGGCCCTGAAACTTGACAGAGAAACACTCATATATGTGCAGCATATCCTAAGCTTGCTCAAGTCCTTTGGAGAATCTGATGTTCTTATTATCATTGGTGGTCATTCCAGTTCTGCTCAAGCAGCCGTACAACTATCTATGAATTTGATGATACCTCAGAAAGCCTTGTTTTATTTTCCAGATTTAAAGAACAATTAATTGTGCCTTAGATCTTGATGATAAAGTCACACCCTGATCCAATTAGTTCTCTTAATTCTAAGTACCTGCCAGTCTATCCCAGAGATTGTAATGGAACATGAATTTTCCCCAAGCTCTGCCTTGCCATCCAAATCATCATCACCATTATCTAATATCCAGCCTGGGCCAGTTAGGCTGCTGGGAACTTTATATGCATTTTCTCATTTAATCTCCACCCAACACAGTGAGGTCAGTCCTATTTTAATCCCCATTTTAGAGATGAGAAAACACGGATATACACCTCATACGTTACTTTTCCAAGATCACGGAGCTGATAAAATGTGGCTGAAATCTAAAAAATTCAAACCCGAATATCCCACTCAGACAAACATAAATCCCCTGGATAGTGACCCCTCTAGCCTTCACTGTGTGGACAGATCCAGTCTAACTGGTTCATTTTCATTTCAAGGAATAGAAAGTGGGGCTTGAACAGTGCCATTCTTTGGCCCAAGAAAGAGGGGCTTTGTGCTGTTAGAAGACCCCACATATCACAAACACACACCAACAACAAATTATTATTATTTATTTTTTTTTTTTGCGGTATGTGGGCCTCTCACTCTTGTGGCCTCTCCCATTGCGGAGCACAGGCTCCGGACGCGCAGGCTCAGCGGCCATGGCTCACAGGCCCAGCCGCTCCGCGGCATGTGGGATCCTCCCGGACCGGGGCATGAACCAGTGCCCCTTGCATCGGCAGGCGGACTCTCAACCACTGCGCCATCAGGGAAGCCCCCCAACAACAAATTTATTGAGGGTTATATGGGTGCTTCTGTCACCAGCTATCTGGCACCCAGGGCAGGCACAGCAAGACTCGTGAGTCTAAGCATCCACGTTCAGGCGAATGCCATGTTGGCTCCAAAGAAATGCTGCCCTTGGGTCCTGCCTTTGAGAGACAAGTGTATCTGGATGTTGTGAACATAGACACTGCCTCAGAGCATGAAGAAGATTTGAGGAATAAAAGTACTCAAGAAGAAAATACAAATTCATTAACTTGTCAGATCTTTCCTCTCAGAAAGCAAGAAGGCAATAGTTATTGCATAATTAGGTACTGTTTCCCAGAAGTGTGGAGCATCCGTTTTCTTGATTCTCATCCTGTTCCAATTTGTGGTTCTGAACACACTCATGAATGAGCATGGTATTCGCAACAGTTGTACATGGTGGCATATTGCATTATTTAATATTTTCAATATTATCTAATATCTAATATCCGTAACTTAAATTGGCAACTAGATGGACATTTCATGCTAGAATTGCAAATAGTTTTATATTTGTAAAATTAATAATATCTAACAAACATTTTTAAATCTAAGCAGAAAATGTTCACTTTAGAGAGTGGCATGGACATATATACGCTACCAAATGTAAAATAAATAGCTAGTGGGAAGCAGCTGCATAGCACAGGGAGATCAGCTCGGTGCTTTGTGACCACCTAGAGGGGTGGGATAGGGAGGGTGGGAGGGAAACGCCAAAGGGAGGGGATATGGGGATATATGTATACGTATAGCTGATTCACTTTGTTATAAAGCAGAAACTAACACCCATTGTAAAGCAATTATACTCCAATAAAGATGTTAAGAGAAAGAAAATGTTCACTTTAAATATTTTTATTTAAAAATGTGATATTTATTCATTATAATTTATATTTCTCTTTTTTTAACATTTATTATTTTTAATTGTGGTAAAATATACAGAACGTGAAATCCATCATCTTAATCATTTTGAAATGTACAATTCAGTGGCATTAAGTACCTCCACATTTTTTGGCACCCATCACCACCATCCATCTTCAGAACTCTTCATCTTGTAAAACTAAAACTCTGTACCAGTTAACCAATAACACCCCATTACTCGCTGCCTCCAGCCCCTGGCAACCACCTTTCTACTTTCTCTCTCTGAATCTGACTACTCTAGGTACCCTATATAAGTGAAATCATATAGTATTTGTCCTGTGACTGGCATTTCACTTGTCCTCAAGTTTCATCCATGTAGTAGGATGTGTCCGAATTTCCTTCCTTTTTAAGGCTGAATAATGTTTCATTGTATTTGATACCACATGGTGTTTATCCATTCATCCATCGATGTTGATTTATTCTTGGTGGATCAACCAGGAGAGAATAATGTGAATAACGCTGTTATGAATAATGTGAATGAATAATGCTGTGATGAACATGGATGTACAAATATCTCTTCCAGATCCTGCTTAAATTCAGAAGTGGAACTGCTGGGTCATATGGTAGTTCTGTTTTTCATTTTCTGAGGGAACACTATACTGTTTTCTACAATGGCTACACCATTTTACACTCCCAGCAAGAGTGCATAAGAGTTCTGATTTCTCCACATCCTTACCAACACTTGTTATTTTCCTTTTTCTCCCTGTAATTTTTTTGGGGGATGTGTTGTTTTTTGTTTGTTTTTTGTGGCCATCCTAATGGGTGTGAGGTGGTAGGTACCTTGTGGTTTTGACTTGCATTTCCCTAATGATTAGTGATGTTGAGCATTTTTTCATGTATTTATTGGTCAGTTGTATATCTTCTTTGGGAAAATGTGTACTCAAGTAGACATTTTTTCCCCATTTTTTAATCAGGTTGTTTTTTGTTACTGAGTTGTAGGAGTTCTTGATGTATTCTGGATATTAGCCCCTTATCAGAGACGTGATTTGCAAATATTTTCTCTCATTCCATGGGTTACCATTTCACTCTGTTGACTGTATCCTTTGATGCAGAGAATTTTTAAATTTGGGGGTAGTCCTGTCTATTTTCACTTTTGTTGCCTGTTCCTTTGGTGTTTTTTCCAGGAAACCACTGCCAAATCCAATGTCATGAAGCTTTTCCCCTACTTTTTTTTCAGAGAGTTTTATAGTTTTAACACTTACATTTAGGCCTTTGATCAATTTTGAGTTAATTTTTATATATGGTATAAGGTAAGCGTCCAACTTCATTCTTTCTCTTCAGTGTGGATATCCAGTTTCTTCAACAACATTTATTGAAAAGGACTGTCTTTTCCCCCTTTGAACGGTCGCACTTCTGAAAAATAATTTGACCATATAAAATGAAGTGTTCATTTCTAAGTTTTGTATTCTATTCCATTGATCTATATGTCTGTCTCTATTATAGTACCACACTGTTTTGATTTACTGTAACTTTATAATAAGTTTTAAAATAAGTAAGTATAAGACTTCCAACTTTGTTCTTTTTAAAGATTGTTTTGACTATTTGGGGTCCTTTGAGATTCCATATTTAAAATTCATTAAATATGAATTTTAGGATGTATTTTCTATTTCTGCAGAAAAACACTATTGGGATTTTGATAAGAATTGCACTGAATCTGTTGATCATTTTGAGTTGTACTGCCATCTTAACAGTATCCACAAATAAGGGCTGCTGACTTAGCTTGGGCTAATATAACTAAATACCATAGACTGGGTGACTTAAACAGCAGACATTTATCTCTCACAGTTCTGGATTTTGGGAAGTCCAGGATCAAGGTGCCATCTGATTCAGTTCTTGGTGAAGGCCCTCTTCCTGGCTGGTATACAGTCACCTTCACAATGCACGCTCACATGGTCTTTCCTTGGTATGTGCTCATGGAGAGATCTCAAGTCTCTTCCTCTTTTTATAAGGGCACCAATCTCATCATGAGAGCCTCACCCTCATGTCCTAACCTAACCCTAATTACTCCCCAAAGGCCTCACCTCCAAATACCATCCATTGGAGATTAAGGCTTCAAAAGATGGATTTGGGAAGAACACAAACATTCAGTCCATAGCAAATGTCTTTTTCTATTTGTGACTTCAATTTCTTTCAGCAGCAATTTGTTGTTTTCAGTGTACAAGTCTTTTACCTCTTTGGATAAGCTTATTCTTAAGTATTTCATTCTTTTTGATGCTATTGTAAATGGAATTTTTTTTTAATTCCCTTTTCGAATGGTTCATTGTTAGTGTATAGAAATGCAGCTGATTTTTATATGTTGATTTTGTAACCGGCAACTTCACTGAATTCATTTATTGGTTCTAACAGTTTATGGAATCTTTAGAGTTTTTTTACATATAAGATCATGTCGTCTGGCAACAGAGATAATTTTACTTCTTCCTTTCCGATTTAAATGCCTTTTATTTCTTTTTCTTGGCTAGTTGCTCTGGCTTCAGTAGTTAACTTTGAACATTGTAGAAGAAGAATAACTTTTTTGAAAACATATACAAAATGTTTTTAATTGTTTACATTCACTTTAATTTATGTCTTTATTAAATATATTCAAATTTTCTAGATTTTGAATACAAATTCATTTAATTTTTTAGTCCTTTAGAACATTATTTTCAGTGGAGTACAAATTAAGTGAAAACCTGGATTATAAGAACACAATTCATGGGCTTCCCTGGTGGCACAGTGGTTGAGAATCTGCCTGCCAATGCAGGGGACACAGGTTCGAGCCTTGGTCTGGGAAGATCCCACATGCCGCGGAGCAACTAGGCCTGTGAGCCACAACTACTGAGCCTGCGCGTCTGGAGCTTGTGCTCCACAACAAGAGAGGCCGCGACAGTGAGAGGCCCGCGCACCGCAATGAAGAGTGGCCCCCGCTCGCCACAACTAGAGAAAGCCCTCGCACAGAAACGAAGACCCAACACAGCCAAAAATAAATAAATTAATTAATTAATTAATTAATTAAAAAAAAAAAAGAGTAGCTCCTGCTGGCCACAACTAGAGGAAGCCTGCACGCATCAACGAAGGCCCAACGCAGCCAAAATTAAAATATAAATAAATTTTTAAAAAGAACACAATTCATGATTTTGCTGAATTGAAGACAAGAAAGATAAAGTTTATGGAATACATATATAATGATTTGCAAATTATGTATGCATGATCCGATAACAGAACACCCAAGCATGGACAATAATAATTAAATTCAACCATCTCTGATATTTTTCTGACTTTTAGTCATTATGTATGTATATTTTTCAAAACAGGATGCTAGAAAACATTTAGTTTAACAGTTTGTTAATTTTCATTTATACTGTTTAAATATTTAGGCATATCTAAAAGTTTCTCACAATCAAGAAGCCCAAGAATAGCCAGCCCAGGCTGGCCTGCTGCTCTACGCTCTCTTTGCCCAGAGCCTCGCAAATGTTTGATAGGGGCAGACTTGAGTTTGAAAGTGCGAATACAGTAGACTTCTCATCTACGGAAATTACTCTAATGTGATAACCCCATCCCCCTCCTGATAACACCGCAGCCAGGATGATATTATACTTTACAAATCTGATTATGCACTTCCCTGCTTGGAACCCTTTGGTAACTTCTCTTTGCACTTGGGATAAAAGTTCACAATATGGAAGCCCTGCATGTTCTAGCCCTGTCTTCCTTCCCCATCTCTGTGTATGTACTGCTCTTCCTCTCTTCACTCTGGCCACACTGGCTTTTATTCTAGTACTTCCAACATAACCCCTCCTGCTCCAAGACCTCTGCACTAGCACTTCCTTCTCCCCATGATGTTCTCCTCACCCCTTTCTGGTCTAGTTAACTCCTGCCTGTCCACTGGACTCATCTCTTAAGATCCCTTCTTCCAAGAAGCCTCCTTTGAATCTTTGGACTAGATAGATCCCAATAATATCAAAAATAAAAATTATTTTGATGGTCGTGTATAAAATTGACTGTTTGCTCTCCAATAGGCAGAGAGGTAAGAATTTCACATGTATGGACTCCTTTTATTCTTCCAAAAGCCCTCCCCTCCATTTTTACAAATAGAGAAGTCAAGGCTTAGACAAGTTAAGTCACTTGACCACAGTCACATTATTAATAAGAGGTGAGGCAAGTTCTTAATCAAGACCGTCCAGCCCCAGAGCTTATATGTTTAATCTCAGTGCCACAGTGGTTTTCTCTGTAAGGGCCCTCATTCGTGATTTGCTCACTTATTCCACATGTTTATAAGGTTTCTGCCAGGTGCCAAGCACTGGGAGGCACCGCGGGTAGAGTGGTGAGCAGCAAGACAGATAAGATTCCTGGACTCAAGGAACTTTATTCTAGTCGAGGAGTGAGGCCATAAAAAGTAAAAGTAAAGAAATAAACAAAGGATCATTCCTATGGAGGAACCAAATAGGTTCTGTGTTAGAGAGTGAGGATAGCCTGCTACCAAAAGGATGGGCTCAGATGGTCTCTCTAAAGAAGGGACATTTGAGCTGAGTCCTGAAGGATGATGGGGCAGAGCTAGCTACCTGTCCTTCAAAATCCATTCTACCTTTTTTTATGGTAACAGACCCCCTAAATCTTAGCTAGATTATATCCTGCAACCCACCTCATAACTAGATGTAGCCATGTGATTAAATTCTGGCTAATGGGTTATAACCGGAAGTAGCATGAGAAACTTCCAGGAAGTCTCCTTAAGGGGAGCTGGGGGGATGGGCATGCCCTTCTCCTCCATCCTCTTTCTTGTTGGAAGGTTGAAGGAGCAGCAGCAGACCTGAACCATGAAGTGAACTTGGGGATAGAAGCACACTAAGAGAAGCAAACAGGAGGGACTATGGGTCCCTGAGACTATGGAGTACGCTATCAGCCCTGGACTGACTCCCTCAGATAAACTTTATTGACGTTGTACTTCCTACTGAAGGGTGACTAAACTTCTTTATGATTCTGAAGATTTAATACTGCTACTTGGGAAGTATAGACTATGCACTTCATGCAAAACCTTTTAACCACAGTAGTGATTGACTAAACATCCTCAGGAAGTCATTACAGACCCCTTCGGCTGCCTCTGACTCCCAGTCACAGGAAGTGGCTGGTTTTCCTTTCTCTCTGGCTTTCCTTTGGAAGGCGTTCGGAGGCGTTTGGCATGCCGGAAGGGCCACCCACTCTATCAGATGGCACCTGTCAAACCAACAAAGATATAAACCGCCACAATGCAGATCTCTGAGAAATGCCTCCATGGCATATTAGCGGTTTCACAAACACATTTAGAAGCTCAGATAAAGCTTTTGATGTTCCTGATCTTTGCACTTCCAAATGGTGGCTGAACAAACAGAAATCAGTCTTCTTTGAAAGCCTTCAAAGCAGTGAAATTGCCTAAATCAGTGTGTTGATTATTCTCTGACTTCCAAAAGTCAAGGAAGGTTTTCTGTTTGTTTCTCCTTCCTGAAACACTTTCACATCTCTCCTCGGTACTTTTGTTCTAGGAGATTTAAATCCATCAATTATCTGTTTGAAGATTCATAGGTACAGAGAACAAATAGGTGATTGCCAAAAGAGAGGGAAGCAGCGGGGGGTGAGGGGTGGGGGGGGGGTGGGGTGAAATAGGTTAAGGGGATTTAGAAGTACAAACCTCCAGTTATATAATAGATAGGTCACAGGGATGTAATATACAGTATATGAGTGTGGTCAGTAGTATTGTAACAACTTTGTATGGGGACAGATGGTTACTAGACTTATCACGGTGATCATTTCATAATGTATGCAAAGGTCAAATCACTATGCAGTACACCCGAAACTAACATAATACTGTACAACAAATATATTTCAAATAAAAAAATAGTATTTGAGACAAAAAAAAATAAATCCATCAATTATCTGTTTGATATACAAGTTTGAATTCCCAGTACAGCCTTGACCATCTTTTCCAAAAACTGAAACATTTTTTCCAAAACAGTTGTATAAACATTCTGTTGGGAAATGGTAAATAGAACTTTACCAGAATGGGCGTAAATGCGTAAGGGCAGGAACTGATTCTTTCATCAACGTATTTAAAGCTCATGAAGTCACAAATGTGTCATTACCCCAGAAAATTCTGTGTAGAGTCCAGATTTTACAAAATTCTGTGTGCTAAGGTTGTTACGCCACCATTTGTGTGAACTGGGACTTGATCACGGCAGCAAGAGGGATATATGATTTTGTACTTGTTTTTCAAGAATTTTTAACTCAGTAATCAGCATGTAAGGATGATTCTCACTGTAAGGATGACACTGTGGAAGTTACCACATGTGGAGATGAGCTAAGAGGCTGAGCCTTGGAGTCTTCAATGTCATTATGACCCTCGTGATCAGGATTCTATAGGTTACCGACAGAAATACAGTTAAACTAACTTCGGCATAAAAGGTGGGGAGGGATATTAGATGGAATGGAAAAATACTGAGCTGAGCTCAAGGTCTCAGTATAGTGAGGCTCCAGGAATTGAACCAGAGACTGACTCCTGCTCAGCAATGCTTCCCAGCCTTTTCCACCTGCCAGTGTTAGATAAAATGATGATATTTCTATGGCCCATGGGGATAAAATAATGAGGATGCTCCACACAACGGGAAGTGACCTACTCCTTGGCATACTGATCAGCTACCCATACAGCCCTTTTTCTAGTCTCCCAATTCCCAAGTTCTTAGGAAGCAATTATGGCCAACATTTATTGAGTCTGTATGGCAGGCACTGTTCTAAGCACTGTACATGCCTTTCATTCACTCATTAAATCTTCACACAATCCTGTAAGTTGGGTATTATATTTTCCCACTTCACAGACAAGAAAACCCGGGACTTAGAGGCTAAGCCACGTACCCAAGGTCACGTGGAAGTCGGTGGAGACAGGGTTTGAATCTACTTTGGCTCGAGTTTGCCCTTAACCCTCAGCTACAGCACCTCTATTGGGCACTAAATCCATCTATAAAAGGAAGTGAAATGATTGGCCGTGCTTGAGGCAGGTGCCCATCCCTGCACCAATCAACGATGAGAAGGGGGTGGGATTACACCGGAAGAAGCAACTTGATGCTCCTGCTACACCCATGGGAGAAGGGAGGAAGGGGGTCTTCCCTGGTGGTGCAGCGGTTAGGAATCCATCTGCCAATGTTGGGGACCCAGGTTTGATCCCTGGTCCAGGAGAATCCCACATGCCGCAGATCAACTAAGCCCGTGCGCCACAACTGCTGAGCCGGTGCTCTGGAGCCCGCGAGCCACGACTGCTGAGCCCTGGCACCTAGAGCGCGTGCTCCGCAACAAGAGAAGCCACCGTAATGAGAAGCCCGTGCACCTCAAGGAAAAGTAGCCGCCGCTCAACGCAACTAGAGAAAGCCCGCGTGCAGCAACGAAGACCCAACACAGTCAAAAATAAATGAATTAATTAAAAAAAAAAAAAAGAAGGGAGGAAGGGACAAAACTTAGCAAAGGAGCGCTTCACAGACGCTCCTAAGGATCATCTTCCTCCTCTCTCAGGGGCCCAAGACTGACAGAGTTATTCTCTTCAGTTCACAGCACATTATCATCGTGCTTCTCTTGCTTTATTTCATCTTATCCCTCTTCTCCACTCCTGTTCTCCTCCCATCCCCGAAGGCAGCCGTTCAACTCTGTTTGATAGGAATCATTTCATTCATATACATTCTTAAATAATGTATATATACTGTTTTTGTGCATGCATCTCTACATATATGACATTGGGCTACACGTCCCATTCTTTGTCTTCCTTTTGCCATTCCGTCTTGTGTTCATAAGGTACATCCATGTTGCCACATTGCCAGACCATTGCTTCCAACCACAAAATATACCCTGTGATGTGCCTGCACCCTTTTATAATACTTTTCCCCCAACACATGTCTGGGCTAGTCATGGACTAGGTTCTACAGATCAGTTCATCCAACTTGGGAGCCCCCTCATCTGGAAAGGCCCCTCCCTGCCTGATGGAGAGTCCCTCCTCTGTGCTCCCACAGTCCTCCGTGCTTGCCTCCATCAGGACAGAGGCCACAGAGCAGCTCGGTTAAAAGTGCAGGACTGGGACCCGACTGCCTGGACTCAGAATCCTGTCTCTTTCACTTACAGCTAAGTCATACAGCCTCTCGGTGCCTCCACTTCCATGTCTGCAAAATGATAACCACAGCTACTCATGGGATTGCTGTGAAGATTAAATGAGAGAAATCTATGAAAACTGCTATGAAGAGTGCCTGGTACAAATTAAGTGCTATCTGTACTTACTATAATAACATTTGTTGCATGTATTGGAATGGTCTGTTCACTTGTCTGTCGCCACCACCAGATTATGAAATCCTTGAGTCCCAGGACCTTGGCTTTTCCATCTTTGTGTCCCAGAGGCCCACACATTGCATGAATCCAGGGCGTGCTCATTGCATGACACTCTCTCTTACTCACCCTCTGGTTTGACATAGCTGCAGGATTTGTATCTAGAAACCAACTGGGTTGAGGAGAGGCTAGATAGAACAGACTGGAGATGTGGCTTTAAAAAGGAAAACTTTCCTGGAGCTATAAATGCTGTACAATAGAAAATACAGCATCAGCTGCCACATACAGCCAGGAAGGTCAGCAGATCACCCAAGACTGGCCCCCAGAGGACATCCTTACCCAGGCAGATGTATGAACTTGCCTCAAGCACGGCCAAGAGCCAGCTCTTGGTCACACGCCAACATTTGCTGCCTTTGTGTGTATTCACCTCTGTGCTCATCTGTAAAATAGGACTAACAGCATTTGCTTCATAGGGTTGTCCTGAGGATTATATGAGGGAACCATTACCAACTGCTTACAATAGTGTCTGGCATGGCCTCAGCTGGCAATAAACGTTAGCTCCTCTTGGTGTGATTATCACCAAATCAATTACTCTTACAAATAGAGTTGGGAGATGCCACACTCATTTTCTTTCTTGTTTCAAGATCTTGGAATTTTTCTTTGTTCATTTGTATGTTTGTTTTTGTTTCCATTTACTTATTTGGCATTCTGGTGGGAATTATTTCTTAGCAGTTTATCTGTTGGAAGGTTCTAGCCCTTTTTCCCTTGGCCTCAACCTGAACTCACAGGTGAATGGTATAGCTTCCCTATCTTTGAAAGTTTCTTAAGAACCATATCACTCTCAGGCTGGAAGTTCTCTGAAGTCTCAGCTTCCAGCAACCCCCAGTCAGATAGTCCCAGGAATACAAGAGGACACCATTTGCAATCACAGAACACACTTAAATGGGAATGAACTTGATTCTTTCTGTTGTTCAAAAAAAAAAGGGGGGGCGGGGAAGAACAAGGAAATCAAACGCAGATCCAGGGCTTACCTACCTGGTGGCGCAGTGGTTGAGAGCCCGCCTGCCGATGCAGGGGACGCGGGTTCGTGCCCCGGTCCGGGAGGATCCCACATGCCGCGGAGCAGCTGCGCCTGTGAGCCATGGCCGCTGAGCCTGCGCGTCCGGAGCCTGTGCTCCGCAACAGGAGAGGCCACCACAGTGAGAGGCCCGTGTAATGCTAAAAAAAAAAAAAAAAAAAAAACACAACTTAGGTCCAGTGGAATTGTCCTCAGAGTAATAAAGGCCTTTACCATGAGCTTTCTAAGCAACTTTTAGGTGCTGCTGGGCCACAGAAAGACTCTTTAAAAATGCTTTGGTTTATACATGGAAAGAAGCCCTCAGGTGAATTACTGCCCTACACTAGAGGCCTAGCTGTAAGAACCATTAGCTGTAAAAGAGAGGTTAATTATGAGGAAAACTCCCTGGCCTACGCTGAGGGGTTTTAGTGACTCACAGTGAGGGGGCCACGTTTGGTGACCACAGCCCTCTCCCCGGCAAAGGCTTAATGGGGAGTCTGCTACCATGTGCCACATTTGGGCTTGCGTAGGGACCAGGAAGCCTGATCTTGTTTGGGTTCATTAGCTAAGGGGGCTGTTGCCCACAGGGATCATTAACTAGTAGCAGCGGGGGAAGGGGGCAGGAGCAAGACAAGCTGATGACACAGCAGCAAAGTTACTCATTTTCTAAAATTAGGATCTTGGTGAAACTCCAAACAGACTTTGCCTGGGGCTGGCTCCCTGACCCCTCAGATCAGTAAGTTGGTGGAGCCAGCTTTTTCAGGTCTTCCTCCCCACTCTCCTCCATGTCCTATGCTTCAGCTGTGGCTGAAAACACGCTCAGGTGGGGAGCGCTTATTTCCAAGAGACTGCGTGAGATATTTTCTTTCAGAAGCCCTTGAAAAACTAAACGTTGTGTTTTGTCAGGAACATTTTCTTTTGAGCCAGGAACCCAGTTCCCACCCCACCCATCCCCCTCCAACATTCTGACGACAAATAGGAAGCCAGGATGGGCAAAATTTAGGAGCTCACCTCCAAAAGGAATATTTTAACAAAACGTATACACACTTCAGATTCCACTGCCATCACTGAGCACCTACTGTGTGCCAGACCCTGTGCAAAGTACTTTTCCTGGCCTTCCTCCACCATGCCCACAGCACACGGACCCCCGAGCACACGTGGACGGTCACCAGTTCTGCAGATGACGCGCTGAGAGTCAGGCTCGCAGACCGCAAAAGGCCACCTGATGAGCGCAGAGCTGGCATCTTTACCCAAGCCCTTTGACCGAGGTTGGTCCTATGCCACCCCTTGGCCCTGTCTCAACAGAATAACCCAGACAGTGACTTTCAATGGAAGTTAAAACCGTTGCCATTAGCATTCAGAAGTACATAGCTTAAGGGAAGGAATGTGAAAATGTCTCCCTCTGAGGGTGACACCCTCTGATCTCACCCACCCTATCTACGCTTCTGGAACTTTTTTCTTTTCCTTAATATTTCCAACTTTTGAGTACATGAGTAGGCAGACAAACCTTGTGACAAATACCTGGCCAATCTGGAGTGGTTGCATGTGTCGATGCTCCATGTATATTACCGTATGTTTTCACTATTGCTATGGATAAGTAACTATTATTTTCTACTAACACTTCCAAATCAAATTACCTGTTAAGAATGTCTTCTTGGCGGGCTTCCCTGGTGGCGCAGTGGTTGAGCGTCCGCCTGCCGATGCAGGGGACACGGGTTTGTGCCCCGGTCCGTGAAGATCCCACACGCCGCGCAGCGGCTGCGCCCGTGAGCCATGGCCGCCGAGCATGCGCGTCCGGAGCCTGTGCTCCGCAACGGGAGAGGCCGCAACAGTGAGAGGCCCGCGTACCGCAAAAAAAAAAAAAAAAAAAAAAAAAAAAAAGTCTTCTTCACTGTGCTAGCACTGGATGAAATTCTACCATTCTGCACTTCTACTCTTCATGTCCATTTTGCAATTAAAATAATGATAAAACTTCCTCCTGAAGGATGGTGTCGTTACAGGTTAATATGAATGAATGCATTCTACCGTCACTCTAGTTTATCAGCATTCAGCCGAAGCATTTTTAATTTTCAGATATTTTATATTCAGCAGTGTTCCTGAGGCATTTCCACTTGGGTGCAGCCAAGGCAGTGAGCAAATGAGGGGCTGACACTGTTGTGGAAGTGAGCAGAATGCCGTGAATGCAGTGTTTGTGGCGCCAGCTCTCCTGAGTTTGAGCCCCAGCTGCTGTTGATATGGAGCAAGTTCCTTCCTCACCTGCATCTTATATTCTCCTCCGTAAAAATGAGATTCAAATTGCCCCTACCTCATAGAGTTGCTGTCAAGCGTTAATTTACGTGAAGTGCTTTTTAAAACGCCTGGAACATAGTAGCTCTGTGTATGTGATTGCTGTCATTATCATGACTAGCATTATTCCACAAGAACCACAGGTAGGAGCTCAGCCCTTTGGGAGGCAGCCACCACGAGGCCAGGAATCAGGAGTGTGTGCGTTCGTTTCCAGAACTGAAGTGCTCGGAGCACAAAAGCATTTAGTGATACATTTGCCTCTCCTCCCGTAATTCACTGATCAGACTGTGCCCTGTGATGTGCACACTTTTGAGACTATTCAGTTCTAGTAAATAAAGAAGCTTGTAGTTTACAAACACAGGCAAACTAGCTTAAGATGTTTAAATATAAATAAGCTAGTAAGCAAAAAGTGTGATAGTCATTGGCAGAATTCATGGGACGTGTTAAGTATAAGATAAGTAGTCAACACGTAGAACATGTGCATGTTAAACACAGGTAACGAAGGATGGAGGAACCAAGAAATACCTAATCTGTATGATGCACCTCAGTGCTAAATATTCATAGTGTACTAAATACACATGAGATTAAATATCAGGACTTATTAAACACATATGAGCCTTTAATATTCATGATCTCCTTATCTGGAAACATACTGGTTATACGCTTCAGGTCACGTGTCCTCTGCCCAAGAAACTCAGATAGAACTCATAACTGTTCATCAGGCTAATTGGCGAGCAACAGCTTAGGCCAGGCACGCCACAACTCTCTAGGAGGACAAGTATGTGACATTGGCCCAGGGTACCCACCATCTGTGGGCCCCTGTGTCAGGGATCCCCAACACTACCCTCAGATCTGATGATTTTCTAGGACTCATAGAACTCAGAAAAGCAATTCAACTCTTGGTTACGCTTATTACAGCAAAAGGATGCAGGGGACATGGGTTCGTGCCCCGGTCCGGAAAGATCCCACATGCCGCGGAGCGGCTGGGCCCGTGAGCCATGGCCGCTGAGCCTGCGCGTCCGGAGCCTGTGCTCCGCAACGGGAGAGGCCACAACAGTGAGAGGCCTGCGTACCGCAAAAAAAAAAAAAAAAAAAAAAATGTGGAGGAACAATAATACAATCTATACAAGTGGGATAAAGAGGAGAAGAAAGATAAGAAGGCAGATGCATGAGCATATCGGTATGGCTATGATCTCATTCACTGCCTCCAGACAGTGCTGACCATCATTTGCCTCTAGCTTGTATTTATTGAATGCTCATTGCAGATCAGATGCCATGCTAAACACTCTAGCTGAATTAGCTTATCCTTACAAGCCAGAGGTAGGCACTATTTATCCCTTCACCATTTTGTAGATGAGTAAATGAGGAATTGTATGAGGTCACCCACTGTCAGTGGTGGAGCCAGAATCCAAATGAGGTGACAGAGTTTACACTCAACCACTCTACTAGGCCGCTTGGCTTCTGAAACTGGTTTGTCTTGGTCTCAGGGCCTAGCACAGAGCGGACAGAACGCTTTCATTTGCAAGTAACAGAAACTCAAGGCAAAATGTGAAAAGGGATATATATTCACTCACAAGCCTGAAAATTTTAGGGAATAGGACTGAAACAGCTGGATCCGTGGGCTCAGCCAGGCAGGGAGGATTTGCCTGCCCATCTATCATCTCTCAGTTCTGTTTCTTCACTACTTCACTACTGTCAACTCTAAGCTGACATTCCTATAGCTTGAGAGATTCTACTTCCCAAGGGTTCCAGCCACAGACCAATGAGTTAGACTGACTCCGATTTGCCCAGCTAATCCAATCACTGTTGAGGGGCAGTGGCCAGGCCTGGGTGACATATGCACCCTTGCTGCTGGCTGTAGAGTCAGTCCTATTTGAACCACACAGATTGAAAATAAATGAGAACATTTTCCTAAAGGAAAATGGGGTTGTTGCCAAGAGAAGAGGGAACATCTCTGGGCAGGCAAAAACAACTGATATTTTCATGAGTTCAGTAAATGCATGAATATCGGATAGATGGATGGATGGATGGACGGATGGGTTGGGTGGATGGATGGATGTGTGAATGAATGCAAAAATGCAATGCCCAGGGCAAGGGTCTGTATGATGAGAAACTTACAAGAAAAATACTTTCTTACTTATCTGAACTGTGAGAGCACTCAAGATCAGCAATTCCTTTGGTTCTCTTCCACAAAAAAGAGACCAGGAGATTTGAGGGAAGTGGTTGTGGGAAGACTACTGAAAAATAGGTACTTGAAACAAAGAATGAGAACATGGGGAAGAATTTCTCTAATGGAGAACATTACAGTTTTCATAGGAAATCTGCCTCAAACAGTGTGGGTTTCTGGTTGCTTTTGTTGGCATATCTCTCCTTCTTGGTATAGTAAGAAGATTGCAGTTGTCATGGGCAATTACAGCCCAGTGCACAGAGTGGTATGTCCCATCTGGAGAGACTGGTCACCTCAACCGGCACAAGCCATCAGAGTCCTCGAAATATGAGCTTGCTCCACAGGGATGCTTAGAGTCTCTTTAACTTCCAAACTCAGGCCGTTCCTGTAGGTGGATCCCTAGTTTTCAGCCACATTTGTGTGCCTGTGAAGCTGCCATTTGGAAAGTTGATTCTCAGAATGGGATTTGGCTGAGCAAATAGAGCCCCAGTTGGGAGAGTACATCTACCCTGCAGAGAAGGTTATGCAAAAGGACAGGACGATAGATTCCACCAGCAGGTTCAGGAAGAGGAAAAGAGCCACGCACGCCCTCACATACATAAGCACCAGGACTGCTTTTGTGCACAGCACGAGATCAGGGAGACCTCAGCATATTTCAGTCCCAAATCCTTGTGTTATTTCATTTTTTACTGTGTGCTCCACTTCAGGGAAAACGTAACGTGCATCTTTCTAATTTGCCTGCCCTTCAATTTTGCCCTTAAGATTTATTAACCCATTTTTTTTTTTTTTTTTTTTTTTTTGCGGTATGCGAGCCCCTCACTGCTGTGGCCTCTCCCGTTGCGGCTCCGGACGCGCAGGCTCAGCGGCCATGGCTCACAGGCCCAGCCGCTCCGCGGCACGTGGGATCCTCCCGGACCGGGGCACGAACCCGCGTCCCCTGCATCGGCAGGCGGACTCTCAACCACTGCGCCACCAGGGAAGCCCTAACCCATTTTTTTTAACGTATTAACTCATAGAGCTGCTCTTGTGTGACATCCTGTCTTCTAGGGCTAAATAGACATTCATATCTTTTGTGTTTAAATCGGGGATTTGGGGGGAGTTTTATGCCTCCAAGAAATTGAAGTTTCTTTTCAAATCTAACAGTTTCTAAGTGTCATGGGCATCTGGGCTGCCAGGCTAGAGAGCTTAAGTCCAAGGTGCCTTCTGACGTGTGATGTTGCCTGCTTTTAGCTCTGATAGGGGACTGAGCTGGCCTGCCATCTGGAACCCAACATCCTACCTTTTTCCTCCAGTGTCAGGCCGTGGATGCCAATCTCAAGTGAATTAGACTTGAATGTAAGAAGATGTTTTGATTAGAGAATGTAATCGCCAACCTAGAGTTATAAAACTGAAATCTGAAGGAAGAGAGAGCAAAGTGGAGTCCCTTTTACAAACTGGGCTAAATGAGGCACGAAGGCTGGTTTTACTCACTGCACCTCGGTCAGGCAGAGGAACGGAAGTCCTGCAGGAGTCCCAGAGTCACTGTCACAGAATTAAGCCCTATAGACCCTGCTCGGGCCCTAGCCTGGCCAGGCTCTCTGCCTCCGCTGGGGAGGGTTCTTTTTCAAGCCGTCGAATAAGAAAACCTAAGCTGAGGTGGACACAGCATAAACTTTATTCAGTGGCCAAAGAATGGAGAAGCAGGAACTAAGTTCACAGATCAATTAAATCTCACCTGGCCAGAGGGATTTAATTTTAAAGAGTAAAGGCTAAGGGAGGAGGAGTGAGGCTAGTGATGGAGAGGCATATGCATTAGTCTACCGGGGGAGGGGCAGGGCTTTTCCAGGGTGTGAGATGCCACCCCCTTTTTATTCTTTTTTGGTCCTTAATGTCCTGTCATGGTCACCGATAGGTGTGCCATTTAATATGCTCCCGTAGTAAAATCAGCTTATAATGAGACTCAGGCTCTGTTGGAGGTCGGATTCCTCACCACCTTGGTCCCAGCTGGTTCCATGTGGGTGTTTGTTTGTAGCTTCCTTTCTTATCTCTGGACGCTTTAACTTAAAGATTTATGTTAACTCTGCTACAGACGGGGGTTGACGGGTTTTGAGCAAAGACCTGGAGCAGCTCTGGCAACCTCACCTCCTTAAGAACCAGGGGAAATGAAGACTCTTAATTTCATCTGAGAGGAACCTGAGCCCAGCGAGGCTGAGGCATTTGGCCAGTGGGGGTGAGAAGCCCAGAGGAGCTCAGGCCTCCCCATACAGCACGCTTCCCTGCCTGAACAAAACACAATTATGGAAAAGCAACAGCTTCCCTGAAGTATTCATGCTTTTCGTAAATGCATTAAGTTTCCACCCTGGCCATCCATTAGAATCAACGGGAAAAGCTAAAAAAAAACAGAACAGAAAACTGAACATCTGGGCCCACCCAGACCAATTAAATCGGGCTCTCAGGGGGTGACAGGGCCCTGGACATCAGTGTTTTGTTTTGTTTTGTTTTATTTAAGGGTGATTTATTTTACTTAAGGGTGGCAGTGGGAATAGTCATAGATTTCTAATACAAACCAAATACAAACATCGAACAACCATAAGAATAATGAAAATCTACAGTGTTTTGCTTTTTTTTTTTAATTTCCCTGGGCGATTTTAACGCGTGGACAACTTGAGAACCAAAGTACTTCTCTGGGCTGGGATGGACCTACCTGAGTGTTGTTAGCCAAACTGAGCCAAGAGAACATGCTGCTGACGGAGCGAGGAGGGTGTCTAGTGATGTATCACACAGGTGGAGAGAAAGGATGCTGCCCGATGCTGTGGAATGACTCCGACAAGCTTGCCCCTGGGGGAATGAGAGGAGAGGACACAGGGACAAGTTATCTGAAAAGTGTCTTCTGCCCTGAGAGACAGTTTTGTCCTCCTGACCTCTGGCAGCCTGGATTCCTTGCACAGATAATTCCTGCCCTTTCCCAGCACTGGTGGAGGTCTTCTGCAAGATTTTCTGCCTTGTCTTATTTTATTACCAATCTATCGCCACTCGTTCCTGTTTTGAACAGATGTAATTAATGGCAACAAGGGCTTTCCAGTCTACAAAATCAATACGGAAATGGCTGAAATAGTGTCTTGATGACAGAAGGAAGGCACAGCTCCTTATACATAATTCACCATGCAAACAGGCTGCTACAACCATAACTGCTCCGTTACACATGCAAATCTGGGAGCTGATTTGATTTATGATCTTAACTGGGCCTCTTTAGGAAAGGTCACATCTGAACTTGGCTTCCGGAAAGTCTACCCCCATTCACCTTAATACCTAAGGTCGAACTCATATTTTTAAGTGAATGCTGGACTGTATTTCTGTTCTCCTCCCCAAGCGCACGCCCCCCACTACAATTTCGTTTGAATTCATCTCTCATAGTCCAGGCATGAATACTGACAACTCACCTGACTGTTTAAAATAAAATTTTTAAAAGGAGACAATTTCTCACACGCTGCAACAGAGAACCCGCTTTTCCAGACTTGATGATTTCAATGCATAACTTAGTCTTAGACAGGATGGAGCCGGTAGCTCCGAGAGGTCAGAAGTCAGGTGGCACGGCAGACTGATTAGGGGCTAAGGCCTTGCTAAGACCTTTGGATTGGAGGGTTGGAGGAGGGAAGTGACGTGTGATTTGAATTAATTCTTCATCTTTTTGTTTTATCATTGCTTTTTAAAATTAGGGTTCGAATTCTACTCAAGAAGCTCTTTAAAAAGGGAGGAAATTGCTAGGTCCGAAAGAACCAGGGGTCACCCTTCAGGAGGCTGGTCAGTTACAGACGGCAGTCAGGAGGTGCCATGTCACTGACCACTATTCTCCTCTACAGATGGAGCCGTCCACCTTCCACCAAGCATCTTGCCGCAGACGGAGAAGTTCTGAGTAAAGTCAACATTTCACTCATATCATTCTTTTATCCATAAATGACTAAATGATATCATTTTTTTTCTTTATTATGTAACTTGATAGACTTTAGGAATTGTGCATCCAGATGAATCTAAGCTGCCCTTGGCCACCCTGGCTTCAGCCTATGCCTTGCAATGCTTTGTCATCGAAAGGTCCTGGTTGACCTTGGTCAGGTCACCCCCTTTGTTGGACTCACTTTCCTCTCTGGTACCTGAGCCCCACAGGATGAGCGCTGGGACATTTCCACTTTGTCCTTTTCTAATTCTGGGTCTCCACCTTTAATCTACATTTCCGTTTAAGTGACTGATCTGTGAATGATCCAGAAGGAGGTTCTAAAGAGCGGTTCTAACCATCTCCTTGCTTTATTATCCAGAAGTGGCATCACATCAGTTGCTTCCCGAGGTAGAATACTTAATGCAACCACTAAGGATTTGCCTTCTCGCCTATTTCCTCAGCTGAGGTCTGCACCCTGCCTTCCTTGTGTGCCTCCCATCATAATTATCTTCCACTCCCCACCTTCAACTGCAGCAATAGTTCATTCTCTTGATAAACATCCATGGACATGTCTACATACCTGGCATGGCAAGGCCCCTATTTCTGACCTTCAGAGAAGGAAAGATAGTGACCAAAGGCTAGATATCAAGACAGAAAATTCAGAAGAAAAGGAGGTCACACTGTATAAAGACTTTTCCCCCAGGGAAGCAAACAGGAGAAGCTGGGAAAGGAGAAGGAGAAACTCACAGAAATAGCCTCAGGACAGCTTTACCTGAGGAGGTTCCAGAAGCGATATCTGGCTTTGCTCTGACTCAGCTTTGGTTTCTTACCTCTGGTAAAACTGGGAGGCTTGTGAAACCAGATTTCAAAGCATCACTCACTCTTCACTTCCAGAAACCAGCCTCTGGTCTCCACATATAGACACATCTTTGGCAAGGATCTGCCTTTCAGGGGATGGGAAAGAAATGAGATATTAGAGCCTGTTCTGAAGGGAAGAAGGAGTGACAGCTAGTGAAATAATGATCAACCATAATACATAATATTGGACCCTAAACATGTAACCCCGCATCTGGAGCACAAAATGATGCATTCCCACACAGACTGAACCTTTACAAATATTTAAGCTGGAAAAGGAGAAAGCAAAAAAATCCTCATTTTTATATCTGCAGGAAATATCTGAGTTTTGGCCTGGGTGATGCTGGAGCCTTCCAGGGTGAGAAATGATGCCTTGAACAATGATAGTTCCAGCTGCTGCCCTTTGAGCAAGCAGACTGTTCCCTGTCCATCCTGAAGTTATGGTCACCGATGTGTTGCTGTCTACCCTGTTCATGTCTACACGAACTTCCCCAGCCTAAGAAAAGGGGGCTTGCGGCTGGACACTGCCCACTAGTTCTTTGGAGCACATTCTTTATACTGTGTTCACGAGATCTAATACAGTGGGGCCCATGCCACTGGCATCGACTCACTGGGGAGCCTGTTAAAATGCAGCCTTAGCCCTCACCCAGAACCTCTAAATTTGAGTCTGTGTCTGAAGTTATCTGTTTATTTGTACACTTACTTGTTTGTCTGTTTTGTTCACCGCTCTATCTTCAGCTCCCAGAAAAGTTTTAGGAACAAAGTAGATGCTTAATAAGTATGTGTTGAATAAATGAATGAAAGAGCTTATTGCAGGCCCTTGGCAATGGTGGTTGCTTCAGGAAACGTGGCCAACGTGACCCAAGCCATTCCGTTCAAGGCTGGATTCAAGTTCTAGGACTTGGGAATGAGCTCTTTTACTGCTGGGACCAACACAAGAACTGTGGTTTCGCCCAAGACTAAAGCTTAACAAAGAGGAAAGTGGAGCCAGAGATTGAGTGAGGGAGACCAGGGCCCGATGCCACTGAGCCTCTGGATCCAGCTGTCGTCTTGTCCGCGATGAGAGACAATAAGTTGCTCTCTGCTGAGGCCATGCTGGCGTGGGCTCTATCACTCATGGCTGAAAGAGACCTGCCTGACAAGCCCTGAGGTCCAGGCTTCACTGGTGTTTCACCAGCAGGATCATATGCTCAGTCTAGACTGCAGCTTTTAAGAGCAGAGATTGTGTCTTTTATTCTTTCTATATCTCTCCTGCTCCTCCTTTCTGCTCTTGGGACTTGAATGCAGGGTGGGACTATCTTTGCATCACTAAAATTGTTATGATTATCATGGGGTTTTTTTTGTTTTTTTGTTTTTTTTTTGCGGTACACGGGCCTCTCACTGCTGTGGCCTCTCCCGTTGCGGAGCACAGGCTCTGGACGCGCAGGCTCAGCGGCCATGACTCACGGGCCCAGCCGCTCTGCGGCATGTGGGATCTTCCCGGACCGGGACACGAACCCGCGTCCCCCGCATCGGCAGGCGGACTCTCAACCACTGCGCCACCAGGGAAGCCCATCGTGAGATATTTTTGAAAATGACTTAAGAGCTTACAAATCCTTCTGTGGCTGTTATCTCAACAACCCATAAGTCTGGAAGATTGTGGAAGTACAATCCTCCCCCAGTTCATAGATGGGGAAACTGACCCTGGAGGAGACGGAGGCACCAGCCCTGGCATCAAATGGCTAATAACATGGCGGGGGCCAACCAGGACTCTAACCCAGGGTCTCCGATCACAAAGCCTTCTTTTTCCTCATCGTCTTTATGCTTACTTCTCATGAAAAAAATAATAGACCTAGAATTCAATGAGTTTTCCGTGGTGGATCCAAGAACCCCAGCCATAAAGGACACTTCAGATTCCCCGGCCTGTCAGAATGTTGCCAAGCCCCACTACTGGACTTTGTTCACTGAGCACATCTCCAGCAGGATGAAGTGCAGACGCGGGGTACTCGCTGGGGCTTCAAGATACTTTATGATGGGACATCAATTGAGTTCATGTCTACAGCGTCTTCCCGGTCGATTTCCTGGTACACGCCGCGTGGGTCAAGGACTACAAGATCACGATGATTGTGTTACTGACCAGGGTTCTTGGCATCCTTAATCAATAGAAATTGATCAGAGGCCAGACAAGAAATGTAGGCAAGGCTTTATTGCAGCCCCTGCTGCAGCAGGAGGGAGTGAGAAGAAACAACATGTTCCCTTGTTGCTTGTTCCCCGAATGGGGGCAAGCTGGCTCCTTATATAGGGTGAGGGCAGGGGTGTGTCCAGGTCTCGGGCTGGAGTAGTTTGTTCACCCCTTTGGTGGTGACGTGTGCAGGGGACTTGTGCAGTACCCTGCTTTTGCTCCCGACACCCTGATTTTGCTCCCGGCTCTTCAGAAGTGGCAGTTGGGCTTTTTGGTCTTTTTGTGTCTGTTTGTCCATAATTTGCCCCAACTGCACAGACCCGAAGTTATTTTTAGTCCCTTATATACGGCCTTCATATTTTGTTACTTGAGGAGACTTTTGGGCAGATGCAAGCATTGCAGCAAAGGGTCCCAGGTCCCAGCCTGTCCCAATTGCGCTCTCAGTGTGTTTCACTGAGAATGGCATATTTCGGGACTTGTGCCCAGACAACATCCCAAGGCATAAGAGATGATTCTGCCTCAAGACACCACTCTCCTTCACAAATACCTATGCTCACTGTTCAGAAGCTGTGCCGACTTAAGCCTAGACACACACACACACTTACCATTTATTTATTAGGCTTTTAAAAACTGTGTCCTTTAGGACATGACTGTGGATACGAACCAGGAATAAGCTATCAATTTAAAAAAAGCAAATATAATTGTGATACTAATTAAAACTGTAGCAGGATATAAGGATCTGCCTAAAACACAACCTTGTTGAGAAGAATCAGTTTAAAGACACAAGGCAGGAAATAAATGTTGGCAAAAAGAGGCTGTCCTTAAGGAGGTTAAGAATTCCAGAGAGTCCTTCGTGGGTTTGAAACTTGTCATGGAATCAGAGCAATACTCACAGAATATACCTTGAAATGATTAGTAGTAGTAAGAAAAATGATGATGAATATGTTATCTGAAATAAACAATGGAAGATGCTTTTTAGTTAGCAAAGAACTCACTCTCCACGTATCATCTCATTTGATGGAAACCTGGAACTCCTCACAGGTATTTCAGAGGCAGCCCTGTGTATTATCAGCTGATGTTCCCAAGTGTAGGCTCTCAGGATAAGGAATCATTGAGCCCAGCTAGACTGTCCTACAGATGTTAACAGTAGTCTGTGTTTGTGGAGCCAGGTCCAGTGCTACACACTTTACATTAGTTATCTCATTAAAACCTCACAATCTTCATGCTCAGTTAACTTGTGAGGAAACTGAGGCTTAGCAAGATTAAGCCACGTACTCGTGGTTACTCAACTATCAAGTGAGAGAGCCAGGCTCTGGGGCTGGAAGGTGCTGCTGTGACATCCCAAGGTCCCCGTCCTGCACAAGCCCACATTTTTTCGAGCAGAGAGCCGAGGTAAAGACAGATTTCCTGCCTTGGAAGCAGAGGGTCCAAAAGAAGACAAGGGGAGACAGAGGACCTGTATTAACCAGCTGTTTGACCTTTTGAAAATCAGACTCCTACGGCCTCATTTTCACCTTCTGTAAAACAAGTTGCTTAGACTAAATGTTCTCTAAAGAATCACCCAGCATTAACATTCAATGATACCATGAAATATGTCACGTCTGCTGACAGGCAAGTGTGACAGGAAGGGAAATTTTGCTATTAACAGAAAGAAAGAAGAGCAACAACCATAGCCCCTTCTGCATTCTAGAGGAGCAGCAGAATTCCTCCCAGGGAAGCTTAGAAATGCACCTTATTGAGCCTTTGGTTTTTAGCATATTTCTTATAAAAGAAATATGGTGCCCATAATTTACTGATCACAGTGCTTCAGAATCCTTCTCAACACAGTGCCCCAGGCAACCAACAAATGATCAAAGTGGACATGCAAGATAAAATGCATTTTATATCCCTCCCATACAGGAGTTATCTGGGTTAAAAAAAAAAAAAGCATGTATCTTATAGACGTGTCAAGGTTATATTGTGGTCAAATGTTGGATAGGCGGCAGCCTCTTGAACAAGTGCAAGTCTGCTCAGCACATTTTCAGGGGCAAGATTAAAATGCATCTGGGAGAGCCCAAGCTGTGATCGTCCAGCAGACCTGACAGTCACATTCATAAACTCTCAGTATTAGAGCTTAATTAACACCACCGAGCATAGGATTCAGTCCGTTCACTTTCAGCCACGAGAGGGAAAGAGCAGCTTCTCAGGGAGAGTCCACACCCAGAAGGTCAGATTCCCTCTGGGAGAATGAGAACTGCTCTCAGAATGCCGACTCCCACTGGGCTCAGGGACAAAACACACAGATTATCATATCAATCTATTTCACGTCTTTTTCCTTTGGGAGTGAAGACGAGCCCGTGGGATCAGGGCAGCAGGCTGTAAATAATGGTCGGAGGGAGAGATGGATGATGGGAGAGTACAGGCTGGCGCCTTGCTGCTATGGCATCCCAGCTCTGCCTGCTTCAGTGACCACCCAATCGCTACTCAGAGATGCCCCCAGGAAGGAGTGTGTGTCCTCCCAGCTTCTATTTCTGACTGCCTTTTGCCTACCCATTCTTGCTGCCTTTTCTCTGTGAAAAGTTGAACGATACAGCCATAGCCGAGGAAAAACACAGCCTGCAAATCCAGCTTTCTTCTCAAAAAACCAGGCAGTCCCATGAGACCGTTTGATGTGCTGTGTGTGTTTTTGATGAGAAAAGAAAAGGTATCTCTAGAGATCCTGGTTGGTGGTCGGTCAACACCCGTGCACTGAGTAGCCACTGAGTGCTGGGCACAAGGGGACATGAGAGAAAGCAAGAGGGTGAGGACTTACTTCATGGAGCCAACAGTCTAGATGGGAAGCTAGTAAAATGCATAATTAAAATCATAGCTGGAGTAACTGTCATGGATCAAGTGCTACGAGGATGACAGTGGGCTACGGGAGCCTGGTTAATTACCTAATCTGGGCACTAAGCAGTGAAGAGCACCTGCTCCCACGAACGTACACATATGCACAGAGCCTTGTCACCATAGCTACATCCTCAGCTTCACTCCTCCTCTGCATCATTCTCAGGCATCTCCCTGAGAAAGCACCCCAATCCAGGATAAGTCATGCTTTCTAACTTCCTGAAGCAGCAGCAGCAGTGGCTCCGGTCATACTGGGGATCAAGGCAGTGAAGACTACAGCCACTCCACTCTCTGCCCTTTGCCCCCTAGCAGCTTCCTGCAGCTACTAATATTTGGTTTCCCTTACCCTTTCCTTGTGCTATTCAGGATTTTTTCAATAAATTCCCTGATTGGTTTCAGATTCTGTTTCAAATCTCTGGTAGGTTTCAGCTTTGCCGATTGGACACTGAGTGATTCGGGGCACAAAGATGTCCAAGAGACGGCCCTGCCTTCAAGGTCGACTGGGGTCAAGCCCTTGCCCTTCAAGAGCAAGAACCCTCAATCCCACTCCTGGGCATATACCCAGAGAAAACCATGATTCAAAAAGACACATGCACCCCAGTGTTCATTGCAGCACTATTTACAATAGCCAGGACATGGAAGCAACCTAAATGTCCACCAACAGATGAATGGATAAAGAAGATGTGGTACAACCTCCTAGAGAAATGGAAATAAAAACAAAAATAAACAAATGGGCCCTAATGAAACGTAAAAGCTTTTACACAGCAAAGGAAACCATAAACAAGATGAAAAGACAGCCCTCAGAATGGGAGGAAATATTTGCAAATGAAACAACAGACAAAGGATTAATCTCCAAAGTATACAAGCAGCTCATGCAGCTCAATATCAAAAAAACAAACAACCCAATCCAAAAATGGACAGAAGACCTAAATAGACATTTCTCCAAAGAAGACATACAGATGGCCAACAAACACATGAAAGGATGCTCAACATCACTAATCATTAGAGAAATGCAAATCAAAACTGCAATGAGGTATCACCTCACACAGGTCAGAATAGCCATCGTCAAAAAATCTACAAACAGTTAATGCTGGAGAGGGTGTGGAGAAAAGGGAACCCTCTTGCACTGTTGGTGGGAATGTAAATTGATACAGTCACTATGGAGAACAGTATGGAGGTTCCTTAAAAAACTAAAAATAGAATTACCATATGACCCAGCAATCCCACTACTGGGCATATACCCTGAGAAAACCATAATTCAAAAAGAGTCATGTACCGCAATGTTCATTGCAGCTCTATTTACAAGAGCTAGGACATGGAAGCAACCTAAGTGTCCATCGACAGATGAATGGATAAAGAAGATGTGGCACATATATACAATGGAACATTACTCAGCCATAAAAAGAAACGAAATTGAGTTATTTGTAGTGAGGTGGATGGACCTAGAGTCTGTCATACAGAGTGAAGTAAGTCAGAAAGAGAAAAACAAATATCGTCTATTAATGCATATAGGTGCCACCAGTGGGAAGCAAGTTTATACTTTCATGTATTACTTTCCTGTGGCAGCTGTAACAAATAACCACAGCTTGGTTTAAAACACAGAAATTTATTCTCACAGCTCTGGAGACCAGAAGTCCTGAATCAAGCTATCATCAGGACCACCCTCTCTCCAGAGGTCCAGGGGAGAATCCATTCTGTGCCTCTTCCAACTTCTGGTGGTTGTCAGTGTTCCTTGGCCAGAGATTGCATCACTCCAGTCTCTGCCACCATTGGCACATGGCCTTCTTCTCCATGAGTGTGAAATCTCCCTCTGCCTTTCTCTTGCCAGGACACTTTTGATGGCGTTTAGGGCTTGGATAATCCAGGATCATATCCTCATCTCCAGATCCTTAACTTACATCTACATACACACTTTTTCCAAATAGAGTAATATTTACAGTTTCCAGGAATCAGGACCTGATACCTCTGGCTTCCCAGGGGAGGCTGATGCCCTGAGCTCAGAGGAGCTCACAACATCCCCTGGGTAAGAGCAAAAATCAGCAAAAGCCACAGCCCCACTGATAGAAAGAGATGTTGTCCCCTGGGCACCTGAGAGAGCCACTCGCAGACCCGAAGGATGAATGGGGCATGTTTGTTGAGTGGAGACACCCTCTCACTACACAAGACTGACTCTCAGATGCCTTCCAAGAGCTTAGCTGGTATTGAAAGAGGACTTGGCTGGGCTCACGCTTCTGGGGAAATGGGTGGAGAGAGGAACGGCAGCATTGGCCACAGCAGAGGTTTATACTGGCCCAGGAATTCATTTGGGGAAAACGCTCTCACTACTAGACCACTTAAAAGGAGGACTCGGAGGTTCTGTTTTCCCTAATCTGTGGAGTTTTTCATGCCAACAAAAGCAGCTTAATTTTTTTGCCATGGCAAACTTTTTCTCCCATGTCCAGCTTCACTCTTGAGAAGAGAAGCATCTATCTTCGTATCCAGCACAATACTTGGCATGACAACAGGGAAGACTTGAATTATCAGAGGCTCAATGGACAATATCCAGTTTTCCTTTGTCACAGGGATGGGCAACTGGCAAGAAAATTCTAGCACTCAGTTTTTCAGCTCTGGTCCTCAGTCTGACACCTCTGGTCTTACTTGAATTTGCTTTTTTCTCTGTAGTCATCCTCTCGCTCTACAGCATTCGTCTCTCTTTCTCCTCGCTCCCACCCACCCCCTGCTTGTTTAACCAGGGACATGTGTACATGGAAAGCCATAACCCTTAGACCTTCACTTCCAAGATGCGTCTTTGGAAGGTGCCCAGCTCAGATGCTGTCAGTGCCCTGGCCGTATCCCCTCAGCATTCACCCCTGCCATAACTCCTGCCACCAGCGAGCACCTGTGATGCTCACCCAAAGGCCCCCTATGGCTGCAAAAGCCCCCTGTGCCTGCTGTGCCCACTGCAGCCCGCCAGGGGTCAAGGGTCACACACCATGTGGGAAAAGGCCCTTGACCAGCCGCTGACCGGCGATGGACAAACGCCCGGCTCCCTCTCTCCTCAGGCGGGATAATTCCAAAGCCCACATTCCACACTGGCCCCCAGCGTTTCTGGTAGGATTAAGCTGTTTGTCCCCGGTGGAGGATGGACCACCGTGGTGGACTTGCTAGAGGATGTACATTTATTTGGCTTGCCTTCCCGTCTGTCTGTCTTCCCCAACCCCTCACTGCTTCCCACAATCACCTCTGCCAAAGCTATTTGCACTCAAATACTTGTCTCCGAGTCTGCCTTGGGGAGCAGCCCAAGCTAGGACGTCCTCTTGTCATCATTTTGGGTCCGCCTGTGTTTCCCACACACCCTTTCTACTCCGCTGTAGCAGGTTCACACCCTGAAATCTGGTCCCTTTGGTCATAGTGTGAGAAAACGGATGTGGCATCTCCACACTTCCTTACTGTTCTTGGTCAGACAAAACCGTCCCCTCCTGTTTGCTTATTATCTCGTGTTACACCCTGGTTAACTTCTCCCACAACAAACACATGTTCTTCCTTTCAGAAGCTATTCCAAGGCCAGTTAATGGTAAACCTCAAGCTTTTCTTGCTATTTTCCTTTTTTCTCAGTTTTTACCCATTTTTTCCTGTGTGTGTGTGTGTGTGTGTGTGTTTCCTCAGAAGAGACCTGATAACGGCCTCTAGAACAATTCAAGCTGGTCGTTTGACCCCCTTCCTCTACTCTCAAGCCAAATAAGGCTCTTCTCAGGAACCTTCCCATCACCTCTCCCCACTGCAACTCTGTCAGATCAGAAGCTGGTCTTCCCGACTCAACCCCTTCCAGAGCTGTTAATAGTTATCTTTCTGGTCTCTGAATTCCTTCAGTTTAATTGGCATCCTCTGATACAGACAGCCTTGAACTACGTCCAGGGCAGCTCAGCCTCCTTGACCTGCTCCATCCATGACCAGACCCCGGCGTCAGCTTTGCCCCACAGGGATCTTTTGCCTCCGTAATTTTTGCTCCACTACTGGGTGTCTCTCTCTCGCTGTGTGTGGCCGTTGACTCCTGGCTAATAGTCATGCCTGCTCGTGTGATGAAAAACTAAAACCGAATATGAATAGCTATTTCAGTTGCTGGCCGTTTGATCCAACTTCCTCAGTGTTACCCCACCAGAACCCAAGTCTCTGGAAAAACCCTTGACTTGGGCTTTTAAAAGGGAGGTCATGGGTCAACACAGCCCTGCCGTTGCAGCTCTCTGCTCCCCCATGAGCTCGTACATGATCACGAGGTTGGTGGTGAAGGGAGGCTATAAAAGCCAGTGCAAAGCGCCTGGGCTTTGACAGCACATGACCCTGAGCTAAATCTCGGTTCTACCCCTTCCTCACGTGTGACCCTGGACAAGTTAAGCAGCCACTCTGAACCTCTGTTTCCCCAGTGGCAAAATTGGGGTGATAAAATCTACCTTGCAGTGTTGAGTAAAGATGAAAAAAGATAATGTACATCTTATTTATTGGTCACTTATAGGAAGGAGAGTGTTGAAATCTTTCATTATAATGGTGGATTTGTTGATTTCTCCTTGAAATCCTGATAATTTGAAGCTAACCCAGTGCAGGCCCGGAGTCCACATTCAAAAAACACACACGTTTAATAGGAAGAAAGCTAAAGCCAGCAGACTCCCTCGTTTTATCTTTCACAAGACATCATTCTAGACAAAGGGTCAGCAAAACAACCTGTGAGCCAAATAGCCCACTACCTCTTTTTGTACGGCTCCATTTTTATATTTTACAATGTCATTTTAAAAAATAAAAGGGAGAATATTTTATGATCCATGCAAATTGTATGCAATTCAAACTTCAGTGTCTACAAATAAAGTTTTATTAGAACTCAGCCACACCCAGTCATTCACGTGTAGTACGTGATTGCTTTCATGCTACAAAGATGTAGTCACTGCAGCGGAGACCGCATGGGCCACATATCCTAAAATATTTTCTATCTGCCCCTTTACAGAAAAAGGTTTCTAACACCTAATCTCTGATCCTGAATTATTTAAGCTATGTTAACTCTAAAGAATGCCTCCAAGTTGCCTCAGGCAATGGGAGTTTATTATAAAGCAGCAACCTTCCACAGAAAAGCTGGGGTGACAGTAAAGTGAGGTGCTGGCACATGGCATCTGTGAACCTTGACCTGATGTGCCCCTGCACGTGGACCACAATGCTGTGGTTGCCCTCACCATCAACTTAAGTGCGATGAGAAGAGGCACCAAGTGAGAGCAGGAGTCTCCAAGCCTAAATTAAACTGGAAACTCTGTCTTCGATACTCCAGGTCTTTCAAAAGCCTGGCCCGTTTTCACTTCTTTACCTTCTGCTATCTGTTGGGTACAGTCCATCTGGTGCTGCATACATACTTTTGTCTCCTTGAATCTCCTCAACAGCCCTAGGGGGTCAGTGTCCATCATCTCACTTTATGGGTGAATAATCTGAGGCTGAGGGAGGTGAAACACTATGGCTGAGGTCACCCAGCTACGAAGTGTGGAGTTAAGGATTTAAATTGGGTTTTTCTGACTTCAAGAACACTTGGTTCTACCCATTCACATATGGAATTCACATATGAATTCCATTCTAAGAAATGGAAAGTAAAAGCTTAATATTTTAAGAGAAAGTCTGAGCTCCTGTCTGTTTTCCACTTTACCAGGGGTACAGAGTGGGATGCACTGTCCCTGCTGTGCGATCTTCAGTACAGTTGGGTAATCACACTTGAAAGGGCAAATTGCCTGAATGGACCTTTATTTCACATCTACCAGTGTGCACTATATCTCCCGAAATGTCCAGGGACTAACTTCTCACACACCTGGGATTTAGGAACTTAAGCTGAAAGCGAGTGGCTCGGTGATCCTCTAAATTAGGCTGTGATGTGACTTTTCCCCCAACAGTGAAAAGCATCACTAAGACTTGATTACCATGTAGGGACTTCTGATTGGATGAGAGGACATATCAAAGGACCAATCACACTGTCGGGGAAGCAGAGGTGACCCGGATGTCCACCTGAAGCAGACCCCTGGCTGCTCCCCTGAGATCTTGGGAAGCCAGCCTATTGCAGGAGATGGTAGACCCAGAGGAGAGGACAGAGGGATCACCCCAACATTCCCACAAAGAAGCTGAAATGAGAACTTTTATAAAGAAATTATTGTTTTTTGGAAAGCAACTTAAAGCAAGATTTGAGGTCCTTAGGACATCCTAAAAATAATTCTGTTTAAAAATACTGAAAGTCATCTTTTAGTACAGATGCTCCAAAAACGTATTTTAAAATTAAATGTAAAAAATGAAGAGCATATTTTAATGTTATAAAACTTTATTTTTAATAAAACTGGAAAAAAATTGTGATCTGTTTTTGAGATCTCATTTCAAAATATACTAACTCCAAAATCAGTCATTAAAATAAGAGTAAAGAAATGAAACAGTGACTGTGGAATTTACATAATAAATATTACTTTGGGGGGAAAATGAAGTATAGAACCACATATTAGGGAAGAGCTTAATCTATTCTTTTTAAAGAAGTAGCACAAAATATGTCAAATACAAATACCAAAAAAGACGGAAAAAGATGGAAGAAACAAATAATTGACTAAAATTAATGGTTATAGAATGCTGATCTATGCTTAATGACCAGTGTAGAATTCAATCACAGATCAGTTCGAGGACAAACAGTTTTCTCCATGGACGCTTGTTTGGAGCTGCCAGGGAAACAGACCAGGCTGATAGAGGGACTCAGTAGAAGGAAGGATGGGCCTTGGGTCCAGAGTATGGAAAACCAAGAATGAAAACAAGAGTCTGGAAGTGGCAGACGCCTCCAAAAGACAAGCACAGCTCACACTCCTGTAAATGGTACATAGACGGGGGGGGGGGGGGGGGGGGTGTCTCTCATTTCTCTGTTCCACACACATTCATTCCATTCCCCTCAACTCCATCCCCAGTTACAGGCCTTTCCAAACACCATCAAGACTCCAGTCACTAAAACCCATCTTTCTGACCCTTGTTTTTACAATCCTCCCTCTTCAATGAAAACTGGTGACTGCTGCCAACATCCACTTCCTATTATCTGCTACACGTTGGTATCCTGCTTCCCTGGAATAGCTCCCAGGACTTGGGACCGAGTCGTGCCATGAACTGGACACACTCTGGCCCTTCTAGGTGCAACATGGTGTGTAATTTCTACTGGGAAAGCAAGTCAACTGGGGAGGAAGAGCAGGTGAGAATTCAGGTGATTCTCCTGATGGCACCTGGCAACTCTAGACACGGAGTGAGGCTGGGTGGCCAGGAAGTGGTGAATTTTTCTAAGATGGGGAGACAATGGCACATCTCTCCCACACGGTGGAACCACATTAAGAACCCTCACCTGTGAGGAGTGAGGGACACCCAGGCTAACTAAATGCGCTGCACCTGAGGGCAACCCTCCACTGCCGGGAATGGGCTGGGTAGCCATTCTCCATAACTCAATCCCATCCACCATCCACCCTTGAGCGCTTGTTATGTTCCAGCACCAGCCTCAGCAGAACGTATGCAAAGGTAAGTAAGAGTACACGCCGCACAAGGTGGGTGCCCACAAATGTTTGTTGAATGGCTGAATGAATGAAGACGTCTCTGCCCTCAAGGTTTTTCGCACTCCCATAGAGGAGACACAAGCATAGAAAATGTAGTGCTAAAACAACCAAAGTATGAACTGGGCACCTTACTCAGACATGGGAGTCATCATGACTTGTATTTTCGTGGCTCAAGGAGCACTGAGTCTGGATTTGGAAAGCTAAGCACAAGCTCTCCAGTTGTAACCCAAGCAGAGAAAATAGCACATGCAAAAGGATGGATCTGTAAAACAGCACGGTGCACTCAGGGATCTGGAGTTGTTCAACGCGGCTGGAGAACTGAGTATAATTCCTGTGTTATCCTGGCAGGAGATACCAGCAGGAGAAACTGAGTTCAGGCAGAACCTTCCAGCAAGGTTTGAGGAGGCACACACGCAAACTCCCCTGTCATTTCAGACCAGAAGAACCTGGCCGCAGGTCATGACTAAGCTGCCTCTCCCCTCTGGGGGCTGGAGAGTAGGAGCGGGGCACCTGTCCTCTGGCTCCCCTTTGTCACCAGAAGGCGTCTGTGCAGTGGTGGCTGGCACTCGGCGGGGCCATGCTGGGTCTCCACGCTGGCTCCACACTTCTCTCATATTCAGTCTTGCCTCAAGACAAGGCCAAATGGAAATAAACTGTTGTGGTTGGCCCCTTTCCCAGAGAAATTAAATTTAGCCCCCTGAAGCAGTAGACTTCAAAATGGTGTGGTGATCTGGGCTAAAAATGGCCATCCGGAAGGAGGTGGATGCGGAAAGGGATCCAGGGATGAGAAACGGGCCAACTAAAGGATGGCTATGTGCTGCAAGGTGTCCTATGCGCAAGTCCTCACGGGCTCAGCCAAGTCAAAACAGATGGGCGCATGACACTGGACCATCCGAAGCAACCATAAGAGGGGCTTTTCTCTATGGCTCCAGGCCCAGAGCCAAGGCCAGCCGGGGCAAATGTTGTCCGGCTGCAAAATTAAGCTCTACCACACAGATAGCGTTTACCGTGACATTAAAGCCCTTTTAGAGCAAAGGATAGGAACAGGCATTATACAAAGGGAGTAATAATGGTGGCAAGCATTTGTTTTTTAAAGTTCAACTTTTACAAGTAAATGAAATATAAAATGATACCATTTTTCAAAAATGTTTTTTAAATAATAATAGACAATACTAGTGAATTTTGGAAATAGGTACTCATACAATGCCAGTAGGAAGTAAATTGGTTCACCTATTCAGAGTTTTGTTCTTGAAGAGATCACTGAGAACACAGGAGACAGATGGATTGGAAGGGGCAAAACTCAAGACAAGGAGACCACTTGGGGACAGGACTGCAGGCAGAGGGGAGGGTGGCCTGAATAGAGTACTGGCAGCAGGATGGAGAAAGTAAACAAAATGGATAGGATTCACAAGTCTTGGGAATTGATTGGACTAACTAGATAGACAATGTCATTCACTAAAATAAGAGTCTGTCGTCACCGTCACCATCACCATCATCGCTAACCTTTATGGATCACTGAGTATGGGTAAGGCATGTTCTGAGCACTTTACAAGTAATAATACATTTAATCCTCACAGCAGCTCTATGAGGCAGGGGCTAAATACCTGTCCCCATATGACAGATGAGGAAACTGAGGCACAAGAGTTGAAAACCTGCCCAAGCTTCATACACTGAGATTATTCTCTTCAACTTTGTGTTTTTTTAAATGGAAATAACTTCAAAATACAGTAAGGACTGAGTATATAAATGGTGGTACAGTCATACGGTGAAGTGTATACTTTAGAAGAATATTTGATGAATGGAAAAAGACATACAATATAAGTGGGGAAAAATCAAGTACAGAATTTGGGGGGTGGGGGTAGTGTATATAAGATTCTCATGATCTGATGGGAAAAGGCCACTTAAAGTAAATCCACTTAAAACATTAAGCAACTGTTATAATGAATAGCAAGAAACGGATCGATGGGCAATGTATCCAGAAAAATTAAACTAAATTAAACTAAAAATTCATTCATTGTATATTTAATACTATATAGGTTATAATTAAAACTTTGAGCTAATGCTTAGAACCCAGACTGAAAGGAGGGCTGGGTAGAATCTTTCTGACAAACTGAGTCAAGGACTCGTGTGCTGCTCCTTGAATCAGAGGGAGATCCCAGTATTGTGGCTGAGGGACACGGAGTAGAAGAGAAGAAGGAATGCAACGTAGTGTGTGCACTGTCAAGGTCACTCCTGGGGGCAAACAAGGGCGTCATCTCACCAGTGACCTTCCAAGGAGGGCAGACTTGTCCACCTGGGCACTGACCATGAGACTACTTCTCCCCCAGCTCCTGGTTCCACATTGCTTGTAGGCTATTCCTGGGGCCACTGATGCTCCCAGCACTTCTGGGCTACTTGTGTGTGTTGGAAGCAGCACCAGTGCTGACACATCAAAGAAGCCCAGGAAGGAAGTGAAGGGTAGGAGCCATTAGTGTGGATGTCCACAGAGAAGCTTCTTCTGTCCTAAAGACCTGGCTGTGGGCAAGGTGAGGCCAAGAGCAAGGTCGTGAGTCTAGCCAGCAGAGGTGACCGATACAATAACACATATAACATGACATAAAAGCATTCTGCTTTGATTTGCAACACAGTCATAATGAAGACCTCTGCAGAAGCATTGCACACATATTTGAGATCATCATTTTACCCAAAGACTTTTCTTATCCTTTAATGTTCTCTTTTAAACCACCTTTCCTAACCTCCTCTTGCTTAGTTTCTCTTCGTCCATTGTTAACTGTCCTGACCCTGCCAAACAACATTTGTCAATCGCTTTGTATGTGATTCCAGCAATTCTCCAACAGAACTTCGCAAAACAACGCATCTTTTCCAAGATACAGGATTCCTCCTTGCAGTGAACTTATAATGTGTTTGCAGTTAGCAGAGAGCACAGCCACCAGGTGACAACATCCTCAGAGGGCACGGCTTTCCTCTACTCTATCTGAGGACAGAGGGAGGCCTAGCCTGAACCCCTGGATGGCTGCATCTAACTCAGTGGAGCCCCAGAAGATGAACGAGATCCAGAACTGTATTAGCAAGTGCCAGAAACATTGTTGACAAATGGGCTTTTGCAGGGGATAGAAGACAGAAATGTCCTGCCACTAAAATCCTGGGTACAACCAACCACCCCGTGACACGCATTACCCCGAGTCACAGCCCTTGCTTTTGACCAGCCAGGTATGTGGCTCCCTCTGCAGGGAGAACATGCAAGAGGATGGGAGGTGGGGGAAGGGTGAGGAAGTCTCCAAAAGCCCTAACTGGAGGCAAGAAGGCAATGGCAGAGGGAGTGATAAGGATCCAGATAAGACAGGAGCTGTGTCACTTCACTTTTCAAAAGTGACGTTGAGAAATCTGATTGGCCTCAGAGCTCAGGTGTCGGGGCTCAGTGGGTATTCATTTCATAACCTGAGCCCCTAAGCGTTCATCTGAGTTGGGCTGTAATTGAGTACCTCCAGGGGTGCTGCCAAGCAGCTCCTCAAACAAAAGCCCCTTTCGCTTCTCTGCACTGGGAAAGGCACAGGTGAAACCCACAGGGCCCCGGGCCCGCTGGAGATGGAGTTTCCTCTACAGGGGCCAGCCCTGATTTTGTAAAGGGTGGTGATTACCAGTTGATCTGACCCATGCAGTGTTGTTCCAGGACAAAGGGAAGCCACTTCCAGGGGAACTGATGCCAGGGCCAGTACCAGTGGGCGGTCACTGCCCACTTTTGCCGATGCAGCCCTTCTGCCTGCCAACCCCCTTCCCACCTCTGCAGCTGGGAGTGAGTCACTGACACACCCGTTTCCGAGGCCTAGCAGGCCAGCCCTGCTTCCCAGCAGACGATGTGTCCAGGCACAGTTGAGGGTTCACCTCATGACTAATCACAAATGATGAATTGTGGTGCTTCTGAAGAGTGGCCAGGGTGGGCTACGGGAGGAGGATCTCTGTGCTGGGGCCAAATAATCCAGGCCAGGGGCGTGTCTGAGCCGCCCACCCTTTACCTACATGGTTCTTGGAACTCTGCGAATAACTCCAGCCATATCCAGGGATCCAGGGCGGCAGACCACAGCCCCCTGGCATCAGGCCTCTGAGTTATGACCACTTAGGGGGCTCCGGGGCTGTCCAAATGACCCAGCTGAAAGCCGGCCCCTCAGCAGAGAGGAAACTCAGACACAGTGGTTCAGCCCTGGGCACCTGAGCCCGCCTGCCCGAGTTCTTGCTTGCTCTGCACCTGGTAAGGACTCACTAACAAGCTGTTATTAAGGTATGGGGACCTGCATCTGGCCCCAGAATTAGGGACCAAGGGAACAAAACGGCACAAATGCAAGCAGCGGTGACCTTCGGAAGCGCCACACTGTGTTCTGGGCCATCAGTCGACTCCCCTCGTGTGCGGGGAAAGATCGAGCGGTCCCCACCTCCCCTCGACCCCAGAGGGGATAGCGAAGTGTTAGTGAGTCAGGCCCCGCCCTTTGACATCGGTGGCAGGCCTCAGCCCTGAAGGGAAAAAGGGAAACCAGTGTGTGACAGGGCCCGTGGGCCCAGCCCACTCATGGGTCCTCATTCCTCAGCACCAGGCCTTCAGTGCCAAGTCCAGAGCCCTTGCCGGTGGACTAAGGCTCGGCTGTCTTGACCACGTCGGGTTAGGTCGGCTCTGGAAGTAAACTTGACCATGCCTTTGGGGGAGGTGTCACCACCTTAGCTGAAACTCTGGGCTACTTGTCCCGACCTCAGGGGACCCTAGAGCCCTTTGCCCAGCACCGATCATGTGTCTGGAGGAATTAGTTACCTGTCTGCTGAGGGAGGGTTGGAAATCATCACACCACAAAATCACCAATTTTTTTATGCACGCCTTCACCTATAGATTCTAAAAAAACGACTAAATTTCTACCATGCCAGCTTCTTTGCTGGACACTGAGGGTAAAACAAAGCGCTCTTGGAATTTACAGTCTATTAGGAGAGACCCAACTAAATGAGCAATTACAATAAATGAGCACGACAAATGCTGTGATGGGACCAGGGTGGGTGCCACAGGGATAGAGGAGGAGCAGGCAATCCAGCTGGCCAGAGTGGCTTCCTGGAAGAAGTGGCACTTCAACCATGAGAAGGGAGTAGTAATAATGCTCCCTTATTCTTAAACTTGAGATACTATATATGCCCCCAAAGAAGCTGAGCTCTTTTTTTCCCTACAAAAATTACCTTTCAAAAAAAAAAAAAAGGGAGAGGAGAGATGTTCTTATCTGAGCCTTTAGAAAGTTTCATTTCTCATAACAAAGAGCCTTTTCTCTAAGACTTTATCTGGACCAACAAAGCATATTAGGCTGACATGACCTCTTGTCGATACTAGTTTACAGAGATGCTAGTTATGGGGATGTTTATAGAGATGACCATATAAATTTGGCTAAAAATAAAGAAGGTAAAGGAATATGGCACAGCTTTAGTTATTATTCCTGGGATGGTAGCCTCCCCGTTTTGTTAGATATTGTGAACAAGCATGCCCAAGAACCCTCAGGATACAGTACAAGAGATCCCCTTGAAATAACATCAGTTAAGCAATGGGTCGTTCCCTGTCCATCTTACATGGATTCAGAAGGGCTGCAGCTCAACAGCTGAGAGGGAAGTAAAAAAAAATGGACGTGCTCTGGAAAGAGAAAGACGCTGGTGCCAAAGACATCCATAGTAAAATAAAGTATTTTAATGAAATGAAAATAAAATACTTTATGTGCTATGTAATTTTAAATATATGTGTATCCCTATTGAGTTAACTTATACCCTAGGGTTTGTATAATCAGGTTGGCAAAAAACAAAACACTTTTGGGGAAACCTTTTCATTGAGCAGATGGAAGCTTGCCTTATCTTCGAGGCTGCCTTCTAGGTGGGCAAAATGAGGAGTCTCGGGGCTTCCCTCGTGGCGCAGTGGTTGAGTATCTGCCTGCTAATGCAGGGGACACGGGTTCGAGCCCTGGTCTGGGAAGATCCCACATGCCGCAGAGCAACTAGGCCTGTGCGCCACAACTACTGAGCCTGCGCATCTGGAGCCTGTGCTCCGCAACAAGAGAGGCCGCAACACTGAGAGGCCTGCGCACTGCAATGAAGAGTGGCCCCCGCTTGCCACAACTAGAGAAAGCCCTCGCGCAGAAACGAAGACCCAACACAGCAAAAATAAATAAATTAATTAATAAACTCCTACCCCCAACATCTTAAAAAAAACAAAACAAAACAAGAAGTCTCTTCAGAACTTGGTCAACCTACAAGAATGTATTAAGAACCTAACTGGGTATTGTGGTGGCCATGAAAAGGAAACCAGGGCCCTCACATCCAGGAGTTTGCACACTAACTCTGGAAACCAGACACGAGGGTGGGAAATTATCAGAGGAGAGGAGATGGCGGGGCAGGGTAGATGAGTCTTCCATGGCACTGGAATGGCTCCCTTGTCAAAGCATGTTCTCCAAATTCAGGTCCACTGTGTCTTGAACTTGGAGGCATCTTGTGGGCACCCATCGATAGGAACCAGAGGCAAGGCAAAAGGACCAAATTAACCCAGAGGTGCCCCGTCTTGCCAGTGCAGCCCCCCGGGAAATGGAGAGGTTGATACAGTGGTCCCTGATAAATCAATACCTGGCAGGCAAGGCAAGGGATCTCAGGGAGTCCCCCACATCGGGACCCCCGTCTGCTATGTCGCCAGGCCCCAGCCATCCTTCTGAGACCATGAGGTCCTCCCCAGGGCCCAATCTGGCTCTCTTCAGGCAGTCTAATGGTACCAGGCACCCTCTGTGCCCCAGCTCCTGTACATCTGTGGCTGCAGAAATGCCACAGATCAGAGCAAGTGCCCCAAGCTGAAAATCGGCTGCTTCCTTTCCCTGTGCCCACAAGCCCTCAGCTCTCTGCCAGCAGCCCTCTAATACCATGATGCTTTATCCTGAGCTCACCAATCAGGCACAAGTGTGGCTGACCTGGTCATAAGAGGCAAGCACCTAGGCAGAGAAGGAAGAAATAAATTTGTTTGACAGCCACTACCTTGAAGCCGACATTCATCCCTTTTCCAAAGCGTGCACCATTGGCGACTTCTACGTGAGAGTTATGGGAACATTATTTGGCAAATCACATGCTGACATACTTATCTTGTTAGCTGTCAAGATGAGTAAGTATGCACATTGACTGCCATCATTCAGCCTGCATAGAAAAACACTACCACTCAAGAAATCTGACACAATAAATACATTTCCTAACATGATTTGTTAGATTTATATTAATCCTTTGTTCGGAGCTTGTCATAATTGACCTTAAATAGACCTACAAAGACCCACAGACGCGAGGCCTCGAGTTGTCACTTGCCCCACATATAAAGCCACAAGCTCCCAGCACCACCTGGAGAGATGTGTGATGGAGAAGCTACCCAGCCTGCATCGTATATTTTATTTGTCTTTTGGTATCTAATTACCCTGAGCGAGCCACTGAAAACCATAGGTTTAGGCCTTGCCACCAATGCAAGCAGAAAGCCAAGGGGTAATTGCCATATTTCTCTCTCTCTTTTTTTAATAGATAATTATTGGAGTATAAATGCTTCACAATACTGTGTTAGCTTCTGTTGCACAACAAAGAGAATCAGCCATATGCCTACACATGTCCCCATATCCCCTCGCTCTTGAGCCTCCCTCCCATCTTCCCTATCCCACCCCTCTAGGTCATCGCAAAGCACCAAGCCAATCTCCCTGTGCTCTGCTGCTGCTTCCCACCAGCCAACTATTTTACATTCAGTAGTGTAAATATATCGATGCTACTCTCACTTTGCCCCAGTCTCGCCCTCCCACCCCATGTCCTCAAGTCCATTTTCTATGTCTACCTCTTTATTCCCACCCTGCAACTACGTTCATCAGTACCCTTTTTTTTTTTTTTAGATTCCATATATATGTGTTAGCATATGGTATTTGTTTTTCTCTTTCTGACTTACTTCACTTTGTATGACAGACTCTATGTCCATCTACCTCACTACAAATAACTCAGTTTCATTTCTTTTTATGGCTGAATAATATTCCATTGTATATATGTGCCACATTTTCTTTATCCATTCATCTGTTGATGGACATTTAGGTTGGTTCCATGTCCTGGCTATTGTAAATAGTGCTGCAATGAACACTGTGGTATGTGTCTCTTTTTGAATTATGGTTTTCTCAGGTTATATGCCCAGTAGTGGGGTTGCTGGGTCATATGGTAGTTCTATTTTTAGTATTTTAAGGAAACTCCATATTGTTTGCAATAGTGGTTGTATCAATTGACATTCCCACCAACAATACAAGAGGGTTCCCTTTTCACCACACCCTCTCCAGCATTTATTGTTTCTAGATTTTTTGATAATGGCCATTCTGACCAGTGTGAGGTGATATCTCATTGTAGTTTTGATTTGCATTTCTCTAATGATTAGTGATGTTGAGCATCTTTTCATGTGCCTCTTGGCCATCTGTATGGCGTCCTTGGTGAAATGTCTATTTAGGTCTTCCACCCATTTTTTAACTGGATTGTTTGTTTTTTTTGATATTGAGCTCCATGAGCTATTTGTATATTTTGGAGATTAATCCTTTGTCTGTTGCTTCATTTGCAAATATTTTGTCCCATTCTGAGGGTTGTCTTTTTGTCTTGTTTATGGTTTCCTTTGCTGTGCAAAAGCTTTTAAGTTTAATTAAGTGCCATTTCTTTATTTTTGTTTTTATGTCCATTACTCTAGGAGGTGGGTCAAAAAAGATCTTGCTCTGGTTTATGTCAAAGAGTGTATTATTTCCTGTGTTTTCCTCTAAGAGTTTTGTAGTGTCTGGTCTTACATTTAAGTCTTTAATCCATTTGCAGTTTATTTTTGTGTATTGTGTTAGGTAGTGTTCTAATTTCATTCTTTTACATGTAGCTGTCCAGTTTTCCCAGCACTGCTTACTGAAGAGGCTGTCTTTTCTCCATTGTATGTTCTTGCCTCCTTTGTCATGAATCAGGTGCCCATATGTGTGTGGGTTTATCTCTGAGCATCTATCCTGTACCATTGATCTATATTTCTGTTTTTGTGCCAGTACCATACTGTCTTGATTATTGTAGCTTTGTGGTATAGTTTGCAGTAAGGGACCCTAATTCCTCCAACTCTGTTTTTCTTTCTTGAGATTGCTTTGACAATTTGGGGGCTTTTGTGTTTCCATACGAATTGTAAAATTTTTTGTTCTAATTCTGTGAAGAATGCCATTGGTAGTTTGATAGGGATTGCATTGAATCTGTAGATTGCTTTGGGTAGTATAGTCATTTTCACAATATTGAGTCTTCCAATCCAAGAACATGGTATATTTCTCCATCTGTTTATGTCATCCTTAATTTCTTTCATCAGTATTTTATAGTTTTCTGAGTACAAGTCTTTCACCTCTTTAGGCAGGTTTATTCCTAAGTATTTTATTCTTTTTGTTGCAATGGTAAATAGGAGTGTTTCCTTAATTTCTCTTTCTGATTTTTCATTGTTGGTGTATAGGAATGCCAGAGATTTCTGTGCATTAATATTGTATCCTGCAACCTTACCAAATTCATTGATTAGTTCTAGTATTTTTCTGGTGGCATCTTTAGGATTTTCTATGTATAGTAGCATGTCAACTGCAAACACTGACAGTTTTACTTCTTCTTTTCCAATTTGTACTCCATTTATTTCTTTTTCTTCTCTGCTGTGGCTAGGACTTCCAAAATTATGTTGAATAAGAGTGATGAGAGTGGACATCATTATCTTGTTCATGATCTTAGTGGAAATGCTTTCAGTTTTTCACCATTGAGTATGATACTTGCTGTGAGGGAGGTTCCCTCTATGCCCATTTTCTGGAGAGTTTTCGTCATAAATGGATGTTGAAATTTGTCAAAACCTTTTTCTGCATCTATTGAGATGATCATGTGGTTTTTATTCCTTAATTTGCTAATATGGTGTATCATATTGATTGATTTGCATATAGTAAAGAATCCTTGCATCCCTGGGATAAATCCCACTTGATCATGGTGTATGATCCTTTTAATGTCCTGTTGGATTCTGTTTGCTAGTATTTTGTTGAGGATTTTTGCATCTATGTTCATCAGTGATATTGGTCTATGATTTTCTTTTTTTGTGATATCTTCTTCTGGTTTTGGTATCAGGGTGATGGTGGCTTCGTAGAGTTAATTTGGGAGTGTTTCTCCGTCTGTAATTTTTTGGAAGGGTTTGAGAAGGAACGGTATTAGCTCTTCTCTAAATATCTGATTTATGTCCATTACTCTAGGATGTGGGTCAAAAAAGATCTTGCTGTGGTTTATGAGTGTATTTCCTATGTTTTCCTCTAAGAGTTTTATAGTGTCTGATATTACATTTAAGTCTTTAATCCACTTGGAGTTTATTTTTTTGTATTGTGTTAGGTAGTGTTCTAATTTCGTTCTTTTACATGTAACTGTCCAGTTTTCCCAGCACCACTTACTGAAGAGGTTTTGAAGCCATCTGGTCCTGGACTTTTGTTTGCTGGAAAACTTTTAATTATGGTTTCAATTTCATTACTTGTGATAGGTCTGTTTATATTTCCTAATTCTTCCTGGTTCAGTCTTGGAAAATTGTACCTTTCCAAGAATTTGTCCATTTCTTCATTCTTGTCCACTTTATTGGCATATAGTTGTTTGTAGTAGTCTTACAATACTTTGTATTTCTGCAGTGTCGGTTGTCGTTTCTCCTTTTTCATTTCTAATTTTATTGATTTGTGTCCTCTCCCTTTTTTTCTTGATGAGTCTGGCTAAGTGTTTATCAATTTTGTTTATCTTCTCAAAGAACCAGCTTTTAGTTTTATTGATCTTTGCTATTGTTTTCTTTGTTTCCATTTCATTTATCTCTGCTCTGATTTTTATGATTTCTTTCCTTCTACTGACTTTGGGTTTTCTTTGTTCTTCTTTCCCTAGTTGTTTTAAGTGTAGGGTTAGATTGTTTATTTGAGATTTTTCTTTTTTATTGAGGTGAGATTTTATTGCTATAAACTTCCCTCTTAGAACTGCTTTTGCTGCATCCCATAGGTTTTGGGTCATCGTGTTTTCATTGTCATTTGTTTCTACGTATTTTTTAATTTCTTCTTTGATTTCTTCAGTGATCTCTTTGTTATTTAGTAGTGAACTGTTTAGCCTCCACATATTTGTGTTTTTTACAGTCTTTTTCTTGTAATTGATTTCCAATCTCATAGTGCTGTGGTCAGAAAGGATGCTTGATAGAATTTCAATTTTCTTAAAATTTCCAAGGCTTGATTTGTGATCCAAGATGTGATCTATCTTGGAGAATGTTCCATGTGCATTTGAGAAGAAATCGTATTCTGCCACTTTTGGGTGGAATGTTCTATAAATATCAATGAGATCTATCTGGTCTATTGTGTCATTTAAAGCTTGCGTTTCCGTATTTATTTTCTGTTTGGATTATCTGTCCATTGGTGATAGTGGGGTGTTAAAGTCCCCTACTATTATTGTGTTACTGCCGATTTCCCCTTTTATAGCTATTAGCATTTGTCTTATGTATTGAGGTGCTCCTATGTTGGGTGCATAAACATTTATAATTGTCATGTCTTCTTCTTGGATTGATCCTTTGATAACTATGTAGTGTCCCTCCTTATCTCTTGCAACAGTCTTTATTTTAAAGTCTATTTTGCCTGATATGAGTATTGCTACTCCAGCTTTCTTTTGATTTCCATTTGCATGGAATATTTTTTTCCATCCCTTCACTTTCAGCCTGTATGTGTTCCTAGGTCTGAAGTGGGTCCCTTGTAGACAGCATATATATGGGTCTTGTTTTGTATCCATTCAGCCAGTCTGTGTCTTTTGGCTGGGGCATTTTATCCATTTACATTCAAGGTTATTATTGATATGTACGTTCCTATTACCATTTTCTTAATTGTTTTGGGTTTGTTTTTGTGGGGCTTTTTCTTCTCTTGTGCTTCCCACTTAGAGAAATTTCTTTAGCATTTGTTGTAAAGCTGATTTGGTGGTGCTGAATTCTCTTAGCTTTTGCTTTTCTGAAAAGCTTTTGACTTCTCCATCAAATCCGAATGAGACCCTTGCTGGGTAGAGTAATCTTGGTTGTAGGTTTTTCTCTTTCATCACTTTAAGTATATCCTGCCACTCCCTTCTGGCCTGCAGAGTTTCTGCTGAAAATTCAGCTGATAACCTTATGGGGATTCTTTGTATGTTACTTTTTGTTTTTCCCTTGCTCTTTTAATATTTTTTCTTTGAATTTTATTTTTGTTAGGTTGATTAATATGCATCTTGGTGTGTTTTTCCTAGGGTTTATCCTGTATGGGACTCTCTGTGCTTCCTAGACTTAGGTTACTATTTCCTTTCCCATGTTGAGGAAGTTTTTAACTATAATCTCTTCAAGTATTTTCTCAGACCTTTTCTTTTTCTCTTCTTCTTCTGGGACCCCTATAATTCAAATGTTGATGCGTTTAGTGTTGCCCCAGAGGTCTCTGAGATTTTCTTCAATTCTTTTTTCTTTATTCTGCTCCTTGGCAGTTATTTCCACCATTTTGTCTTCCAGCTCACTTATTCGTTCTTCTGCCTCAGTCATTCTGTTATTGATTCTTTCTAGTGTATTTTTCATTTCAATTATTGTGTTGTTCACCTCTATTTGTTTGTTCTTTAGTTCTTCTAGATCTTTGTTAAACATTTCTTATATTTTCTCAATCCATGCCTCCATTCTATTTCTAAGATTCTGGAATATCTTTACTATCATTACTCTGAATTCTTTTTCAGATATATTGACTATTTCCTCTTCATTTATTTGGTCTTGTAGGCTTTTACCTTGCTGCTTCATCTGTGACATATTTTTTTGCTGTCTCTCTTTTTTTTTTTTAATGAGTGGGATTGTGTTCCTGTCTTACTAGTTGTTTGACCTGAGGCTTCCAACACTGGAGTTTGTAGGCTATTGGGTAGAGCTGGGTCTTGGTGCTGAGATGAGGAACTCTGTGAGACCTCACTCTGATGAATATTCCCTGGGTTCTGAGGTTCTCTGTTAGTCCAGTGGTTCAGACTGGAAGCTCCCACTGGAGGAGCTTCGGCCCGACCCCGGGCTCATGAACCAAGATCCCACAAGCTGCCAGTTCACTTTGGTGTTCCTCCCATCTCCTTGGGCATCAGAGTCTCCCACCAGTGGCTGGCAGGCACCCTAGTTGTGGGGAGGCGCTAACTTCACATCTTTCCACACCGCCATCTTGACTCTGCCCTGCCATATTTCTTAACAGTCCTGTCCACCTTTCCAGAGGCCAGAGTGAAGCCCTGAAGTGAGTTCAAATGCAGGGGAAATAAGAGCATGGATTCTGGGGAGACAGAAATTTCAGTGTATTGAAGGGCTTCAGAGTAGAGAAATGAATAAAACCACCCCTACCCTTCCCCGTTGGATCAGCTCTGGTCAGGCCTCAAGCAGCAGACTAATTGCTGCTTCACTGGTGATAGTTTAGGAGTCTAAAAGAGAGGACATCCTACACTGTTGGTGGGAATGTAAACTGGTGCAGCCATTATGGAGAACAGTATGGATGTTCCTTAAAATCTAAAAATAGAACTACCATATGATCCAGCAATCCCACTCCTGGGCACATATCCAAAGAAAACCATAATTTGAAAAGATAACTGCACATATACATAGCAGCACTATTTACCATAGCCAAGACATGGAAGTAGCCTAAATGTCCATTGACAGAGGAATGGATAAAGAAGATGTGGTACATCTATACAGTGGAATATTACGTAGCCATAAATAAGAATGAAATAATGCCATTTGCTGCAACATGGATAGACCTAGAGATTATCATACTAAGTGAAGTAAGTCAGACGGAGAAAGACAAATACCATATGATGTCACTTATACGTGGAAACTAAAATACGACACAAATGAACTTACTTACAAAACAGAAAGAGACTCATAGGCATCGAGAACAGACTTGTGGTTGCCAAGGGGGAGGGGAGGTAAGGGAGGGAAGGATTGGGAGTCTGGGATTAGCAGATGCAAACTATTTTATATAGGTTGGATAAATAAGGCCCTACCATATAGTACCGGGAACAATATTCCATATCCTGTGAAAAACTATAGTGAAAAAGAATATGAAAATGAACATGTATATATATAACTGAATCACTTTGTTGTACAGCAGAAATTAACACAATATTGTAAATCAACTATACTTGAATAGAATAAATTTTTTAAAAATTAATTTAATAAATAAATAAATGAATGAGAGGGCAAACCCTGCCCCCCCGCCATGTCCTAAGGGTATAGTTCCTCTTAGTGAGATAAGGGGTCCAGGACTCCGTATTGTTAGAGCCCTGCAGAGAGAGGACAGGTATGTAGGCCTGAAGTCACCTACTCCCTACCCCACCAAAGGAGGGTGAGCTTCCAGTCCCGTGCCTGGGAGCTCTGGAATCAAGTTCAGAAAGGCCAAAATAGACATTGAAAACACAATTTATTTTCTCCAAACGGTCTGTTTTATCTTTAAATTCATAAAATATTTACATTGTGTGCTTGCTCTGTTAAGATAATCAAAATTCAAAACTTCTTCCCAACTCTCTGAATAAAACTGATTTTCCAGAAAAAGGAAAGCACCCAATTTGTTTACGCTGTGGCTTTCTGTCCTAACAACTGCTAGAATTTTTGGAACACTTAGTAAGTGTCAAGGACTAGAGCTTTACCTAAATCACTGAAATCTCATGATCGCTCCCTGAGGGACTGTCACAATCCACGTTCTGCAGATGAGGAGGCTGAGGCTTGGAGAGATGACACGAAATCTCACACAGCCCGAAAGACACAGAGGTGGGATTTGTGTTTAGTTTTCTCTGACGCCCAAACTGGTGCCCTTGGCCATCATGAATCATAGCCTTCAGGCCTGAGAAGCACAGTCCTGGACTAGAGACTGTTTTCTTCCTGATGGAGGATGGACTGGGAATGACACTCCCACAAAAATGACAACAATGACAGCAACAACAAACAATGGTGCGTGTGAGGCCAGGCAGTGAGTGTGTGGAGGGACCAGAACCCAGCGGTCCTTCCTCAAGTCAGGCCCCACCAGCCGTTCCGCAGAGAGAAAGTCTGGAGGTGACAGCCCACGTGAGAGCCAAGGCCTCACAGCAGACCAGGCGGCCTCCTCTCAGAGGGTGCTGTGGGGAGCCACACACAGAGATACAGCCGTCCAGAAGGCTCTGCACCCACTGGGCGCCCTGGGTTTGCTCTTGTTCTGAAAAGGTGTATGCTTTCAAAGGGCACTTCTCAAAAGAAGTTTTGGTGCCTCCCATCACCAGACACTCTTCCTCAAATTATACTTCCTTGCAGGTTCCCTCTGACAAAATAATGTGGGGGAAATGCCTCTCATCACCCTGAAAAGGGAGGTACCATAAAGGGCCTTCTCAAGATGCTGACTTGACTGTGTAGCTCAGCAGAGGATGAGAAAACGGAATGTTAACCAAGATGGGGGACAGTGAACAGGGAATTCGCGTCCCTCGACTCAGGCTGCAGCTTGGCCGCTCATTCTTTGGTTCATGGGATATTTATTGAGCACCTACTAGGTGCCATGTGCTGTAGTGGATGCTGTGCATACATAGATATACAGGATGTAGTTCCTGCTTTTCAATGTCAAGTAGAGAAAAGTGACAAAAATATCTGTCTCCACTTAAGAGCGCAGAAAATAAGAACTAATGGACACATGGCAATATATAATATGAGCTCACAGTTGCTGAGCACATCTATGTGCCCGACGCTGTCTGGACTAAACCACTGGCATGTATTACCCTGTTTAAACTTTATAAATCCCTTAGGTCCAGTTAGCATCCCATTTTAAGGATGAGGGTACTGAAGCTTAGCAATATGAAGTCACTTGCCTGTATCATACAACCAGGGCATTTCAGACCAAGCTTCTCAGGATTTGATCCAGAGCCGAGACCTAAAGGGGCCTGGGTTCCAGTCTGGCGTGGCCAGAAGCAGCCATAGAGCAACCTCTGACTCACAGGGTTGCTGAGGATTAAAGGTTTAAGGCCTCTGGGGTGTTTACACCCACTTTAGTCATCAGCCCTGAATGCGAAGGTCTTTGCCTCTACATAATGGGGTCTGGACTAAGTGCCTCTTTGTCTACCTTTGCGTCAGGTGACAATCAGTCAGGCAAGGTTTCACAGAGGTGACCTTTAATAGGATTTTGAAGGAGCTGTACAAGTTCGCCAGACTCTGTGTTATGAGGACAGAGGGGAGAAGGACACAGATATTCTAGGCGGCATGGGAACAACGTGAGTAAAGGTGGAAGCAGTTACGGATAGCTGGAGGTGAACACAGGGCTGGGTTGGGGAAAATAAAAAGAAGAGGCCCAAAGGGTGGGCAGGGGCCGGATCTGGAGACCATGAATGTCTTGCTACCAAATTACACTTGACCCTGAAGATAATGGAGAGTGCAATGGAAAGGTCACTTGGCAATGATACACAAGGTAGATCTGGGGGAGACCTAAGCGGCAGCAGGAAGCCGAGTTAGAGCACCGTGGACACAGCACAGTGAGAGGGTCATACATTCATTTGTTCATTCATTCATTCAGTCAGTCAGCAAATATTTAAAGACTGTCCACAGAGTAGTTCTCAAAGTATGATCTGGGGACCCCAGGGAGTGTTTTCATAATACTGCTAAAACATTATTTACCTTTATCACCTTCATTCTCTTACAAATGTCCCATGGAGATTTCCAGAGGCTACGTGACCAGGGAAAACACAATAGATTCAAGGCACGAGCAGGTATGAGAATCTCTTGGCCTTTTAATTAAGTCAGACATAAAGAGATTTGTATTTGACTTAATAAAACAAGGATATTACTAGATTTCTCGCTTTGGGAAAACAATCATTTTTCATAAAACAACTTATTTATGTTAATATGTAGTGGGTTTATTATTTTTTGAATGAACTAATAAATATTTTTAAATTCCTTTTTTTTTTTAAGTTTTCTGCTTTAATTTTCAATACGGTAAATATTGACACACACAGCCCATATAAAACACTAGGTAGTATTCAGGACTCTAGGAAGAAAGCAATGCATAGGTCTTCATCCCTGCCCTCAGAAGGCTGTGGTTCTACTCAAGTGAGATAAATGGGTCAACAAACTGAGACATTTCAGGAAACCACGACAGTTTGGGGGACACAGAGCCGGTAATGAATGGAGGGTGGCAGGTGGTGAGGTAGCAGCTGATCCGTGTGCGGGCAGCAAACTTACCCTCTTCTCTTGCTCTCACTAAATGCCACTGTCCCCAAGGGCACCATGACCCATGACGCCCTCTCCCATGATGCCACTTGTCCCTCCCACACCCCTCGTGGTACAAGCAGACCTGGAGTTGGTGCCAGCTTCGCCTCCTCCAATCCCCGCCCCCTCCCTGGTCAGGCATTGATATTTTGTTGAAAGCTTCCCAGAACCAGTCCAGGATCCCTGGACACTCACACCATTTTTCTCATAGATGAATTTTTCACACTCTTTCCACCTCAAACGACTCTTCCGTATCCTCACTCACAGCTTCCTAATGCACTGAGAAAATAGAAACAATCCAAAAAGAAGTTGCACATTTCCCTGTCACCCCACGCAGCCCCACCGCGTGGGCGCTCAGATGCCGAGACTTTCTATTCCCACCGCCCCTGGCACTGGAGATGCGCCCCGCCCCCCGCTGCCGAGCCACACCCATCCTGAGCCACGCCCCCTCCCAAGCCCCACTTCCTGGGGACCCCCTTCCCGCCCCATCGAGACCACCTGCTCCCGGCAGCAGTCTTCCTCTCTCGTGCTTCACTCATTTTCTGTCTTTACTGGAACTTTCCCATTAGCACACAAATATCATTTCTCCCATTAAAAAACTCCTTTTACCTCACACCCCCCTCCCCCCTTCTACTGCCCTATTTCTCTGCTCTCTCTTTTACAGCAAAATTCTTCAAAAGTGTAGAGCAGTGGAAATGGTAACTACATGGATAAGTATTTATGATTTTTTCCCACTTTTTAAATCACTTTAAAAGACAATTAACTGTTTAAACACAAATGATAACAAATGTGGTGTTTAGTTTATTGCAATCTTATACACATGTAGAGGTAAAATATTTGACAAATATATCGCAAAGTTGAGGAAGGAAGAAATATACTATTGTAAAGTTCTATTATACATGAAGTGGTAAAGTATCGTTCAGATATGGAGTTTGGTAAGTTAAAGGAGTGTACTATATATTCTAAAGCAAACACTCAAATAACAAAGCAAAGATCTATAGCCAATAAGCTAACAAAGGCAATAAAATGGAATCATGAAATCTATTTAAGTATTCCCAAAAGAAGGCAGAAAAAGAAGAAAAAGGGGGTCAGGGAAGAGCACAGGGAACAAATATAAAACAAATAACATGTTAGACAAATCTAATCATATCAGTAATCACAATAAATAAAATGGTCAAAATAACACAACGAACAGGCAAACGCTGTGTGACTATAAAAAGTGAGACTCAAGTATATCTTGATCGCAAGGAATACACTTGAAATATAAAGACACAAATAGCTTATGAATGAAGGGATGGAAAAAATATACCATGCTCAAATTAATCAAAAGAAGGTTGGAAGGTCTAAATTTCATAGCAAATAATACTAACAGGGATAAAGACAATTACAAAAATAACAATTCTATATGTTTATGAATCTAATAACACATACACACACACAAATTCTTCAAAAGTGTTTTCCCTCCTCCTGGTTGGTCTCCAGTTCTTCCCTTCTCATTCATTCCTGAACTCACTCCAGTCATAATATGGCTCCCACCCTCCCCCTGAAACAGTGTCCTGAAGACGCCCAAGTCCCTAACTCGGTCCCTGCTCCATCCTCACCTTGCCTGCCCCTTTCAATGCTTTTCACCCAGAGGCTTACACGCTCCTCTTCCAAACACTTTCTTTACCTGTCTTTCAGAACACCACCCTCCCCGGCTTTCTTCCCTCAGGAGCTCCCAGTTCTTAGTCTCCTTTGCTGGTTCCTCCTCACCTCCCCGAATTCTGTTAGAGTCCCTATGTTCAGTCGTCAAATCTTCAGTCTCGATGCTTTAAATACCATCTGCTGCTGATTTCCAGACTTATATCTCCTGCCTGGACCTCTCTTCCCTTAACTACAGACTCATAAATCCAAACTCTGGCTATTAATAGCCATCTCAAACTTCACAGTATCCAGAAATAACCCCCTACTCCCACGTCCCAAAACCTATTCCTTCCAAAGTCTCTCTCCCATCTCCATAAATGGCAACTCCATCCTTTCAGCTCTCAGACCAAAAGCCTTGGATTAACTTTGAATCCTGGACTTCCCTGGTGGCGCAGTGGTTAAGAATCCACCTGCCAATGCAGGGGACACAGGTTCGAGCCCTGGTCTGGGAAGATGCCACATGCCGTGGAGCAACTAAGCTCGTGTGCCACAACCACTGAGCCTGTGCTCTAGAGCCCGCGAGCCTCAACTACTGAGCCCGCGCGCCTAGAGCCCATGCTCCGCGACAGGAGAAGCCACCGCAATGAGAAGCCCATGCGCAGCAACGAAGAGTAGCCCCCCGCTCGCCGCAACTAGAGAAAGCCCACGCACAGCAACTAAGACCCAACACAGCCAAAATTAATTAATTCATTAATTTTAAAAAAAACAAAAAAAAACCCTTGAATCCTGTCCAGGGAGGTTGAGCTGTTCGGTGCAGGCACAGAGGAGGGGGAGAATTAGAGTTAATCAAGGCGGAGGTTTTGCCATAAAAGTATCGTAGAGGGAGGCAAGGAGGACAGGACATCCCCACAGACTCCAAGCTAGAATAGGAAGGAACTGAGGACACAGTGATTGGTGGTAACTGAGAAGTTGGCTGGGTCCGCGGGCTGGCAGTCCCCATGGAGTCAGGGTTGTTGGGGCAGTAAACCAGGTAGTGGTCTGAATAAGATACTTGAAAACAACATTTCAGCTATTGTGCACTTGTTTTCTATGGCACCATACAAACAGTATGGCCAAGGGAGAAAGTCATTGAGGTGGGATGCAGGGGAGCGACCAAGGATTGCCTCCCCGGATGTTGAAGAGGAAAATCGCCACAGTTCTTTGAGCATCCTTTATCTCTCCTTTTTTGTTTACATGTCTGCCTCCCAGACTAGAAAGCAAATCCAGTGCCTACCACAGACCTTGGTATACTGGAGGTGCTACATAAACGTAGTTGGTTCTTTTCTAAATCAAAGGGGCAGAGAGGAGATCACCAGATGTAGGCCCTTCACCTTATGAAAGAGCTGATTATTAAAATCTTCTGAAACCAAGTCTTGAGGCTGGTGGCCACATCTCCTGCAGTGTGAGCTTAGTCCTCTCAACTCTGTGTGGTCCCGGTCTCGAACTGCTGATTATTTAGCCATTTAAGAAGATAAGCCGGTGAGCTCCACCCTACATGGCTCAGCTATTTTCTTCCTAGGACGCCAGGTCCAATTCCTTTTGAATCCACACATCTTTATCTAGCAGCTACCATGTGCCAGACTCTGAAGTGCTGGGGACAGACCAGCTCACATCGCTCGCCCTTCATCTCACGGAGCCTGGGAAACTCAGTTTCCAGCAGAAGGATCGTGCTTCTCTTCCAAGAGTAATTGCCTGGGAATAACTTCTTGTTCTGGAATTGGGAGAACGTCTCTCTAAAACTCTAAGTAAGCACAGCACTTTGCTGAATTTCTGTAAATGGGGCCAGCACTGCCTTGTTATTCAGGATTTCACCTTCCTAAGCTGGGTTCCCGCTAGTTTTGTTTTGCTTTGTTTAGTTATTGCAGCAGAACTGGCTCACAGGGAATGCTTTCTTCCACGTAAGATTGATCTCTTAAAGACTGAGTCTAATGCACAGCCACTTGACATAATGAACATAATGACAAGTTTTCCTTCACATTGTCACTGGCCACTATAGAATCCAGGCTGCCCAGGACTCCCTAGAAATCAGAGAGACAACCCTCTCCCCCCAACCCTACATTACAGGTCAAGCATGGGTTAAAGGTGTCAGCCCATTCTCACCTATTCTCTCACAAACCCAAGTTTATTACCACCCACGTCTCAAAGACAGTATTCCAAACCCCAAGTCTATCACCATCTTTATTCAGCGTCCCAACAATTTTAGCTAAACCTACCTACGCACCGTGTCTTCTCTTAACTCCTGAAATTTGAAAAAGGAATACCATTAGATATATTAACTCCATTTATTGATTATGTATTCACTCATTCATCATTTATGTACCAGGCACAGTACAAACGGTCAAGCAGGCAGGCAGACATGCGAAGCTAGAATTGCGACGCTGATGACAAATGCCAGCATAGAGGCATTACCAAGCTGAGCATCTGCTGTTCCGTGCCATGTTTATCTCTGTTTGACATAACAAAAGCTGAGCTCTGCAGAGCACTTAGTAATATGCCAAGAGCCGTGCACAATCTAATTTTCCTCAGAACTGAATGTGACAGCTGCTTAACATCTCTTTGCCTCAGTTTCCTCCTCAGAAAAGATTGTTGAAGAATTCTTAACTTGCTAGGCAGGCATAAACATCACACGATTTTCTTTCTTCAGTAACTGCAGGCAACTACACTCTGCTACTTTTAGGCATTCCGTTGTTTGTTCCCTCCAGTAGGACTTGAGGCTATCTATTTTTTAAGTGGCAGCTCATGTCTATTTCCAAGTTCTTCTCCAGCTGGCCCTCCAGTGCTGACCTGATGTGTGGCTCCTATAGTTTGGGGCCATGGGCAGGGGTGGGTCCGAATCTGCTTTCTCATCACCCTCTCTTTGATGTGTCTTCCAGGCACTCATCTAGTGTCAGGCAGGGAGAAGGAAGGGGGAGGGCACCTCTTAGCTGACACCCGTGGTAAGGCGGTTGTCTATTTTGATGGCCACAGCTCCAATCCAGCTCCCTCTAGACTTGGCAGGGATGGAGTGCCATGCAAACCCTGCTGACAAGCCTCTCATCCCACACAACTCCTTAGGCATCAACTGGTCACTTTTGAGATTCTTCTGGCAGAAGCCCCACTGCATTTCCCTTTGCCCCTTCCTGGGGAAGCCTCCACTGAACCGAAGCCCCCATCTCATCTCTCCTCTGCAGCCTCAACTGCGGAGTTTTGGGGGTGACTGCTACCCCCTCTCCACCTGACTGTGTCTTCTGACATCCCAGTTCTCTACTGAGTTGGAGGAGCAAGGACACGAACCCACACTGGGCTGGGCAGTGACCAAATCATGAGGTCTAGCATGGTCTACGATGGAGTAGTGTTTGTGCTTTAAGAAAGGGAGAGCCCCTGAGAATTCTGGACAGGGAGATGGCATGATTAGATTTGTATTTTATTATAGTCATTCTCAGAGCACAGTAGAGAATGACAGAAGTGTGAGAACAACAGCAGGGACACTAGGAAGCAGCCGATGCCATGCTTTCCAGCTTACGATTGTTTCCAAACATTTCCAATCTTGATCAATCATTTTTGCTTTATGACATGGTCTAAAACTTGTTCAACAAGCTTTGGGCAAATTGATCTTGTCTACCTATGGATGGCTGTAGTGGACTGAATGTGTCCCCCAGAAAGATATGTTGAAGTCCTAACTGCCAGTACCTGTGAATGTGACCTTATTTGGAGATAAGGTCTTTGCAGATGTGATCAAGTCAATGTCATTAAGATTAGGGTGAGCCCTAAAGTCAATGACTGGTGAACTTATAAGGACAAGGAGAATTGAAGACACAGATACACACACAGAAAAGAAGGCCATGTGAAGACGGAGGCAGGATTGGAGTGATGAGCTACAAGGCAGGGAACTTCAAAGACTATTGATAGCCACTAGGCAGTAGGAAAGGCCAGGAAGGATTCTACCCACAGTCTCAGAGGCAGCATGGCCCTGGCGACACCTTGATTTCTAGAACTGCGAGTCAATAAATTTCCATTGTTTTAAGCCACCACATTTGTGGCATCCCTAGGAAACAAATACAAGGGCCAAATAACTACAAAACATTAAAGCCATCTAGACCTATCAGAGGAGGAAGCTGAGGTCCAGAGACCTGACTTGGTTTCCAAATGTCCACAGAGAATCCATGGCAAGGAGGGTGTACTGGAAGGAACCAGCACAGTCCACCCTGGCTGTCATTTCTGACACTTCTGTGGCTGTCCACTTTTGACTTCAGCTCCTCTACTCCTGCCCAAACTCATGCCATACTTGTATTAGTCAGCTCAGGCTACTATAACAAAATGCCATAGACTGGGTGGCTTAAACAATAAAAATATACTATCTCACAATTCTGGAGGTGGAAAGTCTGAGCTCAGGGTTCCAGCAGAGTTGGGTTTGTTGGTGAGGTCTCTCTTCTGGGCTTGTAGATGGCCGCCTTCTCACTTTGTCCTCACCTGGCCTTTCCTCAGTGTGTGTCCTCTCTTCCTCCTCTTATAAGACCATAGTCCTATGAGATTAGGGCCCCCTCCTCATTTAACTTTAATTTCCTCCAAATACAGTCACACTGGGAGTTAGGGCTTCAACATGAATTTTAGGGGTGCCTCAGTCAGTTCAAGCTGCTGTAACAAAGTACTGTAGACTGGGTAGTTTATAAACAACAGACATTTATTTTCTCACAGTTCTGGAGGCTGGAAGCCTGAGATGGGTGTGCCAACAAGGTTGAGTTCTGGTGAGAGCCGTCTTCCAGGTGGTAGACTGCCGACTTCTCATGGTATCCTCACATGGCAGAGAGCAGAGAAAAGCAGGCTGTCTGGGGACCCTTACAAAGGTACCAGTCTCCTTCACGAGGGCTCCTCTCTCCTGACCTCATCTGATCCTAATCACCTCCAAAAGCCCCACCTCCTAATTCCATCACATTGGGAGATAGGGTTTCAACGTATGCATTTGTGGGGACACAAATATTTTGTCCATAACGTAGGGACACACTTCTCTCCATAACTTAAGGCAGGTTTATGTCATTCTTCAAGTGTCTCTTTCCTGCTATAAGACTACAAGCTCCTAAAAGGAAACCGTCTTACACTGTTGGTGGAATGTAAATTGATACAGCCACTGTTGAGAACAGTATGAAGGTTCCTCAAAAAACTAAAAATAGAACAACCATACAGCCCAGCAATCCCACTCCTGGGCATATACCCAGAGAAAACTATAATTCAAATGCACCCCATGTTCACAGCAGCACTATTTACAATAGCCAATGTGTGTGTGGGTGTGTGTGTGTGTATGTATATATATATATATGTGTATATATATATATATATATATATATATATATATATATATATATATTACTCAGCCATTAAAAAGAACAAAATAATGTCATTTGCAGCAACATGGATGGACCTAGAGATTATCATACTAAGTGAAATCAGTCAGAAAGGGAAAGGAAAATGCCATATGATATCACTTATATGTGGAATCTAAAACACGACATAAATGAACATATCTACAAAATGAAAACAGACACAAAAATATAGAGAACACACTTGGAGTTGCCAAGGGGGAGGGCAGGGTGAGAGAGGGAAGGACTGGGAGTTTGGGGTTAGCAGAAGCAAACTGTTACATATAGAATGGATAAACAACAAGGTCCTACTGTGTACCACAGGGAACTATATTCAATATCCTGTGATAAACCATAATGGAAAAGAATATGAAAAAGAATATATATGTATAACTGAGTCACTTTGCTGTACAGCAGAAATTAAACACAACAACGTAAATCAACTATACTTCAATAAAATTTAAAAATAAAAAGACACAAGCTCCTTAAAGATAAAGAAACCATGGATTTTTACTAATTTCTCTTTTTTTATACCCAGTGTAGTACCTGGTCCAGGGTGAGCACTTAAAGAATATTCACTGACCTGATTGAGTCATTTCTTTGCAAGCTGCCCAACGGTCTCAACCCTATGGTCAGTTCCCATCCTATACAAAAGTATATGTGGAAATAGATACTGCAAAGTTGCCAGCAGTTAATGAGTATTCCATGAAAAGAAAATATTTCATGTTCAAATAAGTTTGGGGGGTGCTAGGTTATAAAAAGTTAACCTTTTTTCTTTCTGTCAGAACTGCCAGGGGCTTTAATAGGCTAATACTCGACTCCCCACGATGAGTATCAGTAGAAATTGCTCTTCCTTCAGACCCACCCAACACCTCACTTGTACAAGGTATCCCTCCTTCTGCGCTGAAGGATAATTTGCATTCCTAGTGGATTTCCTTTTTTTTTTTTTTTTTCTGTACGTGGGCCTCTCACTGTTGTGGCCTCTCCCGTTGTGGAGCACAGGCTCCGGACGCGCAGGCTCAGCGGCCATGGCGCACGGGCCCAGCCGCTCCGCGGCATGTGGGATCTTCCCGGACTGGGGCACGAACCTGCGTCCCCTGCATCGGCAGGCGGACTCTCAACCACTGCGCCACCAGGGAAGCCCTCCATTTTGTTTTTAAGCAGAACATGAGCCAAAGGCATCCTCTTATCACCTATAAGTCTGTGCCAGCTCTGCTTGGAGATGCTGACATGGCCTTAAATGTCATCACATGCATATTAAAATTCCCGGCTTCTCTGCTCGACAGCGCCTCTGGGATCTCTGGCTAGAGCCCTTTACAGGGGAGAACAGGCACAAGAAGTAGATTACCATGGTGGTGCATGGCAGTCACCTAGGAGACCAGCTGTGCCTTTCCATTCTGAGTGCAGCCCCAAATAAACGAGGTGCCTATGCATCCTAGCCGAGCAGTGGAACCGCTCACCTGGCATGATGGCCTGGTGAGCATGGACACACTTGGAGCTCACCCCCTGCCCCTGCCATTTTAGAGAAGAGGAAACAGGGCCCATGGAGATGCTGTGGCTTTCCCAGCAACAGAGCTGATGAGCTTTTTTTTTTAACATTTATTTTCTAAAATAAAATATACATAAACATAGTGTCAGGAGTCTAATAATTTCAGAAGTTTGTTACTTAAACAGCAACCCCTTCCCTCCCCCTTCCCTCCCATTTACTGCTTCCCAGTTAGCCAATGCTTTTCTCATAATTCTCGTCCTGGGTTAAAATTGTAACTCAATCACCAACCATTATAAGGTGCTACATTTTTTTCTAATTGCTTCAGAAATAAATAGATGCTGTCCAGTGTGTTAGCTCAGGGGAGGGAAAGAAGGGGAGGGACGGAGACAGCCATCACTGCCACTGAGACAGCAAGGTGTCCCCAGGGAGAGGCAGAGAATGTGTGCTTTCTCTTCCCAAGTTCTCAACTGCCCACACTCCTGCCTTTCACAGGCTCCTGGAGGTTCGCTGCGTAGTTGGGATGGGCAACCCCAGGACCTGGGAGAGAATCCTCCCTTCCCAGAGGTTTCTGACCCCAGTTTCCGAAGCTCCTGCAAAGAAGAGTGTTCGCAGCCAGCAGTTACTCTGGAGGGGGAGCCATGGACACTTCTCCCTCCTCTCTGAGAGCCTCGCCCTTCCCAACATTGACCCTGCAACAGCAAGCCCACCCGAGCGCCCTGTCAGAGGTCTGGCCCCTGTTTGGGAACATTGGCATTAAACAGGGAACTCTGCCCTGGGGATGCAAGGAGAAGAAAAACAACACCTTGTCCTCTGCCTGGAATGGCTTGCCGTCCCATGGGAGAGGCTGAGAAAGTGTAGTGAAGCTTGTTCTCCCACCCTCCGCTCCCACTCAGCATCCATGCACCTTTCCTAACAGCACCCTGATTTCCTTCTGGTTTGGGGAAAGGTGGGAGGGTAAATCCACTTGCCTCCCCTCCGAATAGAGAAGATAGAGAAATCAGATGCTCCTCCCTCGGTGCCCAATGCCACAGGGGCCAGGCAGGACTAAGCTCAGGAAACGGATGCTTTCCCCCATTTCTGAGTCTTGAGTGAGTGTCCCAAGGATCCGTGATATGGTCCCTCTGCCCCTGTAGTGGCATCCCAAGTGCACAGTCCTGATAAAACATGACTCCCTGGCTTCCCTCTCCCATCCCTCTCAAGGCCGCCTGGCCTCCCGTGTCTTTGCTAGCCTGGTGCTCCAACAGTCCTGTTCATTCTGAGTGCCTGATCTACCTCCCAATAATCCCCACCCCCAGTCCCCATTAATCAGAGTCATTTTCTGTTGCTTGCAATCAAGGAACCATAAAGGATAAAAATTAAAAAAAAAAAAAGAGGCACAGATAATCCTCAGCAGGTGTGGTAAATTCTAACAGAGTCACCAAGTGCCACCAGGAGAGGGAAAAGTACACAGGAGGAGGTGGGGAATCATATGGGGAGAGACCAGGACACCTGCAACAGGCCCTGCAACTGCCCCAGGTGCCACCTCCGCTGCTGCTTCTGTGTGACAACCACAGCCAGGTGGCCCTGCTGAGTTTCCTCCCAGAACTGAAGTCTGACCCAGCGGATGCAGCGCCCCTCCTTCCATGTCTGGGCAGGGGCCCCTGGGAAAGGGAGCAGGGTCCCTAGTGGTAGCAGTGGAGCCAGGTCAAGGAGAGCAGGCTGGCATCCTTGCATCTCCCCAAGCAGTCTCTCCTGAGTGCCCAAGCCCAAATCTTCCACTGACCATGACTTGGGGCCATGGTCCTTTTGAGTTTTGGCACCTTCCATCCCTCCGCCTCAACCCTAGCTCACTGAAAAAGCCAGTTCTTCATGTTTACCATTCTCTGTTTCCCACAGGGCCATATTGGTCCATGTCTCAGTTTTATTGCTTTCATGGGGACTGTGCTTATAACATTCTGGATCAGTAATTTCCACAGAGATGCTAGCAAAACAACAAATCCAAGTGAATTAATTCTGACAAAACTCTCGCCAGAAAAAAGGAAGAGGGTCAGTCGCATATTATAGTCTTCAAGCCCCAAACTCCCCACTTATCTGGTGTTCCCCAGAGTCAGGAACAAAGGAAGGATAAGCCTGATCTTCCCGTGTGCCTGCCGCCTTTTTAATGAGGGCATTGGAAATGAGGTCTGGGAAACACTGGTTCAAGGTTTCAGCTGTTGGCTCCCAGACAAGGAAGGATCCTGGGGGAAAACATTATAATGTAACTGTGACGAAAATCTCTTTTCAGTAGGAGATTTTCAGAACATTAAACACAGGAACCACAGACAGTTTCAGATGGAGTCCCTAGTGGCAGAGGACTGAAAGGCTTTTGAATCTGAGTTCCGCCCCTGCTCTATCTGAAACATCTCCTTCCACTTGGGATGTTGTGTTTGAGGTTTGGCAATGAGGTGGCATTTCCTTAAAAGGGAAAGAAAATACATATTTTGGTGGCCATGGCTCAGGTAGCCTATGTTCCCAGAGGAAACAAAAGTCTTTGCAAGGAATGTTTGCCATATTCAGTATAAATAATGTTGGTTTGTTTATGTCTTAACCCCTGTTTGGTGATTAATGAGAAAAATATATCTTCTGAGACTCAGAGCACACTGGATCCTTTTTAGTGGGCCACTCTAGGGTAAATAAAGATGAAAAGAAGAGAGAGCCATTGTGACTCCAATGAAATACATTCTTCTTAGTTAATCTGAAGTTTGGATGACCCACACTGTTCTTAGGGAAAATACTGTCGCTTTCAATGGTATTCTTCTTTCTTTCTTTTTTTTCTATTTGCAAATCATGACTCCTGGAAATTTTAAATTACTTCCGTGTTTGGAAAATTAGGTAATTACATGATTTAGTCTGGGCATTGCATGATGTGGTAGGATTAGGCATCAGTTAAGTTCCCTGATTTGATGTCAGAACCAGCTCCAGGAGGTACTGGCTGTTTGGATCTTAGGAAAGTCGTTTTGCCCTTCTAATTCTCAGTCACTGCAGGTGTGAAGTGGGGTGAAAATACCCACGTCACCTCCTAGGGCTGTTATGCAGATCAAAGCAGATAACGAATTGCAAGTGCTTTGGGAATTGCAAAGCATGTCACAATGGTGAGAGAGAAGGAAAAGGAAGCCAAGGTTTATCGTGCACCCAATGCGCACCAGGCACTTTGCAAATCGACTGGCACTGAGCACGCTACACCTCTGATCTTGCTGCCCCCTCCCCATCCCTCCCCCAGTGGCAGCCAAAATGACGTAGATCATGTCATTCTCAGTTTTAAATGTTTTCCCGTTGCAATTAGAATAAGCATGCAGATAAACAGCAAGCGTTTACTATATAGCACAGGGAGCTATATTTAATATCTTCTAACAACCTATAATGGAAAAGAATCGAAAAAAAGAATAGAGATATATACATATACATGTATGAGTGAATCACTTTGCTGTACACCTGAAACTAACACAGTCTTGTAAATCCACTACACTTCAATTTAAAAAAGAGACTAGCCTGCAAACTCCCTGCAATGGCCTCTCAGGCCTGATCTTCCTCCTCCAGGCACAGTGGCCACCACTCTGTCCCTCGTGCTCTCTGCTGTAATCACGCAGGTCTCCCTCCATCCTTTGGTCATGCTCAGCTCCTTTCTGTCTCAAGGCTTTTGCATATGTCAAGCCCTCTTTCTGGGAAGCTCTTCCTCCTTTCGCCACCTAGTCAATCTTTTACATCCTTTTCAGTTGACAGGTTACTGCTTCCCTATCAGCCAAGACTACTGTTTTGACCAGACAGGTCATAGAATACACAACTCCAGCAGGCGCCATTCGCATAGAGTACAGTTCCCACAGCAACGAAGCACATGGTGACCTTGTTCTCAACCTCCCCCACTAGTCCCATGATACCTTTGATTTGCACCGTGCTCCTCCTTCACAGCAATTTGCACATTTATAAACATTTATTTGTTAAATGTCCGTCTTCTCCACTAGACCATCAAGATAGGGACCATGACCCTCTTGTTCACCTCAGAATCTTCAGCACCCAGAACACTGCCTGCACACAGAAGGTGCTCAATAAATGTGTATGGACTGACTTTCTGTGAAGTATGAGGAAGCCATTCTGTCTCAGTCCAATGGCACTGAGTAAGCCTGAGCACTGAGGCTCAACAAGTGTCTCCACAGCTGTCTGATGTCCACCTCCATCCCCAGTGCTGGCATGGACCTGGAAGCTAAGAGGTCCAGATAAGCCACAGGCCAGGTTCAGAGGACCCCGGAGGGAGAAGGACATCAGGGCAGCTGAGAACCGAGCCCTACCTTCTGCTGCTAAGAGATGCATCTCTGCCCGCTAGAAGGATTTAGCTTCTTTCTCCAGAAATGAATTCTTGCAAGGAAAGTATATGACCGCAGAGCCTAAAGTCCTAAAGATCTGAGTTTTAATCCTTCCCTGTCACAGGCTAGCTGGGAATTACTCACAAGTGATTATAAAATGTGCTGTCCTTTATCCTTGCTAGAATATTTTTAAATTAAGCAAAGCACTTTATAAGCTCTAAAGAATGGCTGAGCTCTAAAGAATGGTTCTAACGATGTGATGTAGCGTTATTATTTGCAGTTGATCATAAACCTCTTCAAGAATGCGGTCACCATCGCTTCCCTCTCACCTGCTTCTTAGGGTGCAGCTATCTTTAGCTAAAACTTGCTGATTAGCCCATCACAAAAGCATTAGGAGCAAAAGATAATGCCCACTCTGTATTTTGCATGATATTAAAATAAATAACACTAGCAAACTCAGCGCTGTTGTTTGGTGAGCCCTCACTCATTCGCTGATTCTTGCAGCAAGCATTTATAAACGCCTTCTCTGCACCAGGGCTGCGTTATGTGTTAGAAAGCGTGTGTTTCCTGTCTTGGAGGAACTCACCAGATAGGGCAAGGGGTGGGGTAAGTGGGAGACCCAATGCTCAACTAGAGGGAAGTCTATTCTGATGGAGGTACCAACAGCGTCCCAGGGCAGCACGCAAGGAGGCTGATCAACCCTGCCTGGGTGAGGAAATGATTCTTAGGGACGCCTTCTTGCAAGGCCACCCTGGGTTTGGCAGGTCGCAGAGAAACATCCGCAAGGGAGGGGAGGGACAGGAGGCTTCTGGAACTATTCCTAGGCAGTGGGAACCAACTGGATCCCTTCTGTCTTTCAGTTATCTGCTCAAAAACTCTTAATTTCCTGTCATCAGCCCCAGCAGGAAGACAAATGGGGAAATGTTTGCAGAGCACCAGCCCCTCCTGGTCTCTGGGGCCCAGGCCCTCGCAGGTGGGCTTGTTGGTAGGAGGTCTGTGGGCAGCAAACCAACTCCAAATTCCCACTGAATATGTGGGGTTTGGTAGGGGGCACTTTGCCTGGTGCATTTTACTTCAGTTTTTATAAACTTGTATATTTCAGAGGAGATATCAGTCTTGGGTTTCTGACTCATTTACATTCCTCAAAATGTCATTCTTTATTCATGATACAAGAAACCTCTATAAACCCTTTTTAAAATTCCCTCAAAAGGCTGGATTTTTGGATCCCCAATGCCCAGAGTGTGGTCTTCAAATCTAAACCTAAAACGAAGAGAAAGTTTGAGTTAGACCCCTTCCCACTTCTGACACCTGGGCTTTCGCAGGGCTGCTGGTGAGAATGTGGAGGGTGGGAGGGAGCTGCGGACCGCGATCTTGACCCTGAGCTGAAAGCGTGGTCCTGCTGATATTATCACGCCTGGCCAGTAAGGGGCTGGCTCTGTTGACCTACTGAAACGCCGTGGAACTTTGGAGGGGCCGGTAATAAGACGTCTGGAAGAAAGATGAATGTCCAAGGAAACAAACGAGGTGGCTAAATGTTCCACGTTAAAAATGTGCAGAAACTTAGGGATAAAGGGAAAAGACAGGAGGGAAGATGGGAGCAGAAGAGGTGAGGACTGAGCAGTGTGGAGGTGGCCAGAAACTTGAGAAACAGGATTGCATGACACTGTGTTGCACGTCATTTCTGATGCTACAGTGGAATTCCCTTCATCCTCCCCAACCTCCAGTAAAGTCACCTGCACTCTGTGTGAGAGGTTTGTTTGGGGGAAGTTAAGGGAAATGACTGAGTTGTACATTTGGGTTGAACAAACCAAGTGGGCGGTGAGACAGTGGCCGAAATGACTAGTTTAGTGGCAGCAGGAGCTCACAGCATAAGGTGACCGCAAGGCTGTGAGCTGCTCAGAAATTCCCATGACTCTTGAGAAAATAATTAGATGTTCCACCACCTGCAGGTTGAGGGTTTGAACAATCTCATCTAGCCCTTAAGGGACTCCAGCTAACATCTAGGTTTTACACTCTTATTATCTCCCTTGGTCACACGATAAACAGATATAAGCACCCTCATCTCCCAAAGGAAAAGGCCAGAGGGGATAAGTCATTTCCCTGAGTCCCATACCTAATAAGTAACAAATCCAGAATTTGAACCCAAGTCTTCAGCTGCAATTTTGCTTAATGTTTTATTTTGAAATGTCCAGGAAGTTGCAAAATAGTTCAGAGAAGCCCAGCTTCCCCAACTTCTGCCACAGTCTATGTTCTTCCCACCATCCACTGAAACCAGCGATAACGAATTGAACTGCAGATTTGTGCGGAAACAGGATTTTTAGGTTTACAGATCCTCAGGCACCGCACCTCTTTCTGGAAACCGGAAAGTAAGCATAAAAGAGCTCAGCCTAAAAAAGATCAAGCCCTGGGGCAGTGGTTTGCAGCCCTGGATGCACATTCAAATCACCTGGTGGGCTTTTTAAAAATACCTGTGCCTATCCCAGCCTAACAGTTTCTAATCTAATCAGTAACGTCTGGGGCTTAAGAGTTGGTATTTCTGCAAGCCCCTCGGGGGGTCTAAGCAGCGGGTTTTGAGAACCACAGCTGTAAAACTACGCCATAGGTATCAAGAGGCTCTGAAGTGAACCCACCCTTTCGTCAGACCCAGGTGTCAAGCTACCCTCCTTCATGGGTCCCATCACTGTGGCCTGAGATGCCTGTAAGAGGAGCCTGTGAATGAGAGGATCCTCAGGTGACCTGGCAGGGAAACTTTCTCTGTTGTGCTTAATACAAAGCTTTGTGGTCCTGCCACTCAGAGCTGTGCCTCCCTTTCTGAAAAAGTAAATCAGCTCCAGGTACATCAAAGGAGATTATCATTCCTCTGGCACTGGCTTTGTTTTCCCATACATCTAAGGGAAGCAGGTCCACTTATCTCCAGAATACTTTCCCAGAAAGCTCGGTGGCCTGCTGTGTGAGGTCACAGGTCCACAATTTTGCATCCATCACACCTTGTACGGAAGCGGGAGGAATTGGCTTGCTTTGTTTTCCAGCACTAGGGAAACAGATTTCTTCTTAAGCTTCACACAATAAATTGTATTAAATCCTTTCAGCAGGGTTTCCATGGCTATGTGAAAGCAAAATCATACAGTAATTGTTTTAAATAATACAGCAAGGCGAGCTAGAGAGTACATCTTAATTTTTGTCATCTGTGTGGTGTTTCTGTTTGTATGGAAATGTTCCCGAGGCAGGGGAAAGGTTTCTGCATTCACTGGGAGTTGCTTGGCAAATGTAGTGCAAGGTCAAACACAAACTGAAATAAACAGACCTACCAAATCCCTCAGCCCCCTGCTCTATCCATGTGAGCTCCGGGGCTGGTTTGCTTATTTTAAGTGGCAATTAGGATGGTGTTTATCTCTTCGCTGCTTGGGCACCAAAACCCATCCTCCCACTGCATATGCCTGGCTCCTGCTTCCCTAGGGAGAGAGTTGGACGAATACCCTAGACAAAGGTGACACCTGACAGGAACCACACCCCACCCCCGAGTATCGATTTGTCCTCTGGTACCAGGGACACTCTCTAGTAGTCTTAGCCCAGGACCCACAACAAAATGTCATGGGTAAGAATCAGTCTTCAAAACTGACCATCCTACATTCCGGTTCAAGCCCCATCAACCAGGCTACTGCAAGTTGCTTCAACTCTGAGATTCCATTTCTTCATCTACCAAGTCAGGGTGATGACACTTACACACCAGAGCTTCTGAGTCTCAGATGAGGTCACGCACGGAAAGTACTTGTCCTTGTAGCTGACAGGGTGTTAGGGCTCATTAAATGGTATTCATTTTTAAATGATTATTACCATTATCATTATTATTCTTTGACTGTAGAAAAGTCCTCCTGATAATATGGTGAAGCTTAGAGCTGTTGTCTGGGTGATATCACCCTGGGTGATATCCGGGTTGAATTCCACAAACACTCCTGACCCCTTCCAGACGTCGGAGAGCCGGTTGGGTGCTGGAAAATGGGGAAGGAAGGTCTGGTTCCTGCCCTCCAGGGGCTCCCAGACCAGGAGTGGGTCCCTTACCAACTGAGGCTCATGAACATTACACTCGGATTGTTCTTGGCCATGGCTGCTGCCCACATTGTTTTATTACTCCAGGGAGGAATCGATTCTTGACGATCAATTGGATAAAGCAGGAGAGAGTTCTACACCGTCACTGACAAAAATGTCATCTTAGGTCCCGATCCCATGTGAGCAGTTCAACTTCCAAATACAGATACAAGTAAGGTCTCTCAGCCAAGCCCCGAAGAGAGCTCAGGGCAGACTTCGCCCCAGGTCGTAGTCTTTGACCACAGCTCATGTTCATGAGAACCTCACGTGGGTGGGAACTGGGGGAGGTGACAGGAAGGAGAAGATGGGGGTGGGGCAGCCCAGCCTCACCAAGTATGTATGACATCACTCGGCGGACAAGCCAACGTTGGAAGGGAAAGGACGTTGGCTCTAACCACAGTCTGCCATTTTGAACTCTGTGGAAGTTTATTTTAGCTTTTTGTTTTTTTAATGTTTTAAAGCATGGACAGTAAGTAGTAAGAGAACGCACGAAGAAAAAGATTTGCCCACACAGAAGTTGTCTTTGGAGCCAAAACGAAGACATACTTGAGATGCTTTGCTTTCCGTCTGTGCCTGAGAGAGATGTTCCCTCTCTGCAGGTCCCCTGGGAGGCTTGGAACAAACACACCAGATTCCAGGAGCTGAGCCTCAGAGCGGCCAGGCTATGGCCCCCAGGAGGTCAGGGGTGGCTTGTCCTTTGGTGCCTCCGGCCTGTTTGTAGCCTCTGCCTGAAATTCATTCTTTGTCTGTGCTGAGCCAACTCATGCCCTACTTGCCGCTCCTCTCAGAGCTTTGTCACAGGTGCAACACATTTGATTCCAAGACCGGGGGCCCATCTTCTGTGCTCTCACATCACCTCTCCTGTGGTACTGACCTTCTGGTTATACTCCCTGTTTACTCATCTGTCTCCCCCACTAGATTATGACCTCTTGGGGAGGGACTGTCTCTTATGCATCATGGGTCTCCAGAGCATACCACCCAGTCTGGTGCATAGAGATACGCAATGAGTAGGTGTTGAATGCGTGAATGACTGTATGAATGAATGAATGACCAAAATGTGACTGAACACATCGGTACGCTGAGGCACTGAGCCTCAGTATATGTTCCTTTAGCTCTCTCTGCTGGAGCCCAGCTTCTTCTACGCTTGCCCTCACCCACTCTGAATTCCAACAGCTACCCCCTACTCCCACCCTTCCCTCAACATACACGCACACACACTGGATGACAGCACCATCCTAGGCCCCAGGGGACTTCAGAGGCCTCCTCTGCCGGGAAGCCCACAGATCTCACTAGGACAAGGATCAGGTCGGCTCAGCTCATATGTCGGTAGTAAGACCCATCTATGGGATCATAGCAGCCACATTTTCAAAGGCCAAGTGGTACTATTTCTTCTGACCTCAGATTTTCTTTGGAAAATTTCTCCAGTGACTCAAAATGCCCTCTTGGCTTGTGGGAAAAAACAGAGAGCAATGCAAAGGTGTTAATGACCTAATCTTACGCTCAGGGCATTAGCAAAAGACCAGACTCTTAAAGGAGCTACTCCCACATGCCCCAAGCTCTTCATCTACCTTTTGTACAAGAGCACGTGATTTACACTGATTCACTAACTACAGTAGCTACCCACTGACCCATTCACTAAGACCCTCGCACTGTGCTTGTTGCTTTTCGTACTTTATCTCTCTTAATCCCCAACAAATCCATTAGGTAAGTCCTGTTGTGATTCTCACTTTACAGAGACGGAAATGAAGTTCAGAGATTTCAGGTGATTTGTCCACATTCCCATATCTAATAAAGGAGGAACTTGAGAGTTGAAATCTTATCTGCGTATCTACTGCTGTATAGCAACCACCTCTAAAATGTAATGGCTTTAAACAATTTACCATTACCTCTCATGGGTCTGTGGGCTGACGGGGCTAAGGTGGGAAGTCTTCACTGATGCTCTCTCCTATGGCTGCAGTCACCTGAAGCCTCGACTGGGCTGGACGTTCTAGATGACAGCTCACGTAAGCTGACTGTCACTGTTGGCTGTGGGCCGGGAGCTCTTCTGGGACTACCAATTGAGCACTAATGATTTTCTGAGACTCTTGGCTCTATTCACTGGGGTATTGATTCTGGGCTCTGAATCATCCTTCCTCTTCCATAAGAGGTGGCCATGTTTGTAGCTTAATAGCCTTCTTCTCGTGTTTCCCGCTCATAGAAGGCTCTTTGCATTTTGAACTACCTCTGTCTTTTTCCATCCCAGCTGATGATGCTTCCTCATTCATAATGCTCTTAAATTGTTGTGAGCTTCCTAAGGACTCTTTTGAGTTCACACCATGAGTCAAAATACACACCAGCCAATCTCTTTGAGACAGGCTCCCTTTCTGCCTTGGGCTGAGTGTCAGATGGGTGGAACAATGCCCATCAGATTCCTTTGAAACTTTTCTGTCTAGCTGAGAAGGTCTATGAGACATACTCCTAAAACTTTCTAAAAGCTTAACAAGTGTCTTAGAGCCATGCCTTTGAGATAATCAATACCCTCATATCATGTCTTAACCTTTTTCCAACTGGAGAGGCTGGGAATAAGAATCAGCTTTATTTCTAAACCCAGCTGGTCTGCTTCTTTATATTTCATCTAAGTTTACTTGAAACTGAAGAGTTCAGTTTTCAGCTCATCTCTCTATGCCCATACCTACCTAAAAGAAAACAGTAGGCACTTTTGACGTTCTGTCTGGACGTCTCCTTAGCCAAATCTGCTATGTCACAGGTATATTTTCTGCTGTTTGCATTATCATAAACAACAGAGTACCAAATTATGCATCATTATGAAATAAGGGATGCCTTTTTCCAGCCCCCAGTAAGAGTTTCCTCCTTTTCCTTCCCATTTTCAGGCATAGTTTCCTCAAGCACTTCCTGGCTTCTTCTGCTGCTTGGTCCCAAAGCCAATGTTGCACAATTTAAGTTTTTATCATAGCCGCATTCCACTTCCGGGTACCAAATTCTATTCTACTTATCTGTGACTGCATAGCAAGCCACCCAAACCTTAATGGCTTACAACAACAATGTATTGTTTCTCACAGCTTTATGGGTGGACTGAGCCCAGCTGGGTGTTCTCACTTGGGCTTTCTCATACACTTGCTGCCAGATGTCGGCTGGGGCTGCGGTTATCCGAAAGCTTGGCTGTGGAAGACATTCAGGAAGGCTCACTCAAGCAGCTTCTGACAGCCTGGCACCTGGCTCCAAGACGGACCATTCTGAGAGTGAGTGTTCCAGGAGCCCTAGGCAGAAGCTGCAACACTTCTTGTGACCTAACCTCAGAAATCCCAGAGCATCACTTTCATTATATTTTATTAGTTAAGTGAGACACTATGGCCAGATTCAAAGAGAGAGAGGAATTAGATCTCATCTCTCAATGGGAGGAGGGTAAAAGGATTTTATTTAATTTTGGGTCATATTTAATTTTCTATAAAGCTCCTAATCACTAAGATCTGTGTCCTCTCATTAAAAGTAATGGTCTATGGGGGCTTCCCTGGTGGCGCAGTGGTTGAGAGTCCGCCTGCCGATGCAGGGGACGCGGGTTCGTGCCCCGGTCTGGGAAGATCCCACATGTCGCGGAGCGGCTGGGCCCATGAGCCATGGCCGCTGAGCCTGCGCGTCCGGAGCCTGTGCTCCGCAACGGGAGAGGCCGCAACAGTGAGAGGCCCGCGTACCGCAGGAAAAAAAAAAAAAAAAGAAAGTAATAGTCTATGAAAATTACAGTTCAGGTATGCATACCTGGTAACTCATTCCCCTAAATGTTGATGTTGATTCTGCCCCAAGGCCATCTTGTTGTCTCTTATCTTACAAAAACATATACACATCCTAGAAATATGTGGACCCAATTCGCCATTCTTCTGGGTCTGACATCTGCAAAACATCTGCTGAATCTGACACATGAATGCTAAAATTGGCAATGGCTCTGTCAAACAGTCATCCATGGGAAAACTGGATCAGGAATATTGCTTTTCTCCAGACAGTTTCTTCTCCAGGAATGATTAGGGTTAGCTGCCTGAAGCAAAGAGGGAAATACCCAGATCAAATACATTTATAACCCTCCTTTAATGACTGCTATGTGGCAGACCGTGGTATAAGTCTATGTCCAATTACACACCGTATGGACCATCCGTTTGATGGTTAATAGTCATCGGCCCCGTTTTGCTGTCTTCATCCCTCGGCATGGCTGTTTTATGTGGCTGAAAGTAAGTGACCATTTCCCACTTAGACTCCCTCTGCCTCCAGGTACAAGCATGGCAGGAGGGCTGAGATTGTTGGAGAGGAAGGTGAGAGGGACAAAATGCAGCCTGGGTCTCTGCAATCTTATTAAAATGTTGGGGGATAAAAGTAGAGATCCTATGCTCCCTAAACAGCCATGCGGCAGCATCCTCTCCCCCTGCTGAGAGGTGGTACAGGTGGGTGAGAAAGGCCACAAGCTCTGGAGTCAGGCAGCCTGGCCCCTCCACTAAACATGCCGCAACGGACAGGTTATTCACCCTCTTGTGCCTCCTTTCCTCAGTTCTCAATATTTATCTTCTCCTAGTAGTAGCGTGTAAACACCTGAAGAATGACTGAGGAATCAAGGGGAGCCAACTGAAGACTGAGCGATCAGGGGAGGCACATCTGTGGAGGTGGCATTTAAGCTGAGCCTTGAATGACAGGAAGAACCAGCAGACTTGTAATAATCATGACAGGTGCATTCGTTTCCTGTGGCTTCTGTAACAAATTCCCATAAACGAGGTGGCTTGAAACTACAGAAATGGAATCTCTCACAGTTCTGAAAGAAGAAGTCCAAAATCAAGGTGGAAGGGCCATACTCCCTCCCAAGGCTTTAGGGGAGAATCCTGCCATTTGCCTCTTCCAGCTTCTGGTGGCTCCAAGCATTCTTTGGCTTGTGGCTGCATCACTCCCATCTCTACTTCCGTGGTCACATGGCCTCCTCCTATTCTCTGTGTGTCTTCTCCTCTGTGTGTCTGTCCTATAAGGATGCAAATGATTGCATTTAGGGCCCACCTGGATAATCCAGGATAATCTTCTCCTGTCAAGATCCTTAGCCACTTATTTTGCCATACAAGGCAACATTTAATTTTTTTCCATAGAAGGTAACAATCACAGATTCCAGAGATTAGTATACGGATGTATCTTTTGTGGACCACCATTCAACCCACTACAGTGTGGTCAAAGAATAAAGAGAAAGACTGGGTAGGGCCTTTTCAGCCTGGTAAGGGGTTTAGTAAGAAGCCATAGGAGGTCTCGGGCCTCCAAGGTTGTGCCAAGGTGTGTACCGAAATACGCTTTATAGTGATCAGTCTTGCTGCTCTGTGAAGAATGGATTTGTGGGGAGAACAGGAGAGTGGTGGTAGGGAGACCAGTTCAGAGGCTGTTGTCAACCTGAGAACTTAAGTATGGGGCAAATCTGCCATTCTCTCTAATCTAAGCATTATAGGCAAATAATTCTTTGTCAAAGCCTGGAATACAGTATTGCTAGTAAGAACAGTCTTTTGACAAAGCAAATTCTAATTCTAAATGCTGCCAAATAAGACTGTGTCCGAGCTCCACTTTATTTTACCTGAAACCCAAACAACTGACTTTCACTATTAGCTGAAATAAACTCATGCTCTCTCTGCCGCAGCATTTGGGGACTTTCTCCATTTTACTGATGACATGGTTTTATGGCCTGGAACTCAAAGAGTGGCCTTGAGAAGAAGCAGAAACATTTGGTTAACTACAGTCAGAAAGAACAATCTCACATCAGCTCTGCTGAAGGGAAAATATTCGCCGTGGAGGGCAAGAAGTTAATCCACAGACGGAATTCCTCTCCTGCCGCCACCCTTCCCCGCAGGCCTCTCCCTCATCCCTTGCAGCCAACGCAGTTGGTGAGTCCACTAACTTACAGACATGCTCAGAAATGGGCTTTATGCAAAGATGAGACAGCATTCTTGTTTTTGTTTTTTATAAAAAAGGGCGGAACTTTGTTAACTTCCAGGCCAAAATTGTCTCTTTCATGCATAATGCACAGATCTCTCAGGTCTTAACCAGGTCCACATGCTTGCATGTTTGTAAACTGGCCTCAAAGTTCTATTTCAGACATAAATTTTGGCTCTACTACCAGCTACCCTTGTGACTGCCGTCTGGCCTTGCTTTGCCTCATAGGGAAAAGGGAGGGAGGACCAACATTTATTGGAGACCCACTCTGTGAAACACACTTTCACACTTGCTCCTGTGGCCTGAGACCACCAAAATTCATTGTTTCCTCCCCACCTCAGTAATGGGACCCTTGAGTTTTAAAAATAAATTTATGTATTTATTTAATTTTGGCTGCTTTGGGTCTTCGTTGCTACGTGCGGGCTTTCTCTAGTTGCAGCGAGCAGGGGCAACTCTTCGTTGCAGTGCATGGGCTTCTCATTGCGGTGGCTTCTCTTGCTGCAGAGCACAGGCTCGAGGCGTGTGGGCTTCAGTAGCTGTGGCACGCGGACTCAGTAGTTGTGGCTCACGGGCTCTAGAGTGCAGGCTCAGTAGTTGTGGCGCAGAGGCTTAGTTGTTCTGCAGTATGTGGGATCTTCCCAGACCAGGGCTCGAACCCCTGTTCCCCGCATTGGCAGGAGGATTCTTAACCACTGAGCCACCAGGGAAGTCCCGGGACCCTTGATTTTTAACTGGCCTAGAGTTGCCAGATAAAATACAGGAATCTCAGTTAAATTTGAATTCCAGATAAACAATGAAATTTTTCTTATTAAAAGTATGTCTCAAATACTGCATTGGGGATACTTAGCTAAAAAAAAAAAAAAAGTTCATTATTTATCCAAAATTCTAATTTAACTGGATGTCCTGTATTTTTGTTGCTGTTGGTAAATCTGGCACTAAGCTACCCTGAATAAAGATGACATTTCTCAATTTCCCTGAAGTTAGGTGAGATTATGCGACAAAATTCTGGCCAAAGGGATACAAATAAGATTATAGCTATATATGCAGAAATAAATGTCACAATCTATGAGTGTGTAAAGAAGAAACCTCGATATAGTTAGAAAAACATAATTTTAGAGCTAGAGGGATCAGGATTCAAATCAGAGCTCTACCATATAATTAGGGATTTGATCTTGGTTTCTTTCATTTATTTTCTCCTTCTTTAAAATGAGGCTAATAACATCAGCCTTCTAAAGCTCTTGTAAGGGTCAATTGAAAGAAGGTATGTAAGAGTCCTAGTACATCATCTAGCTCACTATTCACACAGATAACAGATGCAGGGTCTGGAACTTGACCAAGCTGTCTGCTTTCTAGAAGCTCTCTTCTTTGCATACACTCACAGACTGTAACAGTTCTGAATCAAGAATAATTCTCTTCCCTTCTGGTCATCCTAACCACTCCTTGGAAATTTAGCCAAGATCTTACTTCATGAAGATTTCTTTTCTAGGGATTCTATTTCATTTATGGTTAGTACTACAAACTTTATGAGTTTCATGTTTTATATATTCACTTTTTGTCTCCTAAGAACCCTAGATTTTAAAAATTCTTTCCTGCATTTTAAAACAATAGCTAAGCACATAATAAATGCTCAATAGAAAAAAAAACCAGAAAGAAATGGTGTGCCCCTCTCTCTTTCTCCTTCCTGCCCACCTGCTGGAATGTAAAGGTAATGCTGGAGCTCCAACAGCCATTTTGGACTATGAGGTGATCTGAGGAACGGAAGCCACTCATGGTGGAACAAAAAGCTAAGAGACCTGTCTGCAATAAGAAGAAGGTCCTTGGTCTAGAACAAAAACAAGAAATTAATTTCCATCTTATTTGAGCCACTGCTATTTGGGGTTTTTTTGTTTGTTTTTGCTGCTTAGATAAAACTAATGGTAACAAATACACTCTGTCAGCTAATTTTCACTTAGCCTTTAAAGTAAGGCATATTATCCACATTTTGGCAAAGAGAATCCCAAGGCTGAGAGACATTAAGTAGCTTAGCCAACATGGTCACAGAGCAATTGTTGAGCCAAGTTTTGAGACCCAGTCTATCTGAAGAGTATCCAGGCTCTTATTTTTGTATACTACACTGCTTGTCTGGGTGAGAATTTTTATCAAATTCTTAAGGTTTTTATAACATTGTATCAAATTTGCTTCTGCATGTCTGGTACCTAAAGCATTTAGCTCTCTCCCTCATCACAAGTACAGAGTATGGACATTTCTGGCATTTGTTAGTGTTCTATGATCTAGAAGTCCATCCATAGATCTAATATTGGAGAGGACTGAAACAAAGGACATTTTATTTATTTATTTATTTATTTATTTATTTATTTATTTATTTCTCTAAAGAAATTCATCTGGCCTGTATTTGAGTATTTTCCTGCAGATATGTCTTAACTGAGTTATGATTCAATATGAAGTCCTCAGCTTTTACAGAGAATCAGTATTAAAATGTCTATTTGAAGAACGTTTCTGGATCTTTGGAAGCATTATTGTGTTGCTTGCTGTTCCTTGCAAAATACAATTTTCATGCAATAAATTTCACATACAATCTAGTGCCAGAAAAAAAACTGAAAAACATCTATTCAGGTGCGATCCTGTTTCCTTTTTTTTTTTTTTTTTTTTTTTTTTTTTTTTTTGCCAAACATCAAAAGAATAAGAGAACCTAACAATTACTCTTTTGCTTTGGTCTCCAGGAATCTTGGAGCTAAATCTTATGGTTATTTGCAGTGTTTCAATTAGCCCAGGTACTAAAATATTTATTTCTGTTTTGTCTATTTTTAATCTACTTTTTCTGTTTCTCTACTATGTTTTCTTTCATATCTCCAATTACCCATTTTAGGATACATTTTTGTTATTATAGGGTCACCTCAAGTCTGCCTTCGGTTATTTAACAAATGTTCTTATTGATTCTCTTGAACATAGCACTTGACGGAAGGAGATGCTACAGGCTATAAATTCCTCGCTGAGCCTTTTCTTGTAACTCATGAGCACTACTTTCTTTTGAAAGGGGGCTCACAAACCTCTACGAAATAATCTATTCCAGAATTTAGGTGAGGATCAACAGTAAACCCAGTATTTCCTCAAATTCACTTTTTTCTTTCTGTTTTGGAAAACGGAGATATTATCCCCATCAAGCCAATCTTCTGACAGAAGACACCCATGAATCTCAGGCACCGTTAACAGGACCAGCCCTAGAGGAAATTGGAAGAGAGTAGCTTTTTAACAGCAGCCTTTCTGCTCCCTTTCTCTTTTGCCAGGGGGCCCTTCCCTGGATTTCCAAACAATAAGTACAGTTGGGCCCTCTTCTCACCCTTCTCCAGCTCCCAACAACCTTCTCAAACGATGCTCACGCATTGTTTATGTCTCTGCGGGAAAGTCACCCTCCTCTTTTCCTGGGGACAATGGAATCTTAGCCCTTATAGCAAATTAGGGGACAAAAGCCTTTATCTTCATTAAAGGAAATGTACACACCAGTGAACAGACCTCCAAAATGGGAAAAGCAAGCCCCAAAAGCCTTGAAGAAAGTAAGCAATGGGGGCCTTCCTGGTGTCTGAAATCGGCCCACGGAGTCGGGCATCCTCGATGCCTGGGCTGTCCTGCTCCAGGAAGCACCAGCAGGTTCACATCTCCATGGTGACGGAGCCTGGCTTGTCAAATATTCCTGAGCTTTCAGAGAGTCGGGGGAAAAAAAGAAAAAAAAACCCACCAAGTGGACAGATTGGGTTTTTGCTAGGCCAGGGAACTGGGATCGGAATTTTGAGTCTTGACTCCCATCCCTGGAAACGGTTGACACCATCATGTGGGAGAGCCTGCATTTTCTGCTATTTTAGGCTGAAAGGAGAAACCAGCAATGGCCCATATTCCTACGGCCTCCCCTGAGCTCACCGCCCTCTTCACGGAAGGCGGATCCCGATCCGGCCCCTCCCAGCCTCACAGGGCGCCTCACCCGCAGTGACACGTGGTGGTTTTTAAAGCACTTGCACGCCAAGAGCAAGTATATAGTTTTATAAGCTCTGCCGGACTGTTGAGCAAACCAGCTTAGGAAAATTTAGTGACTGGCTTAAGGTAAAAAAACAAGAGAGTTGGGACTAAACAGCCAGAGCCTTAACTCCCAGATAAGAGTTATTTTCAGTTCTCTTCAGCTAACTGTCCTCTGGGAGCCGAGCAGGCTGGCCAGGCTGGCCTCCTACCTCTCGGGAGCCTCACCCGGCAGATCCTCACCTCCCTCCATCCCTCCATCCCCCACGCTTTGCTCACACTTCTCACATCCTCGTATGCAGGTTGGGGTCCTCTGTCCCTGGCCTGTGAGAGTGTCAATGGCAGGGACAGTGTCTGGTTCAACTCTCCCTAACGTCACAAGTGAATAATAACTAACAAGCAAACCAATGAACTTGGGGATGGCCCTCGGTGCCGTCTCACCCACACGCTAAGAGCACCCTGGTCCGTGTTACACCCGGTATAGAAAAAAACCCCAAATCTTTTTCCTGGCAAAGTTACCTCCACTGCTATATTCATGTATAAATGAGCAGGTGTTGGCAGCTATGGGACGTTCTGGTGAGAAAGATTTAAGACCCTGGAATAACGTCTGCCTCATCAAGTCCACATCAGAAAATCAAACAAACCAGAATATGATCTTTTATTCTGTTTTTGTCTTAACGGCTTTGGAACTGTGGTCAGTGGACACAGCATCATTCTCAATAAAAATATTCCTGGCCAGCCAAGTGACACATCTGGTCAGTAGTGACGAGGGAGAGAACGAGCTCTTTCATTCCTTGGCAGCCTGGGAGAAGGCATCTGGGCAGGTCTACCTTGAGAATGTTTGCGAAGTGTCACTCCAGTAACTCCAGGAGAGCTGGGGTGATGAATTTCATAACTAAAATCAGAAATCTTGTCCAGAATAAAGTTTGGGTGGTTTTATGAAATCATGGAGCAGAAGAGATCCTAAGTGAGAATAATCTATCTATCCCTCCACTGCTCTGCAGGACAACACCGAAATTATCCTACCAAATTCTCTGTTTTTTCTTTAATCTGCAGAACAGGAAACTCTTGAAACCTCTCTGGATAACCCCTTTAAATACCTCACAGCCTTCCTGGGAAGAAAGTTTTCCTTCTTTCTAACCTAAATTCCTCTTGTTGAAATTCAAATTCATTCCCTTTTGCTTACGGATCAGCCAAGAATTTAATGCCTTGAACAATTTGCATCAATACATGAAATAAAATTCGTGTTTTTTTAAGACGTGAAGTATATCTATTAGCAAGTTCCAAATACCCAACTCAGTGGCTAAACAAAAGTCCTTTAAGCTGAGGATGCGCTGTCTAGAAACTGGGTCCTGCAAACAGCTAACTAGGACATGAGAATCATATGAGCAAAGCACTGGGAGAGTGGAGGAGATGGAGCGGAGGCTCTCGATCCCCACAAATGGTAAGTACAGAGGTAAGTTGAGCTTTGGCACCTTAATCATGTCAGTAAGGGCTTGGTTTCTTTTCTCTTTTCTACTCTGATTTCCACAGGGTCAGTCATTTGAAAGACTTTCTCCCTCATTGTGGCAAAAGAGCTGCAGCAGCTTCAGCCCTCACATTCTTACAGCACACCATCCCTTCAAAGCCACAGGCCTGAAATCCCCTTAGATGAATGATATCAGCCTGGATCATGAGTCCACACTTAAACCGGGAAGTTGAATGTAGTGATTGGCTTGATTTAATCAGGGCCCACCTCTGGACCTGGGGGTGGCAGGGGTGGGGTGGGTGTGGTGTCAGCTTCCTAGAAGCACTTGTGATTTGTGGGGAAGAAGAAGAAAATGGACTGAAAATCTGAGTACTGTTAGGGTGGGCAACTGGATGCTGGGTCATCGTGAAAACAACCTTCCACCTCCCAAGATTCAAAAGCATGATATGATTTTCTGCATGTAAGACATCTGCTCAGACCTGTGGCTTGTCCACTTACAGACAGGTCCACGCTCCCTGGTGATGAGGATCACCTTGGGCGCTTGTTAAAGATACAGTCCTCAGGTTCCTCCCCTGAAGCTTCTATTCGATGGGTCTGGGATGGAGCCTGAGAATTTTTAATCCAACATATTCTCCAGGTGATGCTTGTGAGACCAGCTCAGCCCACAACCAATCCCAGTGCCTGTTCTTCCCACTCCCAAGAGCGAGGGAGTACATCGTGTCTGCAAAGGTCTTCAAGGTGAGGGAGACATACTCAAATCATGGATGCACAATGGATTTCAGAAGGGTATTTCTGAACCTGGTCATTGTGAGTACTGGTCAGGAGTCTATGAAGATAATTGATCACCCTTGTTGAGCATGAAATCTGTGAAGGATGCTGAGTGCTTCACATAAATTTTCTGTAAGTGATGCATCTCCTTTGTAGAGAATTTTCAGGCAAAGCAGAGACCACCATCCTTCTAAAACATTCTTATTAAGAATTCAGAGCAACATCGATGCAACTACAGATTATCACACTAAGTGAAGTAAGTCAGAAAGAGAAAGACAAATAACATATGCTGTCACTTATATGTGGAATCTGAAATATGACACAAATGAACCTATCTATGAAACAGAAACAGAATCATGGACATAGAGAACAGACTGGTGGTTACCAAGGGGGAGGGGATTGGGAGAGGGATGGAGTGGGAGGTTGGGGTGAGCAGATGTAACATTTTATATATAAAATGTATAAACAAGGTCCCACTGTAGAGCACAGAGAACTATATTCAGTATCCTATGATAAACCACAATGGAAGAGAATATGAAAAAAAAGAATGTATAAATATGTATAACTGAATCACTTTGCCTTACAGCAGAAATTAACACAGCATTGTAAATCAACTACACTTCAATTAAATATATATATAAACTGGAAAGAAAAAGAATTCAGGCGCCTTTATAATATATAAAAATCAGGATCCCCACATAGTAACAGTTTTATTTAGTATCTACTGTATGAGGAAATATATAATATCAAGAAATCACTATTGTGTCAGTGTTTCTTTGGTTGAGGTTACCTTAATCAATTTGTAATGTATTGGAAAGGCTCCTGGGATAGCCAGTAGTATCCAAGCCTCTGGGAAGAGAAAGGCAGTATCTGGAGTGTTCGGTATTCAGCTGTGGCTGCCTCGATTTCTGCTTCTATCCGTGTGTTTGCAGCACTTCTCACCCAACACCCCCTTTTTCCATGCTTAAAACAAGAAGATGATGCTGGCCCACAGTTGCCAGTCACGGGTTACCTCTGTGCCAGACACCTGCACCCAAAATTAATTAAATCTCAAGTTCAAGTTCTAGAAGGGAGACTGTGGTCAAGCTACGCATAGACAAGGCACCAGCCCGGGTCCAGTTAGCTGTGACTGGGAAGGGAGCAAGGGTGATGCGAACATGGGCCAGGGGCCATTTTCTGTTGGGAGAAGGAAATTAGTTCTCAGAGAAAAGGAGTCTTTGGAGGCTGAAAAGATGCCCCTCATAAAGCTGCTGATATAATCTATTGTATTCATCCCAGAGGCATCTGAAAACATCGGAAAAATTGCAGTGCGATACAGTGCTGGATGCATTTATGGCTGCCCAGACCTACTACAATGACCCCTCAGTTCTCCCAAGTCCAAGGCTATCACACGGGAGCCAGTGTTTCAGAGGAAGAAGAATAAGCCGGAGTCCTTGACCTCTCTGGTCACATCCTTGGAAAGAAATGGGAAAAAGAATACTTCGCCCTCTAGAAGTGATTTGAGGACGAGAGACTGGTTCCTTCCCCCTCTGACTCCCCCAGGACCCTCCCAAGGGCCACCCCCACATCCCTGGCCTGCCTTGAAGCCGACCTGGTCACTGTGCCTCTGTGGCTAGTTGTAACAGTTCAGCCTTGGCTGGCAGCGGACTGCCCACATCCTGGCAACCCCAAACTGCAGGAGACTAATAAAACGAGCCCTAATGAATGGACAGCTCTGCAGTCATGATGAACTCTCCGATTTATTCTTGTTGATAATTTGAGTGGAGTAGACCAAAGGGTATCTTAGCGTCATAACTAGGAGACAAAATTCTGATGAATGAAGCATTACCTTGTTGCATAATTAAGAGGGTTGTTGACCCTAATTTAAATGATATTGCCAAGGTGAACCAAATAGCAATTCTGGACCAGAGAGAGAGTTTCTTGCCCACAGTAGACTCTTCTGCAAGCAGAGGACCTAACTTTGATTCTGGCAAAGTTTAGAAATGAGCTTTGCTAATGGGGCTTTTTAACCTGGGTATGGAGCTAGACCTGAAGAGTGCTAGGTGTCAGCTTCTGCCTTGTACAGGCCTCCTGGCTAAGCAGAAGGGACCAGGACAGAATCAGGGGTCTGTGCATTCTAGGCCACCTTTCAGGATCTGCTCTTGTCCTGCTGGGTGCCCAAGTGAGCAGGGCCAGATGAAGAACTTCCAGAGAATGTCAGCACCAAAAAAATATAGCCCTCCACAATTCGTAATTTTAAATATATGTAGTAGTAAACCTTAAAATTAATTCAAGGAATTTTAAAGATGTTCTGATTTTTTTCTATTATAACTTCGATGCATCTTTTAGAAATATCAAAGTTCCCCTCTTGGGTAAACCAGCACTGTGAATGAGCGAGAGAAAGAGCCAGGACTGACAACCAACAGCCCTGAGTTCCAGCCCTGGTTCTGCTTCTCGAGCACCTGTGGGACCTTGGGCAAGTCACGTAACTTTTATGGTTCTCAGAAAGGTCATCCAGAAAATAATCGTTCCTCTCTGGGCAGTTGTGAGGCTCAAATGAAATGTCAAAGTGCTTCATAAACTCTGAAGTGCTCTACACATACACAGAGGAGGCCTTCCATGATATTCATCATGCAAGTGCCTGAAGCAGGGAGTGGCACCAGAAAGTGAAAGGTTTCATACCCCAAAACTATCCATTGCTGAGGTATAGGACTTAAAAAATCCATCCCCACTCCAGACCCCCTTACAATTAATATAAGCACTCCTTCCTGCCAAAAGGGGAAGGTTTGCCCCTTCCTGAGGGTCTGATGCCCACAACAGCTGACCATATTTGCAAATTCGATGCAAATAGATAGCAAAATGAAATTGCAACTCTTGCAATAAATGAGGGATTTCATGAAGTCAATGAGAGTGATGCTGGAGACTGCTCAGTTCAGTTAGCTAAGCCACTGACCAAGGAGTATAGACAGTTACCAACAAAGAGAAAAAGCGCAAGGTTAGTGATGCATCAGAGAAAACCATTTGAGTAGCAAAGCTTTTTAAGGGGCTCTTGGGGAAATGATAAAAACTCAAGTATTTTGTGAAAATTACTGTGTTTTGGATTGTGCTACAAAACTTAAATGTGAAGAATTTAGTATCAGACAAGCATGTAATTTTGCTGGAAATTTTTCACATGTAAAAAATGTTTATTTCATTCATTCTTTAAGAATTAATTAATAGTTGGTATTATGACCCTAAGTTTGTTTGATAGAAAATAAACTAATTTTTATAAAAGTTTTTATAAAATGTTTCGTTTTCTAGGCAAAAATCACATTCAAGGATTTTGTTTTTTGATTTTTTTTTATTTTACTATGATCTTTTGGATTCACTTTCAAGTAGCTTTTTTTTTTTTTTACTGATATCAATCATTCTCAGATAAACTTTTTATAATTATTGAAATGAAATTTGCTAATTTTATTATTTCCCCGTCTCCCTCAATGGAAATGTTGACGGTTTCCTCAAGCCCAAGGGAGGGAAAGGAACAAGCTTCCAGCCCTTTGGAAGTGGAAAGGCCCAGCGTGTCCCTCTTTCAGAGATAAAGCCAAAATGTCTTGGAACCAATACAGTGAGAAGTGAGCCCAATTTTCTGGGCAGAATGGACGCTGGCACGCCAGGCTGGGTGCAGAGTGCACTGGGAGAGGATGTGCCAGGGGCCGGCTGTGAGGCATGAACGCCGATGGCCTCTGTATCCCTTGGACCACCAGACTGGACTCGGCTACCCCAGCTGGCCAAGCAGGTGCTCCTACATCTTCTCCACTGGCTCCACTGCTCCCTCCTCAAACCTCAGTCAAAAGAGTCAGGTTTCCAGGACACCCCTGCTGACCCCTCACTGAGGACTTAACTTAGATGCGCTCATCAGTACCCTTGGAAACAATAAGCCTCCACCTTACAAGCAGGCTGATTGAGCAGTTGGACATGCCAGAGTCCTTGGTACATTACCCCTACAGTTCTGGGCCAGCATTCAGAGATGTGCAGCCAGAAAGTAAGAACTCAGGTGCTGCTAGGCGGACCTGTGTCCACATCCCAATTCTACCACCTTACTAGCTGTATGACCTCAGGCAAATTACTTGACCTGGGGCTTCCCTGGTGGCGCAGTGGTTGAGAGTCCGCCTGCCAATGCAGGCGACATGGGTTCATGCCCCGGTCTGGGAAGATCCCACATGCTGCGGAGTGGCTGGGCCCGCGAGCCATGGCCTCTGAGCCTGAGTGTCTGGAGCCTGTGCTCCGCAGCAGGAGGGGCCACAACGGTGAGAGGCCCACGTACCGCAAAAAAAAAAAAAAAAATTACTTGACCTGTCTAAACTTCGATTTTCCCTCTATAAAATAGTAAAGCATTTAAAAATAGGTCTGCCTCACGGGGTTTGAGGTATATCTTAGGTCAGACTCCCCAGAAGCAGACCCTGAGAGGAGGATTCACGTGCAGTGGTTTACTTAGAACACGCTCCTATCACAGGACTCGAGGAAGCAGGCAGGGACAGAGAAAAGTCAAAGCAAGGTACAGTTTCCTAGCCTGATCCTCCCAGGCACTTGGGAGGATGCTATACGTCAGACTGTCCCACTCACAAGGAAGTGTGGGTTTCACGTACCTCTCATTCAGGGGCTGAGAGCATGCAGGAGATATATTCCAGGTGCTTGGGCACTCTGCCCTGTGGGCAAACCGGCCTCAGGAGCCCTTAGTCAGACCTCTGATGAGATTCACAGGTTATGGTAAAAGAGCCCCCGGGATTTGGCAAAGGACGAATGGCATCTAACACCGCTAGGGCTGAATGAGAAGACTTGTGAAAAACACCTCGCACAGTGCCTGTGCAGAAGAGTCGCAGGATCCGTGCCCCCTCTTATTGTTGCCGGTGCCTCTGTGGTTGTAATTATGAAACTGTGATTGTCATCCTCTTAGGCATTCCGCCAGGGAGTGTGTCATGGGCCTCAGCCAAGGAGCTGGTGGTCAAAGCCTCCGTGCAGGTAGATAGTACATTCTAATGCACAGGAAAGAAAAGGGCAGCAACATTTATTGAACACCTACTACTCAAGTGTCAGGCACTGTGCTGGGCGCTGTCATATGCCATCTCACCTACTCCTTATAGCGGTCCCATCAGGTAGGATTAATATCTTCATTTTATGGCTAAAGAAACTGATCCAGAAAATCAGAATCAATTACCCCTTATCACACAGTTATGTCTAGGTTCTAAAGCAGTATTCTTTTTACCTAAACTTCAGAGGCTGCCCTTGAAAGATGATATGACAGAGCCTGCCTGGATGATATGACAGAGCCTGCCTGTTGCCTGAGCAGCCATGTACCCAGCTAAAATAATATATAGCTCAGCTTCCCCTGCAACTAAGGATGGCCAATAAAAGTGGGGCTCCTTTAAAAAATGGATTCCATCAGAAGGCATTCTTTTTGCCCTTCCCTCTTCCTTCTCCTGCTGAGAATACAGATGTGATGGCTGGTGCTCCAGAAGCCATCGCGGGCCATGGAAGCTAGAGGTTTGAACTTATTCTAGGTATTTGGACTTAGTTTATACGACAGAAAATAAACGTCTATATTACTGAGGCCACTTTTATTTCCTTTGTCTGTTTCTAGCAGCTGGTTCTAATCCTAACAGATACAGACTGTATGATATTTATGAGTTCTTTTAAGAACGACTTTACTATCTTGAATCAAAGTAAACTACCCACTTGCCCCAGGCCCTCTGTCCTGAAAAATACCGACGCATCTCTATGCTATAAAGTCCAAACACAACAGAAAATGTCAGATAAACTACCAGCAGCCTGAGGTTTCAGAATTTCCAGGGCAGGTATAAGTTCTTACCTTTTGAAACTGTGGAAACTGGGCACCTGCTGAGACACAAAGCCCTGATCTGACAGGGGTCCCTGAAACCCTGGCCTCACTACAATGACCACATCACCCTTTCTTGGTCTCCCATAAAAGCAGCAACCGGCATGTCCCCAGGGAAGCAACAGCATTTTGCCCTGTATCTTGCAACCCCCTAACCTGCCCACGATTCAGCAGCCTGTTTCTCTGAGTGCGGCTCCAGGAGATGGTGCCTGACTCAAGACCTGACCATGACGTCCACCTATATTCTGCCATTTGCAGGAAGAGTTGATCAGAAGCTCCAGTCAATAGTGGAAGCTCCGTGGCCCAGAGCACAGAGGGAGCCTTACATAATCGGGGATGGTTTGTCAAAGCACATTTCACATGCAACTGATTCTATCACCGTGGGACTTGCTGGTGGAATAAATAATCACCGTACACATTTTGTTAGCTACGCCTCATTAGAGATGGGTTTTTGGAAATGGCATCGTGAAGGCTGCTTATCTGTCAGTGCTCCGTTTAAGTACGGTGAGTGTTCCAGATAGGCTTTTCTAAAGAATTAGACATCGCCATGGCCAGTTGCAGCTCGTCATGGTTACTGGAGTTGAGGGAGCCAGGGGGAGGGATACAACAGCCTGAGCTCACCTTCAGAGCTTGCAGCTTCAAGTGCTGGAGGAAAGCTGCGGAGAAGTGTCCTTGCAAAGTGAGAGCTTGATCAGAACTCTTCCAAAGAAGCGTCTTGACTTCAGCGTGACAAAATTCCAGCTTGAAGTCACTACGAATTCTTACACTTTCTTCTGTGGGTCTCCTGTCTCTGCTGTTCGGGATATGTTTGACTAGCTGCTAGGACCACCTCAATACAACAAAAATACATCGGTGGAAGATGGCTCTGTCCTTGATGCACCACGCCCAAGTCAGAAGGTGGAGAATTACTCTTTATCGAATCCTAGCAGGGCTCTGACAGGGGCCCTCCCTTAGCGACCGAGTGAGGGCAGGGGCAGGTCACTGAGTTCTCCATTCCCCGGGCACATTACAGCACCTGGTACACAGTAGGTGCTCAGTACACACGTTAAACTGGACTGGATTGTCACACCCTCAGTTTGGGCTTCTCTTCACTGTGAATAGTTCCTCTAACATGAGAACTGCTTGCTGGGTGCTCTCACACACACTGTAATCTATCCTCACTGCTCCAGGACGGGAGCCTTCCAGCCAGCATCAGCGAAAGGCCACAGACAGAATGGAAACTGCTGACAGTATCGGTAGTAGGCAGGGGGGCCAACAGCTCCTGTTCAGCCTAGCGAGTTAACACCTCACAATTGTCCCGTCAGGGGGTGCTGAGGAGTATCAGTATTATGCTATGGGTGAGAAAAGACAGACATGGAGCAGTTACTTAATCCAAGGTTTCATACGATGTCCAAATATAGAGATGCTCATGGATTGTGAAGATCTAGATTTATCATAAAAGGCAAGTTAAGAAATGCTCACAAAAGGATTCCTTTTCTTTTCCTTAAGCATGCCAGTTGTCTTGGTGTTTGTAATATGCAGTTGTTAACAACAGCAAAAAATTTATATACAACTTTCAGCACCACGTCTGGTCCACAAAGCAAAGCTGTGTGTCCAATGGAGCTTTGTCCTAGTCAGTCTGTATTCACGAGGTTAGAATGCAGGTTATTCCCATTTCTAAATAGCAGCCTGGGGTTAACCGGGTGTCATCAAAGGGTCTTCAGCCCCATTCCTTTGGGTGAAAAACAAGGGACACAAGTCCTGAGCCCCGGTGGGGATGGCCCTGCCTTCAATGGGCCCCACTTAGCCACAGCTGGGGTACTAAGCTGAATAACTACTGGCTATTTTGTTCATGTTTCTGGGCTTTGTTTCCTCAGGGGAAATAAATAAGGGGTTAGATAAGGCAGTCTCATGCTTTGTCAGACGTGAGATTCTAGGATTCTAAATCTGGAGGAGCAGAGGCAGAGGGGTGGGCTGGGTTAGAATGGGCAGGAACAGTCACCTGGTTCAAGAATAAAGAGGATGGGGCTTCCCTGGTGGCACAGTTGTTGAGAGTCCGCCTGCCGATACAGGGGACACGGGTTCGTACCCCGGTCCGGGAGGATCCCACATGCCGCGGAGCAGCTGGGCCTGTGAGCCATGGCCGTTGAGCCTGCGTGTCCGGAGCCTGTGCTCCGCAACGGGAGAGGCCACAATAGTGAGAGGCCCGCGTACCGAAAAAAAAAAAAAAAGAATAAAGAGGATGAAGACTTTTTATTCAAATTCCCACCAATGTCCTACGAGTCACTGCAAGAATATCCGTAAGCACACACCGGCCAAGTGCATTCCATCCAAGCTCTCCTTGAACTTGGGAAGGGTGGTGTTTGTGAAGGATCTGTTTCTCAGCATCCACCAGGGAAGTGTTTCCATTATCTCTGTGGCTTCTAAAGCATCAAGGGGAGAGGTTCCTGTTTCAGGGGAATCAGCTCTGAGGCTGTGAATCAGGAGAACTTTCAAGTTCTCTCCAAAAGTGAAGTTGCAGGCTGAGCGGGACTTGAAGCCAGGAAACCCGATGCCTCAGAGAGGACAAGGTTCAACGGTGAGAAACAGGAACCCAAAGTGGCGGTGCTTGAAACAACATAGAAGCTTAGTTCTCTCACCCGTAAAAATGCAGAGGAAACCAGTCCACAACTGGTATGGCGACTCCACATGCTCTTGGAGAGCCCAGGCCCCTTTGGGCTCACAACTTGGCCCTTCCTGGGGTGCAGACCACATCCACATAACAGACAGGAGGACAGAGGGAGGGGTAAGGACAAAGGGAGAAAAGAGTGGGCGCCGGCAGTTTTTAAGGAGGGCTCCCGGAAGCTGCCCCCAACATCCCCACCGATGCTGAACAAAACTGCATCCCACCCTACAAATAGAGGCAGAAGGATTTGGAACTCTGAGCAGTCTTGGAGGACAGGAGTGGAGAGATGTGAGGAGAGAGAACCAGAAGGAAGACAGGAAGCCGCTGGGTCCTTGTCCCCAGATCATCCATAAAGTCCGCCAGACGTGCAAAGCGCTTGCTGGGGGAGGCTTCTGTGGGAAGTGCTGCAGGACCTGGGTGTTGAATGGGGGCTGACAGAGAGGCAAGACAGAGGCTGTGGTGCCAACTGGAAGCTGGGGCAGAGAAGTCCACCCGAGCGTAAGCCTCATTTCAGGAGAAGGATGGAATTTTCATAAACCACAGCCTATAGGTCTGAGTCCAAGGCACTGATTTCAAAATCACACAATATATTGTGGGGCACGAGCGGTCCTAAGCCTTTATCTACAGTACACATTATTATCACTGTAAAAAAAGATCAAGAAATTGGCCCTCAGAGAGGTCAAGCAACTAGCCCAAAATCACACAGCCAGTAAGTCCCAGGGCTGAGATTCAAATCCACTCCCGTCTTGTTGCAAGGCCAGTGCCCCCAATCACTACCTCTACTGTCCTTGCCCACCTCGCCCCCCCACCGCTCACACACACCACTCTGCCAAGCAAGGCTTTCCCTCAGGTTCAAGTCCAGCTGAGGGGCTGAGCCTCCAGCCTGCAGGAAACCACCGCTGAGGTATGAGGTATGGTGTCCAGAGGACAAGTCCCTCAGGTGCTGCTGTGGCTTCACCTTTTACTTCAGCTTCCAGTGGGTCCCACGCCCTTCCTGCCCACGGCTGCACTTCCTCCCCTGCAGGTAGACAGAAAGAAAATCCCCCCCAGATGAGGCGGTGGAAAGTAACAGCGCTTTCTTTCAAAGGCAAAGGGAGCTCCTGGCAGATGTCCAGGACCAATCTGCAGGGAGAGCCCTCCAGCAGAGGAGCCAGAGCAGGGCTGGGTGGGAGGCGGGTCTCGCTCCCCGGAGGCAGGGAGGGCGGGGAGCTGAGGGCCACACTCCCCAAGAGCGCCACTCCGCTCCCGGGGCTGCATCCTGCCTTCAAATAAACAGCATCATAGCACTGCCCAGGTCCAGGGCCACGGAGCCAGGGGCCGCCAACATTTCCACTAGAAAGCCCTCATCTTTCAGGCTGAAAATGCGGCTTTCAGAGTTTATTCTGAATTGAGACTTTTCCATGTCATCTTGGGACCCAATTTTTACTTTCCATTGGTTTGGATTCTCCAGGGATGGAAAGTCCCCTAAGCAGCTCCCCCAAGCCCCCAAAGAACCAAAACTAAGCCCCTAGCTGTCTAAAATGGTTTTACTTTTTGTTTTAGACTTCTTTTTTCTTCTGTGCTATGGAAATTGAAATAAAGCTTCAGGGCTGAGGAACAGTTAAAATAGCCAACAGGGTGGGGTGAAGTAGCAAAGCACTTACTCCCCACTCTAATTAGAACAGTCCCTGAAAAGAGGGATGAGAAATGCCATGCTGGGTATGCCCCTCCCTGCTCTCTCCAACCCCCAACCAAGAAGAGACTGGAAAAAATAAGGTTAGCATCTCTGGGGGTGGGGGTGGGGGGTGGTGGTGACATAACAAAAGCCCTAAAATAAAAAGGCAGGGAGGTCTCCCAGATGGTGATCTTACCGAAGTGACTGGACTTCAGGGAAGGTTCTCCGACTGGAGCTCTAGAGAAATAAGAGCCCATATTCTGGATGACCCTTTTGGGTTTCGAATGATAACAACTCCTAAACCAATTTATTATAGGTCAACACAATTATCAGCAAAGTATGTGTTTGTGTTTATCTGTTCAAAGGATCACGCTAGGAACTGAGGCCAGATTGAGAAGACTGCCTTTAATCAGAGGCCAAATTAAAATTTTGCCTGCTGCTATGGCATTTTTTAAAGCATTATTCAAATGCCTCTAACATAATTGTTGAAGTGAACGTTCATGCTTAATTTGAATACTGCTTAGATGCACAGGGAACCCCCCAAAAAGAAAAAAAAATCATAAAATGTCAGCCTTACACAGTAAAGCTACCAGGGCTGATGCTTAAATTTAAGATTGGTTCAGACATCCTGCTGAAGCACCAAATGTTTTTTCTAGGAAGCCAGCAATATTGTGTTTAACACCTAAAAATAATTTCCTTGGCCCAAGTATCCTTAAATTATTGAAAAATTTATGCATTTTCTTTGGAAGGAAATAACAAAAATCCGGCAGAGGATATAAAAAGGAATCCTGCCGATTGAAAATAGTTTTTAAAGTGCTTCCAGGAGGACCTTCAAGATGGCAGAGAAGTAAGCCGTGGAGATCGCCTTTCTCTCCACAAGTACATCAGAAATACATCTACAGGTGGAACAACTCCTACAGAACACCTACTGAATGCTGGCAGAAGACCTCAGACTTCCCAAAAGGCAAGAAACTCCCCACATACCTGGGTAGGGCAAAAGAGAAAAGGAAAAACAGAGACAAAAGAATAGGGATGGGACCTGCACATCTGGGAGGGAGCTGTGAAGGAGGAAAGGTTTCCACACACTAGGAAGCCCCTTCACTGGTGGAGTCGGTGGGTAGCCGGGGTGGGGGGAGCTTTGGAGCCACAGAGGAGAGCACAGCAACAGGGGGGGAGAGGGCAAAGCGGAGAGATTCCCGACCAGCACTCACCAGCCTGAGAGGCTTGTCTGCTCACCCGCCGGGGCAGGCAGGGCTGGGAGCTGAGGCTCGGGCTTCGGAGGTCAGATCCCAGGGAAAGGATTGGAGTTGCCTGCGTGAACACAGCCTGAGGGGGGCTAGTGCCCCACAGCTAGCCGGGAGGGAGTCCGGGAAAATGTCTGGACCTGCCTAAGAGGCAAGAGACCATTGTTTCAGGGTGCACAAGGAGAGGGGATTCAGAGCACTGCCTAAATGAGCTCCAGAGAGGGGCGCGAGCCGTGGCTATCAGTGCAGACACCAGAGACGGGCATGAGATGCTAAGGCTGCTGCTGCAGCCACCAAGAAGCCTGTGTGCAAGCACAGGGCACTATCCACACCTCCCCTCCCAGGAGTCTGTGCAGCCTGCCACTGCCAGGGTCCCGTGATCCAGGGACAACTTCCCAGAGAGAACATACGGCACGCCTCAGGCTGGTGCAATATCATGCCGGCCTCTGCCACTGCAGGCTCATCCCACATTCCGTACCCCTCCCTCCCCCTGGCCTGAGTGAGCCAGAGTCCCCTAATTAGCTGCTCCTTTAACCCCATCCTGTCTGGGTGGGGAACAGACGCCAGAGGACGACCTACATGCAGAGATGGGGCCAGATACAAAGCTGAGCCCCAGGAGCTGTGCAAACAACGAAGAGAAAGGGAAATCTCTCCCAACAGCCTCAGGAGCAGCAGATTAAATCTCCACAACCAACATGATGTACCCTGCATCTGTGGAATATGTGAAGAGACATGAATCATCCCAAAATTGAGGTGGTGGACTTTGGGAGCAACTGTAGCCTTCGTGTGTGCTGTATGCGACTGACTAGTTTCTGATTTTTATGTTTATCTTAGTATAGTTTTTAGTGCTTGTTATCACTGGTGGTTTGTTTATTGGTTTGGTTGCTCTCTTCTTTTTTTTTTATTACTTTTTAAATTTTTTAATTTTAATAATATTTTTTAATTTTAATGACATTTTATTTTATTTTACTTTATTTTTTCTCTCTTTCTTTTTTTGCTCCCTTTTCTTCTGAGTCGTGGGTCTGACAGTGTCTTGGTGCTCCAGCTGGGTTTCAGGCCTGAGTCTCTGAGGTGGGACAGCTGAGTTCAGGATATGGGACTACCAGAGACCTCCCAGCTCCAAGTAATATCAATCAGCGAGAGCTCTCCCAGAGATCTCCCCCTCAAAGCAGAGACCCAGCTCCACTCAATGACCAGCAAGATCCAATGCTGGACACCCTATGCCAAACAACTAGCAAGACAGGAACACAACCCCACCCATTAGCAGAGAGGCTGCCTAAAATCATAATAAGTTCACAGAGACCCCAAAACACACCACCGGACGCAGCCCTGCCCACCAGAAAGAGAAGATCCAGCCTCATCCACCAGAACACAGGAACCAGACCCTCCACCAGGAAGCCTACACAGCCACTGAACCAACATTACCCACTGGGGGCACAGACCAAATAAAACGAGAACGACGAACCTGCAGCTTGCGAAAAAGAGACTCCAAACATAGTAAGTTAAAGCAAAACGAGAAGACAAAGAAATACACAGCAGATGGAGGAGCAAAGTAAAAACCCACCAGACCAAACACATGAAGAGGAAACAGGCAGTCTATCTGAAAAAGAATTCAGAGTAATAATACTAAAAATGATACAAAATCTTGGAAATAGAATGGAGGAAATAAAAGAAACGTTTAACAAGGACCTAGAAGAACTAAAGAGCAAACAAACAATGATGAATAACACAATAAGTGAGATTAAGAATTCTCTGGAAGGAATCAATAGCTGAATAACTGAGGCAAAAGAATGGATAAGTGACCTGGAAGATAAAATGCCGGAAATAACTACTGCAGAGCAGACTAAAGAAAAAAGAATGAAAATAATTGAGGACAGTCTCAGAGACCTCTCAGACAACATTAAATGCACCAACATTCGAATTACAGGGGTCCCAGAAGAAGAAGAGAAAAAGAAAGGGACTGAGAAAATATTTGAAGAGATTATAGTTGAAAACATCCCTAATATGGGAAAGGAAATAGTCAGTCAAGTCCAGGAAGTGCCATCAGTCCCATACAGGACAAATCCAAGGAGAAACACGCAAGACATATATTAATCAAACTATTAAAAATTAAATACACAGAAAAAATATTAAAAGCAGCAAGGGAAAAACAACAAATAACATACAAAAGAATCCCAATAAGGTTAACAGCTGATCTTTCAGTAGAAACACTGAAAGACAAAAGGCAGTGGCAGGACATATTTAAAGTGATGAAAGGGAAAAACCTACAACCAAGATGACTCTAACCAGCAAGGATCTCATTCAGATTTGACGTAGAAACTAAAACCTTTAGAGACAAGCAAAAGCTAAGAGAATTCAGCACCACCAAACCAGCTTTACAACAAATGCTAAAGGAACTTCTCTAGGCAAGAAACACAAGAGAAGGAAAAGACGTACAAAAACAAACCGAAAATAATTAAGAAAATGTTAATAGGAACATAAATATCGATAATTACCTTAAATGTAAATGGATTATGCTCCAACCAACAGACACAGATTGGCTGAATGGATACATAAACAAGACCCATATATATGCCGTCTACAAGAGACCCACTTCAGGGACACATACAGACTGAAAGTGAGGGGATGGAAAAAGATATTCCATGCAAGTGGAAATCAAAAGAGAGCTGAAGTAGCAATTCTCATATCAGAAAAAATAGACCCTAAAATAAAGACTATTACAAGAGACAAAGAAGGACACTACATAATGATCAAGGGATCAATCCAAGAAGAAAATATAACAATTGTAAATATTTATGCACCCAACATAGGAGCACCTCAATACATAAGGCAAATGCTAACAGCCATAAAAGGGGAAACTGACAGTAACACAATCATAGTAGGGGATTTTAACACCCCACTTTGACCAATGGACAGATCATCCAAAATGAAAATAAATAAGGAAACAAAATCTTTAAATGACGCATTAAAAAATATGGACTTAATTGATATTTATAAAACATTCCACCCCGAAACAACAGAATACCCTTTCTTCTCAAGTCCTCATGGAACATTCCCTAGGATAGATCATATCTTGGGTCACAAATCAAGCCTTGGTAAATTTAAGAAATTGGAAATCATATCAAGTATCTTTTCCGACAGCAATGCTATGAGACTAGATATCAATTACAGGAAAAAAAAAACTGTAAAAAATACAATTGCATGGAGGCTAAATGATACACTACTTAATAACCAAGAGATCACTGAAGAAATCAAAGAGAAAATCAAAAAATACCTAGAAACAAAGGACAATGAAAACATGATGACCCAAAACCTATGGAATGCAGCAAAAGCAGTTCTCAGGGCTTCCCTGGTGGCGCAGTGGTTGAGAGTCCGCCTGCCGATGCAGGGGACACGGGTTCGTGCCCCGGTCTGGGAGGATCCCACATGCCGCGGAGCGGCTGGGCCCGTGAGCCATGGCCGCTGAGCCTGCGCGTCCGGAGCCTGTCCTCCGCAACGGGAGAGGCCACAACAGTGAGAGGCCCGCGTAACGCATAAAAAAAAAAAAAAAAAAAGCAGTTCTCAGAGGGAAGTTTATAGCAGTACAATCCTACCTCAAGAAACAAGAAACATTTCAAATAAACAACCTAACCTTACACCTGAAGCAATTAGAGAAAGAAGAACAAAACAACCCCAAAGTTAGCAGAAGGCAAGAAATCATAAAGATCAGATCAGAGATAAATGAAAAATAAATGAAGGAAACAATAGCAAAGATCAATAAAACTAAAAGCTGGTTCTTTGAGAAGATAAACAAAATTGATAAACCATTAGCCAGACTCATCAAGAAAAAAAAGGGGAAAGACTCAAATCAACAGAATTAGAAATGAAAAAGGAGAAGTAACAGTGGACACTACAGAAATACAAAGAATCATGAGAGATTACTACAAGCAACTATAAGCCAATAAAATGGACAACCTGGAAGAAATGGACAAATTCTTAGAAAAGCACAACCTTCCAAGACTGAACAAGGAAGAATTAGAAAATATAAACAGACCTATCACAAGTAATGAAATTGAAACCGTAAATAAAAATCTTTGAAAAACAAAAGTCCAGAACCAGATGACTTCACAGGAGAATTCTATCAAATGGTATTTGTTTGGACATATTTGACAGATATCAAATTCTATCTCTATTTAGAGAAGAGCTAACACTTATCCTTCAAAAACTCTTCCAAAAAATTGCAGAGGAGAAACACTCCCAAATTCATTCTACAAAGCCACTATCACACTGATACCAAAACCAGAAAAAGATATCACAAAAAAAGAAAATTATAGACCGATATCACTGATGAACATAGATGCAAAAATCCTCAACAAAATACTAGCAAACAGAATCCACCAGCACATTAAAAGGATCATACACCATGATCGAGTGGGGTTTATCCCAGGAAGGCAAGGATTCTTCAATATATGCAAATCAATCAATGTGATACACCATATTAACAAACTGAAGGATAAAAACCATATGATAATCTCAGTAGATGCAGAAACAGCTTTCTACAAAATTCAACACCCATTTATGAAAAACTCTCTAGAAAGTAGGCATAGAGGGAACTTACCTCAACATAGCAAAGGCCATATATGACAAACCCACAGTCAACATCAGTCTCAATGGTGAAAAACTGAAACCATTTCTGCCAAGATCAGGAACAAGACTAGGTTGTCCACTCTCACCACTATTATTCAACATAGTTTTGGAAGTTTTAGCCACAGCAATCAGAGAAGAAAAGGAAATAAAAGGAATCCAAATCAGAAAAGAAGAAGTAAAGCTGTCACTGTTTGCAGATGACATGATACTATCCATAGAGAATCCAAAGATGCTACCAGAAAACGACTAGAGCTAATCAATGAATTTGGTAAAGTAGCAGGATACAAAATTAATACACAGAAATCTCTGGCATTCCTATACACTAATGATGAAAAGTCTGAAAGAGAAATTAAGGAAACACTCCCATTTACCACTGCAACAGAAACAACAAAATACCTAGGGATAAACCTACCTAAGGAGACAAAAGACCTGTATGCAGAAAACTATAAGACACTGATGAAAGAAATTAAAGATGATATAAACAGATGGAGAGATATACCATGTTCTTGGATTGGAAGAATCAACATTGTGAAAATGACTCTACTACCCAATCTACAGATTCAATGCAGTCCCTATCAAACTACCAATGGCATTTTTCACAGAACTAGAACAAAAAATTTCACAATTTGTATGGAAACACAAAAGACCCCGAATAATCTAAGCAATCTTGAGAAAGAAAAACGGAGCTGGAGGAATCAGGCTCCCTGACTTCAGCCTATACTACAAAGCTACAGTAGTCAAGACGGTATGGTACTGACACAAAAGCAGAAATATAGATCAATGGAACAGGATAGAAAGCCCAGAGATAAACCCACGTACATATGGTCACCTTATCTTTGATTAAAAAGGTAAGAGGGCTTCCCTGGTGGCGTAGTGGTTGAGAGTCCACCTGCCGATGCAGGGGACACGGGTTCGTGCCCCAGTCTGGGAAGATCCCACATGCCGCGGAGCAGCTGGGCCCGTGAGCCATGGCCGCTGAGCCTGCGCATCCGGAGCCTGTGCTCCGCAACGGGAGAGGCCACAACAGTGAGAGGCCCGTGTACAGCAAAAAAAAAAAAAAAAAAAAAAGGTAAGAATATACAATAGAGACAAGACATCGTCTTCAATAAGTGTTGCTGGGAAAACTGGACAGCTACACGTAAAAGAATGAAATCAGAACCCTACCTAACACCATACACAAAAGTAAACTCAAAGTGGATTAAAGACCTAAATGTAAGGCCAGACACTATAAAACTCTTAGAGGAAAACATAGGCAGAGCACTCTATGACATAAATCACAGCAAGATCCGTTTTGACCCACCACCTAGAGAAATGGAAATAAAAAGAAACAAATGGTACCTAATGAAACTTAAAAGCTTTCACACAGCAAAGGAAACCATGAACAAGATGAAAAGACAACTCCCAGATGGGAGAAAATATTTGCAAATGAAGCAACTGACAAAGGATTAATCTCCAAAATTGACAAGCAGCTCATGAAGCTCAATATCAGAAAAACAAACAACCCAATCCAAAAATGGGCAGAAGACCTAAATAGACATTTCTCCAAAGAAGACATACAGATGGCCAACAAACACATGAAAGGATGCTCAACATCACTAATCATTAGAGAAATGCAAATCAAAACTGCAATGAGGTATCACCTCACACCGGTCAGAATAGCCATCATCAAAAAATCTACAAACAGTTAATGCTGGAGAGGGTGTGGAGAAAAGGGAACCCTCTTGCACTGTTGGTGGGAATGTAAATTGATACAGTCACTATGGAGAACAGTATGGAGGTTCCTTAAAAAACTAAAAATAGAATTACCATATGATCCAGCAAACCCACTACTGGGCATATACCCAGAGAAAACCACAATTCAAAAAGAGTCACGTACCACAATGTTCATTGAAGCTCCGTTTACAATAGCCATGACATGGAAGCAACCTAAGTGTCCATCGATAGACGAATGGATAAAGAAGATGTGGCGGACCTTCCCTGGTGGCGCAGTGGTTCAGAGTCCGCCTGCCGATGCAGGGGACACGGGTTCGTGCCCCAGTCTGGGAAGATCCCACATGCCGTGGAGCGGCTGGGCCCGTGAGCCATGGCCGCTGAGCCTGCGCGTCCGGAGCCTGTGCTCCGCAACGGGAGAGGCCACAACAGTGAGAGGCCCGCATACCAAAAAAAAAAAAAAAAAAAAAAGATGTGGCACATATATACAATGGAATATTAGCCATAAAAAGAAACGAAATTGAGTTATTTGTAGTGAGGTGGATGGACCTGGAGTCTGTCATACAGAGTGAAGTAAGTCAGAAAGAGAAAAACAAATACCGTATGCTAATACATGTATATGGAATCTAAAAAAAACCCATTGTTCTTAAGAATCTATGGGCAGGACAGTGATAAAGACGCAGACATAGAGAATGGACTTGAGGACACAGGGAGGGGAAAGGGTAAGCTGGGACGAAGTGTTAGTGTGGCATTGACATATATACCTTACCAAATGTAAAATAGATAGCTAGTGGGAAGAAACCGCATAGCACAGGGAGACCAGTGCTTTGTGACCACCTAGAGGGGTGGGATAGGGAGGGTGGGTGGAGACGCAAGAGGGAGGAGATATGGGGGTATATGTATACGTATAGCTGATTCACTTTGTTATAAAGCAGAAACTAACACAACACTGTAAAGCAATTATACTCCAATAAAGATGTTAAAAATAAAATAAAATAAAAATAAAGTGCTTCCGCCCAGTAATGAGAAGTCAAAGAAATCACAAAATATTTTCAAGAACAATATGCTGAATTGCCGTCTGCCCCAGAGACCATTTGATCCTATGTTGGCTTTTGCTAAATATTTGTTTCATGCTTTTATTTAACTGTTCACTGATACTTAACCCCTCCCTCATTTAGATTATAAAGCATGTTGCAGGTCTATATCCTACAGTTCTTTCAACACACCAGGGTGCCTAGTTCATGCCTGAGATCAGAGAGGGTACTAAACAAGCATGCTGTCCAAATCTATGAATAAATAGTGAACGTCCTCAGTCCTCTCAATTATTCCATTCCGGCTATGCCAATCACAGAGCCTGATGAGTCCTTGGCTTTGGTATCACGTGGCAAGTGCACACCCAACAGCCATGCTCCCTTCGTCCCTGCAGGCTGTGTGCCTAGTCCCTGGGAACTAATCCTGGTTGGTCTAAGCCAGTCATGGCAGTAGCATTCCTCTTGCCTAGGAATTGGTCTAAGAGGGGATATATATGTGTATGAGACTTATGTCTGGCCAATGAGATGAATGAGGTGTTAAAGGAACATGCACTAGAGATTTCAGGATAGATTTTCCTCCTGTAAAAGAGAGAGATGGTTCTACGGGAGAAGCCCCTGTTTGCCCCCTTGGTTACTTTTCTAATTTAGACACTGTCTTTGAGAATATGATGTTTGGAACTGAAGCAGCCATCTTGAGACCATGAGACAAGTTTGAAGACAAAAAGTCCTTGCTGAGTCCATGCCAAGGATGTTAGGAGGATGGAAAGAATCTGGGGACTTGATAAAATAACTGAGCAGCTAAGCCAAGCGTGGGATCACTTGCCTCCACATTCCTTATTATAAAAACAGAAACTGCCCTTACTCTTGGACCTCGTTGGTCAGAGTTGCTGTTACTTGCACCTGAAAGCATTCTATCTGATTCATATTACTCTCACGAAAATTAGAAGTAATTATGTCTGCTCTCTTCTTCCAGGAACGGCCATATGATATAATGGAGAGAACCTCTGTTTTGGAGCCAAAGACATTCTCATCAGTCAGAATTCCAGCTGAGTAACCCTGAGCAAGTTTTTTTAACTTTCAGAGTTTCAGCTGCATCATTAACTGTAAAATGGAGATAGCAGTTCAGATTTCATAAGCTTACTATTATAGAAAGTAAAAAATAATTTGCACATAAGTTACTCAGTCTGGCACATAGCAGGTGCTCAATAAATGCTAACTGCCTTGCTTCCTTTCCCTCCATGTGATCCCTGTGTGGAGTAGAAGATTCAGTGAATTTTTTGTACATAGGGAAGCACACCCCTATGGAAATGTCAAGAAGGAATGATTTCTCACTGTCTTTCTCATTTGAAGACAAGAGCAGGGATAGGGACGGCTTTCTGTGTGGGAGAGAGGCTGCAGCTCAAAGAACAGCTTATGACGAGCAGGCCGATCTATGCTGCTTGCACACAAATACCCTAATTTCGTAGCTGCAACACCCTTTTGTTGAGTCTGGTGCCTTCTGCGACTCAGCTTCCCTGTAAAACATCTGCTCGAGGCCTCAATAGAGGCCCCCTCTTCTGAGCTGCTTCAGGCCAGGAGAGTCTGTTCCCCAAACTGCCCACAGCTGGGAGCCTCTGAAGTGTGGACTCCACTGCTCAGTTGGCAGTGATCCTGAGTGAGCGTGTGCGCCTGGCAGCCTCGGGGTGCCATGGGCCTGTAGAAAAGCAGCGGGCAGTCTGAAGACCGTGTTCCAAAGCTGACTTTGGACACACACGTGGACACACCCAGGACACATGCCTTCCCTGGACACACAACCAGATATGGCCCCCCCCCCCCCCGCGTACACACAAACACACACACACTTCCCAACCCTGGGGAGTAGGCACAGTGACAGCCACCCTCTGGAGAGCTGGAAGCCTATCTGGGACCACACACCCTCTTCCCTCCCTCCTGAAGTCAGGAGACAATGTTAGTCTAACTCACCAACTCACCTGCAAACCCCAGCCTAAGAGGCAGGGCAGAATAGTGGTTAAGGGGCTCTACCCCCAGCTCCAGGAATTACAACTTACATGACGTTGAACCAGTTATCCAAACTTTCTTGGGCTCTTTTTTTTTTTTTTTTAAAGATTTATTTATTTAATGAATAAATGAATGTTCAACCCATGTATCCAGTAGCACCGAGGAAGAAGGGTTTTTTTTTAATTTTTTGTGGTATGCGGGCCTCTCACTGTTGTGGCCTCTCCCGTTGCGGAGCACAGGTTCCGGACGTGCAGGCTCAGAGGCCATGGCTCACGGGCCCAGCCGCTCCGCGGCATGTGGGATCTTCCCGGACCGGGGCACGAACCCGTGTCCCCTGCATCGGCAGGCGGATTCCCAACCACTGCGCCACCAGGGAAGCCCCTCTTGGGCTCTTTTTATCTCATCTGGAAAATGCAGATAATAATAGAATTGTGATGATGTGTCTAAATGTTCCAGCACTGTGTTTGGCGTGTGGTATGTGCTCAGCAAGACAGACTAAGTCCCAAAGCATACTTAGGAAGAGACAGCTCCTCCCACCAGAGGACCACTCCAAGGTACAGCCCATCCAACCTGCCACCTTAACAGGCCAGAGCTCACAAGACTAACACGTCCACCAGCCCAAGCTACTTGTCAAACACCTCCTATGTGTATGCAGTTGGGATTCAACAGTGAACAAAGATCCTTGAAAGCTTACAGTCCAAAGGAAGAAACAAACTCAAAGACAAAATCATAGCCTTGAATTGTGATAAGTGCTATGAAGGAAAAGAAGGAATGTGGGCAGTGGGGGTGGGAGTACCATTTTATCAGGAAGTCAGATAAGACCTCCTGCTGAGAGGATGACGCGAGACCATGGAGGACCTCAGTGACCCTCCAATGTTGGTTGGATGAGTAAATGCCCCCTACCCCAGAGATGGCTCTGACAGTAAGATGAGTTCTCAGGGCAGAAGATGAAGAGCTCTGATGATGATACACTCAGGCCCTACAACCTCACTTCCCGAGGGACAGTCAGCCCGGTCTCGCTCCTCTCTCCCCCTAAGTGTTCTGAACGTTCTCATAAGGTGTCTGGTGCCATAGCACTAGGCGATGCAGCACCGGGCTTTGATGATCATATGTGTCCTAGAATCTTAGAATTTAGGCTACTTAATACTGAAGCTCAAGGCACCTCTCCCCTAGATCCGCTCCTTGGATTCCATTCTGCAGGTCACTCTCTTGTCCAGCTTCTTTTCAGTGACATCATTCTTTTAGAGACTGACTTTGTTCTAACCCAATTTTTTGAAGTCATTTGAATTCAAGGGACCTCTTAGCAGATCTCAGACTATTATACACATTCATGTATAAAGACAGAGAAAGATCCCAGGAAAGTCATTACCAGAATAACATCGGCTTGGCTTTTTGTTCGCTATTATAGACCTGTGTGCTGTGGAATATTACTAAAGCAGAGCATACCTAGTACATTTCCAACATTCTTCACTTGCTTTCCAGCTCACTTCCATTTTCCTACTTTATTTCCAGTATGCTGTGAGAGTAATTTAGTGCACTTTTTGCCTGAGGCTTTGTGCAGGTAATAGCTTCCTTCCCCCACTATCCTTTAATCCATTTGTATTAGGTTCATGCTTCTCCTTCACTTGAAATTATTCCCAGTCTCTGCTCCTGGGCACTTCCAACCTCTGTAATTTGTCACCAATGCCTTCATGAATCATTAAGGACCGTTCATTTGCTCACTTGTTCAGTACTTCATGAGCACCTACTATGTTTAAGCCCTTGAGCTATGGGAATGCAAAAATGATTAAGACACGCTGTTAATTACTATTCTGTGGTCTCAAGGATCTCATAGTCTCTGGTGGGAGCAGACAGGGAAACAGACAAGAACAAGTCACTCCATTAGGTACTATGAATCAAAGTATGAACAAAATATTGTGGAAATAAAGAGAAGGGAGGGACTAATTCAGCCTTGAAAGATTAAAAACTACAGCCCAGACAAAAATATCTGAGCTGTATCTAAGCACCAGAGGGGGTGCACGAGGGTGTTCCCCCTAGCAAATGGTGTGTGCCGATGTGCAGGGCGTGAAGCAGCACCATGGTGTCCACAGAACCCACAGTGGTTCACGCTGGCTGGTGCGCAGCACGCGGGGCAATGGGAGAAAATCAGGGACAAAGATGAGAGGAGTGTGCTGAAAGTGAGTTTGGAGGAAAATGCGGGTCAATTATGTCGCCAAACGAAAGGTGACTGTAATTCTAAGACATTAAATAAATAAAATTCCACAAGTCCACAGTGACAGTAAAGAGAAAATAATGAAAAACATGTCCTTATTTGAAGGCGTTAGAGGTGATTATTATATGCCAACTTCTGATTCTGAAAACTGACAGCTAAAGGGAACAAGTTAAGCACTTATACTGCCTTTTCAGAAGGACGGATAGTTCATCACCAGATGATGAGGGTAAGGTCTTCCTTATAGAATACCAGCTAAGAAATGTAAAGGAAATGCCAAATTTAGAAAATCACTATTTTGTAACCCACGGAGGAATATCTGATTTGGGCAAATACCATCAATGGCTGCTAAAACCTTGGGATGAAAATTTAAGAGAACCGGATATTCTCACAGTGACCAAGTACCATCTCAGAGACTACCTGCTGATTGGAAGGGGAAAACCTATCTTTACAAAGGAAAGATCTAGTGATCACCATCTTAACTAAGAGATCAAACTAACAGCATGATAGCGAGACAACCTGTCATGTACCTTCTGAAGTGACGTCTTATTAAGTACACACCTCATTTACACAGTATTCTTGCCAAAGGTGTTTCATCCAAATCCTCAGTTTTCAAGAAGTACAGAAGACAGAGAAAAAAGTTAAATTACCCCAAGAAGCAGCAATCAGACAAATCCAGAATGTGGAACAGCCTATAAGACAACTGGCCTAACTTGTTTAGAAGTTCAGTGTCACAGGGGAAAAACACTGAGTGGATTATTCTTGTTTTAAAAAGAATGAAAAACAGCAAAATGCAATGCCTGGACATTATTAGATCTTGCTTTTAAAACTGGGCTTCCCTGGTGGCGCAGTGGTTTAGAGTCCTCCTGCCGATGCAGGGGACACGGGTTCGTGCCCCGGTCCGGGAAGATCCCACATGCCGTGGAGCGGCTGGGCCCGTGAGCCATGGTCGCTGAGCCTGCGCGTCTGGAGCCTGCGCTCCGCAACGGGAGAGGCCACAACAGTGAGAGGCCCGCGTACCGCAAAAAAAAAAAATAATAATAAAATAAAATGAATAATAAATAAAAATAAAAACTTTAAAACTAATACTGTAAGATAATCTTGGGAGCAATGGAAAATTGTAAATACAGACTGGATACCAGACGTTCTTTGGGAACTGTAACTTTCTGCGGTCTGATCATGGTTTTGTGACTGTGTAGGAGAGTAACCTTATTTTTTTTGAGATACATGCTCAAAAGGGGTGAAACATCCAATTATTTTCAAGTGGTTCAGCAAAATATAAACATACAGACACATGAATAAAAGAATATGGCAAAAAGTTAAAAATTAATGAACTTAAATGGTAGGTATATAGGTGATCACTGTACTTTTCTATCAACTTTTATGTGAATTTTCATAATAATGAAGTTCGAAAGAAAAAAATGTAGGGTCAGATAACGAAGGGCCAGTCATGAGCTTCTTAGGATTTTGGACCTTACTCCTGAAGGCTCTGAACAGGTGATTGACAGGATCAAATTTACACCTTAGAAAGATTACTGGCTTAATGCATTCACTCCACTAGCATTTACTGACCACCGACACCAAGCTTTGAGTGAACGCTGAGCTAGGTGCTGTGGGAGATAGGAACACCAAAAAGGCACTGCTGGCCAGAAAAGCATTTACCATAAACAGAGGTGAGACACAAAACACGGAGCACGGGTAGAGCTTCCTTGTCAGAAGAGGACGGGGAGAGCTGGGGAAAGCACAGATGCACACGCCTCCAGGTATTAAGTGGTGTTCCAGGTCACCAGCACAGCCACGCCACCCCAAACAGGATGAACCTACAAGTGACTAAGATCTCCCAGCAATTCTAGACTTCTGATCTCTTATTCCTTGATGGCAGAACCCCACTCCCATGAGAGATGCTGAAAAGTGCTAGATTTCCTTGGAGCAGAGTGTGACCCATTTCTGGCCCAAGGGACCTGACTCAGGTCCCCTGAAATCCACCAGGGACTACCAGCAAAGATTTTCTTCCCTGATAAAGACAGAGCGGACCCCCTTCCCCTCCTTCCTGGTTTAAGTGCAGCCGGATGAGGATGTGGTGCTTGGAGCTAGGGAACCATGAGGGGGACCCGGAGCCCTAATATCCCTGTGCTACTGAAGCAAGCCTGCAACTTCCTATCACCCGACTTCTTGTTATGGGAGAACTTCCTGTTATCTTTTTCTCAAATCACTCGTATTTAAGTATTGATACATATAGCCCCAAACCTCACTCAGCCTCCATCTGCAGCCATGTGCGTCTAGAACCAATCCTGACCCTGGGACACAGCAGTTAAAGGAAGCCTCGGCCACAGTCCAGGTCACCCAGGCCATCAAGTCACTGCCCCTAGTTGAGCTCCAACAGCAGCTGCAGTGTGGGATGGTCAGGAAGGTTCACATTCACATGTCAACTCTGATTGACTGGCAGGGACTAAGGTGCTATGCGGAGGGTTCTGATGCGCCGTGTGAAGGGTGAAATACAGGTTCTGTGCAAAGAAGTGCCTAGATTCCTGTGCCAGATACCTGCCCTGGCCGCACGTTTATCATCACATGTATGGAAGGAGTTTGGAAGCAGAAGACCTGAGTTTGAGCCCTGGCTCTATTGCTTACTGGCTTTGTGATTTTGGTCAAGTCACTTAACCTCTTCGAGCCATCTTATGGGATAATTGTTATCACTGAGATAATGAAAGTGAATGTGCTTTGTAAACCATGAAGCACCACGTGTGGGAGTTATTTCATCTTATATTTGTCAAACCTCAACTGAGGACCAGGTTGATAGGAGGTAGGGAGAGGAGGAAGGAATTCAAGGTTCCAGCCTTGGACACCTCACCAGAGGGTGCTGATCCAGGCTAAAGAAGCAGGACTAACACAAGGTCAGAGTTTCAGGTGTAGGTGAATCAGCAGAAGTTGAGTTGTGAGCCTAAATGGTGAAATATAGTTGGAGAAGATGTCAAAAGCAGAAGTGAAGATGCTAAGGACAAAGAGATAGAAACCACAGACTGGAGATGGGATCTCTGCTTTTTTTTTTTTTTTTTTTTTTACTTCTTCGGCACCGGAGGGATATGTCCCCACCCAGCAGTTAACAGTGGCTCCCCAAGGCTGAGGACCTCAAGGGGTAAGAGGGTAGGAGTTTCCAAAATCTTCAGAGGGGCAAAGGGGGGTGTGGTCCCCTCCCTAGGTGAAGCCACCCCAGGACAGCGTGCCTCCTTCCCTTGTAGCAAATCAGTGCAGTAAGACCAGAAGGGGAAGCCCAAAGTGTAAGAAGAGACAGTCAGAAGTAGACAGACTTTCGATAAGCTACAGGTAGCAAGACCATTTATTTTTCTCTTCCCCCCTCCCCTACGGCATAGCACAAACTCACGACATTCCGAAAAAGCCCAGCAAGTAACAAGTTAAGAAATCAGAAGGCCTTTTGCAATAAAACTAGGTGAGAAAGGGGTAAGGGACTTTTAACAAGAATTACTCCAAGAAGCCCTTACTCTCCAGGTTATTAAGAGTCTAAATTGCCTTGTGATGTCTGACCTAGAGGCCAGAGAATGATCCCCCATATGTATCTAAAACACCCACCAGCCCCATGCAGGAAAAGGGGAAAAAAAAAAAAAACAGATTGATGACAATTCCAAGCAAAAGCTGAGAGGAAGCTGAAACCCAGAAGGGGGGCAGAGTTCAAAGCTGTATTTGTCCATCACTTTATCTCTAATGTCTACAACAGAGATGATGAATGAATGGGCCTCTGGGGTGGTGAGGAGCCCCAGATCGGATGGGCTCTGCAAGGTAGTGAATGGAGGGGTGTGAAAGGGTCCTGGGAAGTGGAGGCTCCACGCCTGTGAAGAAGCAAGTGTGCGAGAGGAACTGGACAGAGCCCCTCCAGTTTGTAGCCCCAGAGGACTCTGCACGGGTCTCAAGAGGACGCTCACGCCTGAAGGACAGGCTTCCCTCCTTTCTCTTTTGCACTCCACCTATCACTAATAGTGAGGCTCTGGGTGTTTAATTTTTTAGTTGAAAACATTCAAAATTGGGAGATTCTACATATTCTGATTCCCCCCATTCCTTTTTGAAGATGGAGCGACACTAGGCCTGCGGGCCCCCAGGTAAACGATCCGGCACTGCCCAACAGCTGCCCCGATTTACACACAACACCCACCTCTGCCCACTGCTCCCAGACACACACACAGGTAAGGCCGTGAAAACACAGAGAAGACGAGCACCTGTAAGCCCAGGAGAGAGGCCTTCAGAAGAAACTAACCCTGCCGACACCTCGATCTCAGACTTCTAAGCCTCCAGAACCGGAAATAAATTTCTGTTAAGTCATCCAGTCTGTGGTATCTTGTTATGGAAGCCCTAGCGAATTAATACATACATCCTTATGAAACAAATATGGGCCACTTCACAAATTTAATTACCAGCCTAGCCCTAAGGCATTTGAAAATACACTGTTTTAAATTCATTCTTTCATTCAACATTTGAGCACCTACTATGCCCTGAACACTGCACGTTTATTGATCCAAGCCCAGTATCTTATAAACCAATTTTATTCTCTTGTTATTTAACAACCCACTTCTGACTTCTTCCAACCATTTTCTGCTGGGAAGCTTTATGTGGCATTTGGTTGTCAGCTGCTGATTCTCCTGATTAATGGAAAATGGTCTTTGTCACGAACGGTATCAGAAATCCTAGTTCTCAACTCCGGCTAGACATCAGAATCATCCGGGATGTTTTTAAAATACCTACACCTGGATCAGTCCCTTCCTCCATTCTGATTTAGTTGGTATTTGTGAGGAGCTCTGCCAGGATGTGTATATTTCTTTAAGCTTCCCAGATAATTCTGATGTGCAACCAAGACAGCATTGTTATTCTAGCTTGAAGGTCCTTGAAGGTCACCTCCTTTGCTACTCAAAGTACAGTTCGCAACCTGCCAGCACCAGCATCACCTGGAAGTGTGTTAGAACTGCAGAATCTCAGGTTCCACCCTGGACTACTGCATCAAAATTCATATTTTAACAGGATTCCCCACAAAATTCAGAGGTACTCTAAAATTTGAGAAACACTGGATTTCCACTAGAATTACCTGGAAAGCTTGTTAAAAACAAGACTGCCTGCCCAGAACCACAGAATCGCAATCTCTGGTATGGGCTTGGGAATCAGAATTTTATATATCGTTAATGTAGCTAGTCACACATGGGCCTGAGGCTTAGGAATCACTCACGTATGCCATAGTATACATCCCCTCAACTACCCAGCCTCTGCTTAACCTTCCAATTCTTTTTCAAAGATAAAAAAATGTAACAGAGATACAGGCTTTTATTTTTTCCATCACGCATGCAAACTTACAACTATTTAAACTGTTTCAGAACAAAGAAATAATTGTATTACCAGGGTGTCAATTACCAAGTAAGACGACCAGTTACTGATTACTGTTGGGGGGTTATTATCACAGAACACAGCAACAATTTCCAAATTATACTTTCAAGCCCAGAGTTGTATTATGAGACCAGGACAAGCTGATAATTCTAACAGTCACACAAGTCTCCATCTTACACAGGAAAAAAGACTGATGCTCTGGTGAAAGATCTCAAGTAAGCACCTTATCAAAGACTGATCAGTCTTTATCAGCGAACGGTCTCTCTCTCCTTTTGCGGATGCAGGGAAAAGGCAGCATCCCCTTCATCTCTTTGTGCGACTTCTTGTTACTTGCGAAGACTTTCAATCTAAGGCCCACCTCTGGAACTTCATTAGTTAACACGAAAAGCAAAAAACAGACCTGATGTGATAATGACAATGCACCCCACCACTATCACCACCAACACACAGTCCCAATCTCCCAAAGCAGTCCTGGTTGAAATGGCACAGGATCTTGGACTTTTGATAAACAATACAGGCAGGGAGAGGGAGACACAGATGAAACCAGGTTGATCATAATTGATAACTGATGTAGCTAGGCGATGGGCACACGGGGTCCAGAGACCATCCTCTCCACTTCTGTGCACGTCTGAAAATGTCCATAACAAAGAAGAAGCAGCTCAAAAAAAAAAAAAAAAAAAAAAAAGGCAGGCAGACCTGTACAGTTCTATTTTCCCATTAAGCAAAAAATGAGGAAAGTGGTTAGATTTACTTAGAGACAAAATAAGCAGCATATACATTAATCTTCCACATACACAAGGCCACACCTAGAACAAAAGAGAAAGCATCCAAAGTAACATTATTCTGTTTTTGTTTGTTTCTATGATTTATAAAATCCACTAATGATGAGAGAGAGACGGGACAAAGCTTTGGGCATACCCTCACCTAGGCATCGCATTTGCCCACAGCCCTTTAATTCTCCCATCCCCACCCTGGGGAAGGTCCCTCCCCATCCACTCCAACACTGAGAGGCAGGCGTGTTCTCCCTGAGGCTCCTCAAGCCATTTCTATCTGCTCTTCCAGGCCCGCTCCACACCAGACTCATTCCCACTCTGTGTTTTTGCCCCAACTCCCCTGCCCAAAACACCCTCTCGACAGCTCTGAGTCAAGACCTCCCTAGCCCCTGGGGAACTCAGAACAAGGTCTTCCATAAGGAAAGGGACGCTGGTGGATGGAGGGCAAGTGTAGACACAGTCCTACTTTCCCACCCTCAGGGATAAGGGGGAAAGAGGGCACAGGTGAGCCTGGGCAGGGAGGGCCCAGATCAGCTTTTACACCCACAGGAAATGAACCTTGGAGATTCAGAACAGGTTCTGCCCACCCCCATCCCCATGCCCCAGGAGACAGCCTTGGGATCCCCCACCCTATAAACCAAAGCCTACTTCTACGGGTATTTGAGGGTAGAAGCCAAGAGAGCAAAGGACTGCTAAGGGTGGGAAAGCTGGGGAATGAGGTTCCAGAGGGCGAGAGGCTACCACAGAGGAAGAAAGAGCAGGAGGCAACTGGGTCTTAAGGGACAGAGGAAAAGGTCGGAACAGGAGTAACCCTGGTTCACAACACTGCTGCCTGGGGGGTTATCATTCTAGCAGATACACAGCCATGAAAAGAGTTTTCAACATCAGAATTATAGCGTGAACCCAGGAGTCGGGAGCAGGGTCTGAACCCAGACCCACTTGGCCTTCTGGCTTCCTCTACCCTCTTCCAGCCCAGTGTGTGCGTGTGTACAGCAAGTCCCCAGCTATCTCGCTACCTGTATGTAGAAAACCCTGGTTTTAGAATTGTTTTGTTTTCTCTTTCTGAGATGCGGTACTACTGAAACAAAAAAAAAAAAAAAAAAGGAAGGGAGGGAGGAGTGGTAGACAGGACAGGGAGAGAGGGAAGGGAGAGAGGGAGGGAAGGAAGAGTGAGGAAGGAGGCGTGGAGGTGTGTGAGATGAAGTAGCCACAGGCCCACAGATCAGAAATACCTCTTCCCCAGCAACCCCACTATAGCACTCTGGTCATGTGTGAGGAAGGGATGAGGGGAGTTGATAATCAAGATACCTAGATTATAGGTGAGTCCAGTCCCCACCCTCACCTGGAGCCACAGCTTGATGGCAGTGAACACATGTCCATACATACCAGCCCGCCCATCAGTCCGGCAGCCAGGAGGGTTGCTGGAAGGCTGGGGAGGGTAGGTGTGTGTCTCAAACACCGGCAGGGGGCCTGGGTCCACAAGCAGTTCTTGAGGTCCTTGTTGACCAGGAAGCCAACTGGGGCCGATAGCAACCTAGACAAAACTCAATGGCCTCATAGTGACGGGTCATGGTGCAGACCCTGACGAAGGTTCACCAGGAGAAGGGCCCAGAGGCAGGAAGAGATGCATGATGGTACAGAACACATGGCATACTGCTTCTCACCCTTAACCTCATCTGTGTCCAGGAGGACAGCATGGGCCCCTGGCCAAAGCCAGAGATCTTGTAGATGGCACCTTGGCTGGTGACCCCAGAGCCACGGAACAATCAGTTTTGGCTGACGGCCAATACCATGTGCACAAGCTTCATTTTGCAGTGGCAACAGAAGAGCTTGCCATAGATGGCATGCATGGTCACATGAACCAGCCAGCAAGTCACGGGCCCTGAAGTAGCAGAGCTTAAGGATGCACTGGTCCTCTTGTGGGATGACTCATGAGTGTCCACGTTAAAGACAGGTGGGAAAGGCCAGAGCCAAGAACAGGGTCCAGGCAACGTAGATAAAGGCAGCACACATCTGAATCATGTGTGTTTAACATATAAACAGTAGGGGTGAGATCACGTAACATGTGACACTAACGTAAAAAAGCAAGAATGCCATGGGGAGGCAAAAGAACATATCATAAACACCATATTCTTGTAACTAAAGTCCAAAGGGAACACAGTGCACAGAGGTCAACATGAAGAGAAGGCAGACAGCCAAACACATGTGGTCAGCTGGGCACGGGTCCAGCAGGAGGTAGTAGGGAGACTTGTGCAGAATCAGTTGGAATTGTTTACCCCAGGCTCTGGGGTGTCCACTGGCTGCCTTGCTGGACATGGCCTGCCCTCCTTTCCTTTCTCTGCTCGGGCCCCTTCACTCATAAGGTAGTACTGCAGGGGATTGGGCCACAACTCCTCGTTGATTATCTCCACAATCTTGTCAGACTCAATGGAGCTGTGGTTTGAAAACCACCCAAAGAAGCTCCGGGTGTCATCTGGGTTCCCCTGGCTTAGGGACTGAAGATCGTGCCCTGGGAGCCACTGGATTGGAGTAGAACGAGACACCACCTGACCGGAAGGACCACACCCATATTCCTTGATGAGCACCTTATTTTGGAAATAGGGGTTGCGCCCAAAGTAGAACTTGATCTTGTAGCCCAATCTGGCAAGGCCAAGCTCTTCCACCTCCAAGCTGTTCAAGTAGCTGAGTGCCTCTTTATCTTGGTTGTTCAGAAAGGATGAGAGCTGGGGGTGGTTCTGAAAAGCCTGCCCCCAGAAGCCCGGGATATTCTGGATGAGGAGGTTCCTGCGCTCTAAGTGGTGCAGTCGCAACTGCCCAAACTTGCGGGAGAGCCGCAGGTAGGCCCTGTCCGCCTGGGCGTTCATGGTCTCCAACTTCAGCTGGACGTTCTCCAGTGTATCCATGCTGCCATCTGTTGCCGGGGGCCCTGACCCTGCATCCTTCTCCACCTTCTCTTCCTCTACCACTGGAACGGAGGCAGACTCCCCAGTGGTCCCTTTCTTCGGTTTCCCAACAGCTACGGCCGGAGACGCCCTGCCCACTGCGCTACAGGTAACTGGGGCCTTCTTCCCAGCGGGGCAGCGTCGATTTCCAACGCGAGGGACATTTTTCGGCCTTCCCATGGGCCCCGCGGTTCCCACGAAGACAGTGTCTGTCGGCAGGCGCTCCGAGAGGGTTGTGGCAATCCCCGGGCCGGGCCTGTATGCGGCCTGCCTGCTATCCCCCTCAGCCCGGGCCCGGAGCGCGAGGCCACAGTCCAGGGGGAGCCGGCAGGCACCCTCTTCCCCGGGCCGGCGGGGCGGCGCGGGCTCAGCGGTTTCAGCGGTTTCCAGGCCACCCCAACCCGCGCCAGCCTGCACCTGTGCCTCCTGGGTCTCCTCCCCGAGCCTCTGGCACTGTGGAGGGTCCGGGTCGCGTGAGGCGTCGTCAGGAGTAGCGCGGACTCGGCCTTTGGCGCGGCCTTTGCCACGGTTTTTGGCGCGGCTGGACTTTTTACCCCTACTTCGGCCGCTCATGATGGTAACGGACTCAACTTCAAACGCACGCTCCGGCCTGCGGCCCCTGGCGCCAGCTCGCTGTCCCTACCGAGAGGCCCTCTCCATGGCAACCGTCTACGTCACGACTGCACGACGGTACCGTAGCGCGAGGACTGGATGCGCCCGGTGATTGGCTCCAGTGCCGCAGCTGCGCACCAGCCGACCCTCACAGACGCCCCCACCCCCATCTCACCCCAGCTCGCTCTCACTGTTCAAGAGGGCAGTCCTTTCGCTTAGTTTCTTCTCGTTGGTCTCAGTTGTGCCCTCGCGGTCCTCTTATACAAGACACCCTCAAGACAGCCATCATGTCAGTTCCCCTACCATATACTTTCTAAGCTAAATATCTAAAGTTCCTTCAGTTATCTTCTGTGACATCTATCACGATGAAACTGCTCCTGGTCTCTATGTCTCATCTTTGAAAGCCTTTGCTGAGGGATTTGCCCAGGTACCTTAACTCCAGGGACTTTAAAGGTAGGTACCGTAATGCCAGGCCACAAAGCAATGTGATACGTGGTGGGATGTTAGTACTAACTACTTAAAAAAAAAAAAAAAATAGCAACTGCTATTTTATGAGTATCATTATGTGTCAGGCACTTTACTATGTGCTTTATATGCATTTTCTCAATATGTTAAGGAGGTATTGTTATCATTCTCATTTTCCAGATGAGAAAACTGTGGCTCAGAGATGCCGAGGAACATTCCTGAGGTAACGCAATAAGGCATGGAAGCTCAATTCTAACCCAATTCAGACTCATAACCTTTATTTTATATTCACAGGTGTCTAATCCTTCCAGACCTGCTCAGCTGTAAATTACTGCGTTAGCGCTTAAGAAGGCCAGCCTTGCCTGTTAAACCAGCATCAGCCGAGCACCTCTTCATCCTGGGACCATGACCTGAGTCCTCTAGCTGCCTCAGGCCTAATTTACAGAGCTGGGCTATCACTCAAGGTATAGGGCCAGGAGTGAAGGATACAAGTCAGAATTTCTATAACTGGAGTCAGATGGGAATGTGGTCAGAGAATTATTTAATTATCATTCAAGGAGTGGAGCAGGGCTTCCCAGGTTAAAGTTCAGAAGCAGACCCTCCATAGTGGCAGTGAGGAGGCCCTAGAAACTTCTTAGAGACTGCAAAGAAACAGCCAGACAACCTATTTCGTGTTCACAAGAGAGCCCTGGACCATGCTTTTACTAGCTAGGTGAAAGGACCATGAAATAGTGAAGCCAGTGACAAGGTTATGACCAGTATGAAAGTTTTCAGGTTGTCTCTTTAAGTTCAAAGGGAACAAGAAGGCCCTTGCAACCAGCTAATGGAGAGGTAAGCCCCAGCGTCTCTGGGTTCTCAATACCTCTTACACTCATTACTCTCTTGTACTCTCTTGTGGTTGTGGCCCGGCAGCCTGGCATCACCTGGAAGCTCGTTAAAAATGCAGAATTTCAGGCCCTACCCCAGACCAGCTAAATCAGAATTTGACTTTTAACAAGATCTCAGTTGGTTTGTATCCGCATTAAAATTGAAGTATAGGAGACAAGGAAAAAGAGGAATTGTTTGATACAGTTGAGCCTTACTTTAAACCAGCCTGATACAAATGACTCTAACTTTCCCAAAGATTCTACAGTAGCTTGCAAGGCTCTCCGTGATCTGCCAAGTTCCCTCCCTGCCACTACCCAACTTACCTCTCTGACCTCATCCTCTTGTCTCTCCCACCCCCTTCCAACTACACTGGCCTACTTACTGTTCTTCAAAATTCTAGGTAGGCTCCTGCCTCAGGGTCTTTGCACTGGCTCTTCCTTCTGCCTTAAATGCTCTTCCCCTAGATATGGTTTACCACCTTGGCTGGCTCCCTTCGCACTTTGCTCAAATGTAACCTTCTCAATGACCATCCTATTTAAAATTGCCACCCAGCTCCATCCTTCTAACTCTGCACTAACTTTTTTTATTCCTTAGCACTTGTCACCTTCTAACACGCTACCAATTATTTATTATGTGTATTATTTAACTGTCGCTCCTCACTAGAGTGTCAGCTCCATGAGGGCAGGGATCTTTGTTTTGTTCACTTGTGACTACAACAGTGTCTGATACATGAAAAGCACTCAATAAGTGAAATAACCAATCAAAGGAGAATTTTTTAGAAATGAGTTTATAAATTGATTCTGATTCTGAAATCAGAATACCCCTCTTTTCCCCACAGAAGCAATTTTATAGACAAAGGTTGTATACTCAAATCAATGCATGGAAACCTATCAAACTCATAATTTAGCTAAAAAATCATCTTTTGATATGGGCACCATTCAGGGACAATCTTAGGTAAAAAATCTAGAGTGACACATTTAAAAATTAAATTAGGGGAATTCATATTTGACTTAAAAGGGATTAAGCCAAGGGTTACCTTAAACTCTTGTTGAGGGCCCTTTCATCATCACTTCTTCCCAAGGTCTTCCATGATCACTCCAGACCACAGTAAGCAGCCCTGTCCTTGATCTTACGGAGGAGCTGTTAACTATAATATATTCATTTAGCAATCAGAAATGCAGTTTTTGTGCCAGTCCTTGTACAGAATTACCTCTTAAGCCAGATAACCACAGTCTGGAATTCTCTGTAATCTCAGGGGGAAAAAAATTAGCTGAAGCAGCCACTATCCCTCTGTAAACTGCAGAAATTGATAGATTGGCCCACTTCTCAGAGCACTAACAGCTGGACCAAGCTCTGTTGTCCAGAGCCTTAATCCAGCATCAGCGTCTGCGTCATGTAGCGCTCAGCCATGGCTAAACCACTGCAGGATTAACGTAGGCTGGCCGCTGCAAACAGTGTTTAGCGTACAACCTGCTTGAGCCTGTTTTCATCATGTCAGAGAGACAAGCAGCAGGTAAAGGGAAGCAAATGTGAGACTAACACCTTATATAAAGATACTCCTCTTCTCCTTGAGAAGCTGGCCTGTGCTACTGAACTGAACTGTTGGTTTTCTTCCGAGGTATTGATATTTAATTTATATGAGACTATATCTTGGGTTCCCAGTTAGATAGTAGACTGTATAAGGGTAGAGACTGTGTCTCTTTCTTTTATCCCTCAAAGCACCTAGCGTGGCCCTTGCACATACTAGTAATTATAACCAAAGTTCACATTTATTTTGTACTTTATACAGTACCATGTTCTAATTCACTGAATCCCTACAACCATGCCATGGGTAATATAATTATACATACACATACGTGTACATACACGTTCATATATAGATAAACTAATACCTATATATATCAATTAGTCATGAATCATTTTCTATGGGGTGTATATGTGGCATGATGATACTAAACAGAAGTGAGTTTCATTTCAACAGTCCAGGTTGAGAATAAAGCATCTTCGTTTGCACTGCATTTGTCATGAGCATTCTATGACTATTATGAAGGAAATACAAATTTACTCTCATGAACTCAGAAATCTGGAAGCAATTTGGCCTTTTCCCAAAAATTAGGCATTAAATCCACAGTAATGTAAGCATTTAATTGATTCTCTTAAATAGTTGATCATTAGCAAATATTTATTAAAAGCTCATAAAAACACTTTTCAAAATATTAGAATAACTAGTCGTCACTTCTCTGAAAATTGTACTTCCTCCATTCCTTTTAAGGTCTGATTTCCTCCAATCATAGAAATTAACAGGCTGGGAAAAGACATTCCAGTCATCCAACCTATTGCACAGCCAAGAGAACAATGTTCCCCACCGTCTCCCTGCCGAAGGGCTTTAAGATCCCAGATGACATTTTTTAGCCACAAAGGTTTTCTCTTCCCCCAAGGAGATAGTTTGAGTCTGTTAGATCAAACCGTGAGTATTGCTTCCTATAAGACATTTTGCCAACTAACCCTCCCAGATTTGGAGGATCATAGAAAAGGAGTGGCATAGGGAATATTTTTCAAAGCCAAGGAGGGAGAGAAAAATCTGCCTCTTAATGGTAAATTTCAAAAACTGTTTGAATTTAACATCTTGAATAATATGCCTAGCTTCTTCCCAGTTCCCACTCACAGCCAAAGACCAAAATTTTACAGCACCACCTAAGTTATTCAGTTCATGTCGTATAAGTAGCTGTAAAACATTTTTAAATATTGACAGGTGTATTCTTCCTTCCTGGCATTTTCTTTTTACCCTACAACATTTTCACCATAAAAATTAGACCTTTAGGCTAAGGCTTTTGTTCTAGAGAAGGGAAAATACTGAAGAACCCAGCAAGAGCAGAATTTAGCAACTCAGATTCTTCACTTTGAATTTCAAAATAGGTTCTTGAGAGGGGAAGATACAATAGCATTGAAAGAGAAAAAAAATTTTTAGCTCTGCAAGAGCAAACCTGGGAGCATTAAGAGCATAGAGTTTATAATATAAACCACAAAGGAAGAAAAACATGCGATGATATACAAGCCAGATCTCCACCACACAAAGAGGAGACTAAAACCTTTCCTGAGCTGGGGTTGAAGAGCTTGGGGAAATTTTAGAGAGTACATTGTTGGTGCAGGATCTATAGAAAGGAATTCTCACAGTTACCCCTCCAGGGGTCAGACCTCTTAGAGAGCTAGTAGAGTCCATCCTCCCTGGAAAGACAGAAATCTGAGAGTAGGGAGGACTAGTTCCCGACTTGAAAACTAGAACTCAGACAAGAAATCCTCTTAGAGGGCTTCGTTCCATCACAAGGATAAGTATTGCCAAAGGAAGGTCTTTGAATTTTAAGTGTTTTAAGTGATAAGTTACCTAGTTACTTGAATTACCATGTTTAAGTTCATCTGAACTTTATAAATTGCTGCAACTATGAAAATTCATACCCATTACAATAACATTACCTAGACCAGACCCAATATCTAATGGGTTTAAGCCATGCAATACCAAAGGCAAAGAAACTTAAGGGACGGGTGACTGCAAAACTCTTTAGAAGATAAATGGCATTGATAATTTTAGAAAATAACAGAGGGTATTAAAAAGAAGCCTCATAAAACATGGTTATGATTGCAAAAATCAAAAAATTTATGAAACTCCAAGCACCAAATATGAACATTTTCACTACAATTTAGGGGGGGACCCTAAAGCAAAAGTAAGTGCTGTCCAAGAAAGTCTTCCATTGACTGGTTATGTGTTGAACTTAGAACCATGGGTGTACCCCATTTATGGCAGTTATTACTTTTAATATGTAACTTAGTAATTTACCATACACTTGAATTCCACCTCTGGTTGGGTTATATATGCAAGTCTTTGTCTCCAACCAGATCAGGAGCTTTATGATTTACAAAGGCCGATCTTGCCTTCTATGTAAGCTGCACAGTGCCTTCTCTGAATTACCCCACAGTCATCCCCCAATTTCCACACAGCCCTCATCAATTTCCAAAACAAAAATAAGCTGTCCTCAGTCAACGCCTCTACATGTCATCTAGTGCAGAGAACAGTAGGTGCAAGGTCTCTCTCTTCCCTACCATCTCTTTTCATGCCACTCAGGGATGTTTTGTTCATATTACACCCATAAGTTTATTATCTTTATTGTTCCCTTTCCTGTATTTACACACACACTTTTTTATTGAAGTATAGTTGATTTACAGTGTTGATGTTTGTATATATGTATGTTCTTTTTCAGATTCTTTTCTATTATAGGTTATTATGAGATATTGAATATAGTTCCCTGTGCTATACAATAGGTCCTTGTTGTTTCTCTATTTTATATATAGTGGTGTGTATCTGTTAATCCCAAACTCCTAATTTATCTCCCCCTCCCACTATCCCTTTGGTAACCATTCTGTTTTGTAAATAAGCTCATTTGTTTCATTTTTTTAGATTCCACATATAAGTGATATCATAGGCTATTTGTCTTCCTCTGTCTGACTTACTTCACTTAGTATGATAATCTCTTGGTCCGTCCATGTTGCTGCAAATGGCATTATTTCATTCTCTTTTATGGCTGAGTAATATTCTCTTGTATGTATATATCACATCTTCTTATCCATTAATCTGTCGATGGACATTTAGGTTGTTTCCATGTCTTGACTGTTATAAATAGTGCTGCTGTGAACATTGGGGTGCATGTATCTTTTCAAATTAAAGTTTTCATCTTTGCCGGATAGCTGTCCAGGAGTGGGCAGCTCTATTTTTACTTTTTTAAGGAATCTCCATACTTTTCTCCATAGTGGCTGCACCAATTTACATTCCCACCAACATGTACACACACACTCTTAACATCCTTGTGCCTTCTCTTTTTTTCCCAACAACGCATTAATAGTACAGAAATATTCTACAGAAAGAAGTAAAGTTGGTAGATTTTCACTTGGAAGATTAATTGGGAAGAAAAGATCTCAACAGGACTAGGATATGAAACTTGGGATATCCCAGGGAAAAAAAGTCATTAAGAAAGGACAACATGGAAAACAGAAACTGGAATCACCCTCATTTCATATAATCTAAGATCCCGCATGGGTTACACAGGGTCCTGAGATTGAGGAAGGCCAGGATCTTCATGGAGGATGACCAGTACCTGCAGGGAGTTGGGGTCTTAGGGTGGGGGTGGGGAAGTGAATCCTCTTATATCACCCAGCACATCTCACACACCAGCCAGGTAGCTATAGGGATGAGAAGACCCCCCCTCCCCTTATCAAACGAGCCATCAGTTTTCATGAAGCTAGGAGTTTTCATCAAAGACATGGGGAAAATGAACAAAGAATGTTACATTGAATTTTAAATTAATAGGCAAGCATTCTGCAGTTAAAATGTTCAGTTATATGTTGCAACCAACTAGCACCCATAAGCATGAGGTTTCGTTGTTCCATTTCCTTTTACCTGGACTAATTTAACTGAAGATACTCCTTGTCTTCTAGAATGCCTGCTTTGGTTATTCAGTCTGTGTTTGTGTAATATCTGACGGCAATAAGATACTTTAAAAAGCACTCAAAATTAATAGTCAAGAAAAAGAGTAAAAGAAAATAAAGAACTCGAAAATTAAGAAAAAAAACAGTGAAATACAGTCACCCCTCAGTATCATGGGGGATTGGTTTCATGATGTCACCCTGAACAAGAAAATCCAAAGAAGCTTGGGTCAGTCCCATACATAAAATGGTGTAGTATTTGCATATAATCTAGGCATGTCCTCCCATATACTTTAAATCATCTCCAGATTACTTATAATATCTAATACAAGTAAATGCTATGTAAATAGTTGCTGGTGTGCAACAAATTCAAGTTTGCTTTTGAAACTTTCTGGAATTTTTTTTAATACTTTCCATCTGAGGTTGGTTGAATCCACAGATGCAGAACCTGCAGATAATGAAGGGTCAGCTGTCCCCAAATGTGTCCCAATCCGTTGTGTCTCCTACACTTGCTAGAAGCTGGGCACAGATTTGATTCTGACCTTTTATCTACCAGTGCAAAGAGAGAAATCAGATGTGGTGTAACGTTCATAACGTTTGTAATATTAAAAAACAAACAACAAAAAAAAACAGGTTCTCAGAGAAAATGCATTGATTCTCAATGCTGAATCCAGAGAGGAATATCAGGCTTCAAAGTCCCAGTAATATCCTGACACTGAGTCCAGCACCGTGGTACCTGTAGCACCGCCTTATAGGCTGGTGAGCAGCCAGACAAAGAGCCATGTTGTAAATGGAGTTCCATGGCGGTTCAGGTCCAGAGCTAGAAGGCTTAATCCAAGGAGACAGTTTGTAGAATTTTGAGGAGAAAGCTGGGTGTGTGTCTTGAAGTCAGCCTCTGCAGTATGGCCTCCTTGGCTGATGGTGTGCCTGGATACGGCCTAGAGCCACTGGATACGGCCTGGTAGGCATCACATGAAGAGCGGGCTGGTGAATTTCATTCTGCTCCTTGCTACCAAATGGGTCCAGACCTTTCCTGAGAGCCATGCCCTCCTCTCCCATTCCTTCATCTTTTTTTCTGTCTCCCCTCACTTTCTTTTCTTTCCTTCCCCCGTACACTGATGTGTTTAGAGAAACCACTCCAGCTGCTTTAAAAACTATTTTCCAAAAAAAAAAAAACTATTTTCCTGCTCCAGGCCCTCCCCCATCCACACGCAGACTAAGCCGAGTCCCTGTGAAATTAAGCCATGTTTCCCTCTGAGTGGCTCTGTACCTCAGTGTCTCCACACTGTCAGAGGTGTCGGTTGGGGTCAGGGTTCAGGTACAGGACCAGGCACGTGGTATAGGTGAGTGAAGCAGGCCCAGTACAAGCCTTTAGGGAGTTGAAGAGGGAGTTATGCCCCATCTCAGGCTGACAACTGCCACTCCACTTCAGCTGATTGTAGCCATGGAGAAATCTATTTTTATGTGAAATTTCTCACTTTAAAAGTCCTGTGAGAGCCAAACAAGACAATTCTGCTTGTAGGCTCTAATTTGCTACGCCTGTTCTACATCCTTGTTTTTTTTTTAAAAAAAAAAAAACAACTCAGTTTTTTAAAAAACTCAGTTTTTAAGTGAAATCATGAAGGAATGTCTGGAAATTATTTGAATTCCTCCAAAGAAGAGCAGTTTTTGTGGTTGTCCCTCAAGAAGAGCCTATGAACGTAAAGAAAGTTAATATGATCAAGCTGGACTCCACCTTACGTTGTTACGGCAAGTGAGGAACTGATGGCAACTGGGAGACAGCTTTACTCAAGGTGAGCCCAAGTAAGGGATTATATTTTTGTCAAGATTTTTATCCTTTTTCATTTTAAACTGCAAAGATGATGATCATTATTTTTAATTGGTTTTATTTTTTCATACATTAAGACTCTGTGCTACCTCTGATTTCTTAACATGTGTAACTTAGACTCCAAAACTATTTTCATCTCGCTACAATATGAAGGCTTTGCAAGATCAACTCATAGACACATCCATACTGCTCTCTGCACCCAGCAGCCACATCTGGACAGCTCTACTGAGCAACTAATGCAATTCTGACACAAGTGGTAGATTTGAGTGACTAACGCTGCCTCTCTGTTGTTTTTTTCCTCCCCTTCTTAATCAATACCCGTATAATTGATCAGGTAGGCCATATGGCCCCTCTGATTCCCACATTAAGACAATTAGGACACCAGCCAGGTCACTGCTCAAGCTGGCATCCTTCATAACTAAGACAAGAAAACCTAACTCTTTGTCTTCCTCAGAAAAAGCCAACTCCATCTGCTCTTGGGTATGATTCAGTACGAATTCATATGATATCTAGCTAAAAAGGAGTACAGCCACATTTAGAAAAAATATTGCCTAAAAGTGAATTGTATGCCAGTAAGTTTCCCCCTGCAGAATCCAGACTGAAACGTGATAGTAAAAATCTAATGTGATAGTAAAACTCTAACTCAAGAAGAGTGAGTATACAGTGTAGACTAAGATTTTACACACACTCTGAGAGAGAGCTGCTGGTCACTGGAGAGTAGGTAGACTCTCCTACTCTAGGACCGAGTGTCAGAGAGGAAGAGTTAGGAGACTGGGGGATTCTCACAGCTATGAGCTCTAAAATGATAGAGGCGGGGGAGGACTTAGAAATGCAAGGCCAAGTATAAGGAAAGATAAAAGGTCTATTTTCTGGCATCAGGATTTATAGAGGGAACCGCTCCCACACTGCAACCCTCTTTTTATAAGAGAAAATAACAAGCTAAACAGCATGTCGTAGCTGAGATTTCTGGAAAGTCAGCCATTCTCAACATGGAATCTGTGAATCGGGAGCCAATGGGAAGCAAAACAAGTAGCAGTTTGAACACAGAATTATTATTTTATTTAGAACAGAAAGAGAAAATTTACTAAACGTATTTACTAAACATAGGCTAAACATATGACCTATTGGCCAGGAGATTTATGCTTCCCTACGTGATGTGTTCTCTTAACTCCAGCCCCCAACCCCCAAGCAGGAGCAGTGGAGGAAGCAAGAACCACCGCAGCAGGGTTAGTCCTGGAAATGACATTGTGCACCAACAGACTTCTTGCAGAAGGTTTCCAAGCATAAGAGAGACCCCTTAAGTACCTGGGCGGCCCACCCACTACTGAAACAAGACGAAAGTGCCTCTGGGAAGGAGATGACAAATATTCCTCTTGTCTTCCATCACTCAAACCAATTAAAAAGTAAAACAAAAGTACCTAAAAAGAGGCCAACAACCACAATCAATTCTCCCAGTTTATAATCAAACAGGATTTCAGCAACCAATGATGTTAAATAAAATTTCTACCATATGCCTCATGTGTTACTCTAGTAAATGATTTCTTTCATCATCAAGAGAGTTTATATGACATTCTCTTGACAATGAAAGAATTTATTTCCTAGAACAAAACTCTGGAAAAAGTCATGTTAAGAATCATGCTGGCATAAGTCAGGTGTATCTAAGGGCCTGGCCTTCTGGCCTAAATTTTATCATTCAGTCACGACTGGAAAATATTCCAAACCACCCCCCTAAAACTGCACACAGTTAACAAAGAAACATGTCATTTAAAGATTAAAATAGAAAATTCCCTTTATGATTTTGAGATTGTGTACATGGGATGGGATAGAATGGGATCTTGTGGGATGGGGGAGGGAGTTAGCAGGAAAGGGCGGCCACAGGCAGTAGCTCACTTAGGACTCAACATGTGTTAGGGTCTAAAGAAATCCTACCCAGACCTTTATGATTTTGAACTCAGATAAATGAGGGTACCTGCTGGCAAGAAGCAGCAATGCTGAAATAAGAGAAAGAGGCCTGAATTCATTTCCTATTGCTTCTGTAACAAATTACCACAAATTTAGTGGCTTAATGCAACATGAATTATTTTCCAGTGCTGGAGGTCAAAAATTCAAAATGGCCACAACAGGACTGAAATCCAGGTGTTGGCATGATTGTGTTCCTGACAGAGGTTCTAGAGGAGAATCCATTCCGATGTTTCTCCATCTTCTAGAGGCTGTCTGTGTTCCATGGCTCTTCCAGACAGCAGTTGTATCACTCCTACCTCTGCCTCTGTCCTCACATCTCCAGCCCGCCAGCCTCCCTCTTTCACTTATAAGGCCCCTCCTGATTACAACAGCCCTACCTGACTTACCCAGGATAAATTCCCATATCAAACTCCTTAACTTAATCGTATTTGCAAAGTCCCTTATGCCATGTTCGCTAACATATTGACAGGTTCTGAGGATTAGAATTTGGGGGCCATTATGCTTCCTAACATAGGGCCATAAGTATTGAGTATTGTTTTTAAAAGTTAAGTGTTAGAAGGCTTACGATCAGTTGTCCTGCTTTATAATTGTTCATCTCTTTCATATACACCCATCATTTTATTTCTGTGCCCTAAATCTAGTTTATTATAATAATAACAATAGGTAACATTTGTTGTTTTCTAAGTACCAGGTACTGTGCTAAGGAACTTTCATTTTCATATTTACTGCTCACAACAACCCAGTGAGATAAGTGCCATTATCATCCCCATTTCGTGGATGATAAAATTGAGGCTTAGAGAGGTTAAGTAATTTGTCTAAGATTAAACAGCTGAAATTCAAGGCAAGGTCTGTCTGGCTCCTAACCCATAAGAAACAGCTCAACTAGATTGAGGCTTGTAACAGAAAGGTGTATTCTTTTTTCTGTAAGCTTTATTTATTTATTTATTTATTTATTTATGGCTGCATTGGGTCTCTGTTGCTGCATGTGGGCTTTCTCTAGATACGGTGAGCAGGGGTTACTCTTTGTTGCGGTACGCAGGCTTCGCATTGCAGTGGCTTCTCTTATTGTGGAGCATGGGCTATAGGTGTGCAGGCTTTTGTAGTTGTGGCACGCGGGCTCAGAAGTTGTGGCTTGCGGGCTCTAGAGCACAGGCTCAGTAGTTGTGGCACATGGTCTTAGTTGCTCCACGACCTGTGGGATCTTCCCCGACCGGGGCTCGAACCCGTGTCCCCTGCACTGGCAGGCAGATTTTTAACCACTGCACCACCAGGGAAGTCCGAAAGGTGTATTTCTTTCTCATGCTCCATACCCATTATAGGTCTGTCTTGGGTCTGCTGCATCTTCACATCTTCATTATTCTGAGACCCAAGATGAAAAAGCAGCCCAATCTGGGATATCGCCCTTCCCGGATATTGCCCTTGGTCAGAAGAGAGGAAAGAAAGAGATGGTGGTAGAACCTCCCATAGGCTTTTAGAGTGTTATCTTGAGGTGACATGATCACTTCTCACATTTCATTGGCTAAAGCAAATCGGTGGCTCAGCCGAACATCCATGTAACCAGGAGGTTTAATCTATTGCCAAGTAGCACAGCAAATATTTGGAAAGAATTATACAGTCTATAACAGCTTTAAATATGGTACTGTCCCACTCACTGAAGATGAGAAGAGAAGTAATAGTTTATCCACAGTCACGATGATGTGGGACCTCCCTTGGTGGCACAGCACTGGTCTCTCAGCCAGCTGGACTGCTGGGTCTATGTGAGCAATCACCTGTATGGAGGGAAATTCTCAGATACTGAAAGTTTCCTTCATCCATGAGCCCAAAGTGCCTAATGCTCCATCATTAGAGAGAGAACTGTGCCACCTGAGGATAGCTGTGTGGTACTAGGAGTTATGAACTGTTCTCCAAGGGAACTTTCTCCCAACTGGTGGAATCTAGATGGATGCAGGCCTCCCTCAAAGTATCAGGTGAGAAAGAGTGTGGGTCTCCAAAGGTCCTCTCTAGTCCAAAGACTTCCTAGGATTCTAATCCAGGTGGAGAAGAATACTCTTCTCTGAGGACAGTTCTTAGGACCCAAGGATTAGGAGTGATGGTTGCTTCTTGTGCAGTGGCCCTCAAACTGCGCTCCAAGGAGCCCTTGTGGTTCTATAAAATTGTCTCAGAAATGGCCAGACAGAGGGACACACACCCAGACACATCCTTGCCCTCATTCCTGGAGCTTGCCACACAGACTAGGGCTAGGATAAAAAATGTGGCTTTCATAATGAGACTAGAGGGGGATGGAGAGAGAGAAGAGTTCCTTTCGATAAAACAATTCACAGAAAATCTGCAAAGCGAGGCTCCATCTTAGTAGTCTGGAAGATTCGTCTGCCCAGTATTTGTTTCACCCAAGGTTATCAGTGTTCTGCCCCACCCCTACTCCGTGTGGCCCATTCAGAGAGGCTGGGACTGCACGGCTGCACAGCTGGGACTGCACGGCTGCCCATGTGGAGGACATTAAGGACACAGGGCCAGGGGAGGAGCAAGGAAGGGAGTGTCAAAGGGGAAGGTTGGTTCCCCATGCCACCGAGGAGGGTGGCCCTGGGGCTGAGCCCACAGCTCTCAAGGCACAGAAGGGCGCATGCTGGATGGTGCACCTCGATGCCCCACCTCCCTCGGAACTCCGTGGGTTCCAGCACACCCGGGGATGGCTGTCAGTGAGGCCACTTAGCAAAACGCTGTTAGGACCACTTCATCTCATGGTAGTATTGAGCGCACACACAGAAAAGGCTTCCACTTAAGATTTACTTTGAATTTTTAAAACAAAAGCTTAAAAACCCCACAATTTAACTCAGTCTTCTCACTTCATGGGAAAGGAAATAGGAACTCAGATGAAAAGGCTTGTCCAAGATCAGAGAGAGATCCAGTAGAAAGCCAGAACCAGAACCAGGATTTTTGGCTCCCAATTCAGTGTTGCTTCCAGGCAGCCCTAAATTCCTCAAATCCTGGGCGCGCATCTTTGGTGCTCACAGCCCTGTCACTTAGGGGCGATGACCATTTGCTTTAACTGGGTAACCTCACTTCCAATTCACTGATGGAGGAGAATGAGTATTTGGATTTTGCAGCAAAGCTCCTGCTTCAAAAGGAACCAAACCTTATTCTTGTAGTGTTACTGGGTTCCTCTAAAAGCCACGACATGGGAGTGTGAGCTTCTGGCTCCCCCTGGGTCCCCGCTGCCCCCCACATCCCTTCCCCCGGCCTTCTCACGCTCCATGGAAACGCCGCCCTGACTTGTCGGGATGCTGCAGCCTGAGAGCTGGCTGCCAGTTGGAGTTTTCTCAAGTTTGCCACGTTGCAGTGACAGGACTGTGTCGAGGCCCAGATGCTTAGGCATAAATAAATAGCACATCTGGGACCTGGAAGGGGTCCAGCTGCATATGATAGAAAAAACTGGGGTGGAAACAGAGCCAAGTGATACACAGCTGGAAACCGTTAAGTTAGGAGCGAGGTAGGGGAGCAGTTGAAGTAGAGAGAGGAAGAAAGAAATGGAAAGGCGGGGGCGGCGGAGGAAGATCAAACCAGCGATGACCGTTGTCTAAAGGCTCTGAATTATAATTGCTGAGAAACAGACCTGTGGTTTACACACAGCTGAATTAAGAGCATTCCTACAAAATGATAGTTTATAATCATCGACCTCAAAGCAGAGAGACCGAGCAGGGGAACTTGACTCCTGGATGTCTGGCCACCTTGGATGTGTCGGTTTGGTCACCTCCTAGCTATTTGCATCTATAAATGGCCTCGTGGTGAGCAGCGTTCAGACCTGCATCGATGAGCACCCCAGGGCTCCCTTCCCAGGGTCATCGGCATTTGGGAAGCTCACTGAGTTCCCAGACTCCAGGGCAGCCACAGTTGAACATGCCTGTCGTGAACGCGCAGAGGATTAAAGCGGAGGCTGGGGTGGGGGTGGAGGGACAGTGACATCACCGTCTCCCAGCCCAGAGGCCCCAGCAGATGAGTCAACGAGATGAATCAGCGATGGCTGCAGAGGGAGCTGCACACCCACAGCCCCACCAGAGACTAAAAGCTACCATGGTATCACCAAGCAGAGGAGAGGAGGTTTGAGTATGGGGAAAATTAGGACACAAAGAAGAGACAGGAACACAATCCGTTCCTCTCTTAATGGAAATCAAATGCATGGATTACCCTCTTAATGATGGCTTGATTTAATCTCCTAGATTAAAAATACCCCAAATGAAGCCATCGTCAAGAGATGCCAGAATGCAGGCTTTCTAAGCAAAGCACAGTATCGCAGGGCAAAGCTCCTCTAGATCCTTCCAGACCCTCCCACTTCATCCTTGTCTTGTAGCAGGCGATAGCAGGTAAATCCCACCATCCTAGAGAGGATCCGAGGCTCCTTCCAACTTACTTGGTGCTGAACATTGATGGCCGTAAGATGCAGGCTTGTCGTCTTTTAAGGAAAGCAGATGACTAAACAAAATGGACCCTACGACAACTCTTACACTTGGTTTGGTTGAGATTCCAGGTTTTCTGCATTCACAGGGAATCTGAAAGGATAAATGACTTTCTTTGGGTCTTGGTTGGCAAAGTTTCTAATTGGCAACGATTGCACTTTGGAGAATTCTCAAAATGATTGAACCACAACAGAAAGACTAATCTTGGAAGCTAATTCTTAGTTTGTAGGTTCCCAGCATTCCAGTGAAGGGAGGAAACCAGTCAACCTTCACAATATCATTTATAGTGATTCTGAAAGCTCATAATAACACATATTTAGGGAATATGGTTGGAAGTTGGTATGATTCAGTTATGGATCTACGCATTATTTAAAAACCTTTGTTCATTCATCCAAGAAATATTTACTGAGCACTTTCTAAGAACCAGGCATTATGCTGGAAGCTGGAGGTAAGTTGTTGAATGAGACACAGCCCCTCTTCTCAGGGAGCTTATAGTCGGGCAGCCAGAGTTCCTACAACCACTGTGACTGTGAAAACACAGCTGTTCATTGTATTTAAAATTAACTTCTTAGCGCATCAGTCAATTCTAAAGAGAAAAGAAGTCTGCACAGCACTGGAAGTATCCCATGCCTCAAAATAAAAATAGGATTGTATTTAGAAAAATCTTAATTTTGTGGTATTCCAAGAAACAGAAACTGCATAAAGGGAGGTAAGCCAGAATTCTTTCTATAGCCTGGTAATTAATTTGCAGCTTAAAATCTCCTACAAGAGACTCCAAACCAAAGTACTATTTTGGGGAAGGAGACGAATTCGGGAGTTGATGGAAGGCATGTTTCCTAAAGCATCTCATAATTCAAAGTCCACACAATTCAAAAGCAATCCTGACCAGGGATAGATCGTTTGGAGGACTCGGGGGCATGAGTGCTATTTACCAGCTGAAATGGCATGGCCATGTGGCAACAGCAGAAACACTATTTACAATTTGTCCTGCTGCTGGTTTGAAAGTGTATCATTCTTGGCTCATTTTTCGGTTTAGTTTGGCAGCCCTCCAGACTTTTCTCCATCCTGTTCCCCCCAGGAAGTCAATCTGTACGGACTACAGCAATGAGTCTCCTTGCCCTCTGGCTTCCAGGCAGGTCCCACCAGTGGGCAGCACCCACTGAAATCAGGGTGATGGAGGAGGGAGGTTCGGGTATCCACTCCCAGAACCCTCTGCCAGGCCACAGAAGATCAACTGTGTCCCTTTACCAAAGCCCCCAGCTCCTGTCAGGTGACCCTCTCCACCCAGCTACCCCCGGAAAGGGTTCAGTAATTGCTTATTCGCCTCGTGCCTTCAGGTCAGGAGGGAAGATTTGTACTGTTGCTTGCGGTTTCCCTACACCCTGCCCACGCCTTTGTCAATAGCTCTTTAATCCAGTTTAGGTGTGCCATCTATTTGCTGCCGGGACCATGGCAAATCAAGGGGATTTATATTATCTCAAATGTTGTACCTAAAGGGAGGCTTTATTATTATTTTCATATTACATGATTTCAAATTTGCTTGGTTCAAACTTGCATGAAAAAGCAATAAATTTCAAAAGATCCACAGGGCCATCTGTATCAGTAACAGTGTTGAAAATCAAAGTGTACGACAACCTGCCTTAGATCTCCCTCTGTAGCTTAACCTACTATCCTTTATGACTTTGGGGACCTTCCTCTTCTGCTTTATTTGTAGCTTAAATGGTAGACATTAGGTCATCCAACAATTCCTTCTGACCTAGCTTCATTAATTTCTAGGCAAGAAGACGAAAAGACTTTACCGGCAATGCATTAAGGCAATCACCCCTCTGTCTTTCCAGTCACTGGAATTCCATTCCCAGGCAACGATAATCTCTGAAATATTCAGAAGCACACATGCGACATCTCTTCTTCCACTGCAGCAATGCATGGGGGTGGATTTTTATTTGGCTTCATTTTTTCATAATTTCAGCCCCTTTTGTTGGGTCACTGATTCAGTGGTAGACAATTCGGCTTCCACTGCAGCTCAGAGAAGCCAAAGCAGACAGTTTGGCTGTGGGGAAAATGGGTGTCTGTCACCAAGAACCATGACACATCTGCTGATTTATGGACACGACCCATCATTTCATTTGCCACCTCCATCTGGAACTCGCCATCCATACATTCATTCTTACTCATTGGTGCCATTTCCACTTCATCACTTTCAAGGAAACGCTTTCTGGAAGCATTGTGGGAAAGGGCAGTCAACAATTTCCTGAGATTCATGTCCGAGGAGTATGGATTTAAATGAAAAGGCAGGGATGGACAGTGACCGCCCTTGTAACGGGCAGACCGTGTAGTACGCACACTGACAGCACTGACTTTAGAATCAGATCTGAATTTTATTCCGAGTTTCACCTCCTATTAGCTAAGTAACATGGGTTAGTTGCTTAACCTTTCCAATTCTTACTTTATTTCTCTGTTAACTGTGGATATTATTAATACTTCAATGGCTGTTGTGGAAATTAAATGAAGGAGTATCAGTAAAGCTCTTAGCACATTGTATGGCACATGGAGCGCTCACTAAATGAGGGTTTTCATCCGGGAGCCCCTTGGTGGTTTTCTGCTGCTCCATGAAGGCCTTCAAATTCAACACACACTCCCCCTTCCACTGCCTAACTACTAACACGTAGAAACAGAATTTCTCCCCTTGTTGGTATGTCTAGATTTGCCAATCACAGGGGTTACATCTTCCTGTCCCACAATGATCTCAGACGTATAAACCCACCATTACGGAAAAGGGCAGTGTCATAGGCACACAAGGTTTTGCCCTTTTCAAAGCACTGCTTTTGGGGGTGGGTGTGTGTGAAAGGTTAGGCTGAGCTGGGCTTCTCTGATGCCTCTCTGAATGATGGAAAGCCAGAAAAACACCATTCAACCCATAAAACTATCTAGCTACTAACCCGTCCTACCTACCTACAACTCCTCTATTGGAATCATGTTTATTATTTACCCCTTGTTTCCCCAAAAGCTATGATATTTAAATTTAATCCTTTAGATGAATGGATATCATTGAAGAATTTTAAGCAAAGAGTGTTTAGACTTAGATCTTCCAAGAGCATTCTGGGAGCACTTAGATCTTCCAAGAGCATTCTGGGAGCCGCATAAAGGATGGGGAGGAGGGGCCGTAACTAGCTCAGTGCTTCTGGAATGTTTCAGTGTGTCTGGTGATCTTGTGAAAATGCAATTTTTTTTTTTTTTTTGTACGCGGGCCTCTCACTGCTGTGGCCTCTCCTGCTGCGGAGCACAGGCTCCGGACGCGCAGGCTCAGCGGCCATGGCTCACGGGCCCAGCCACTCCGTGGCATGTGGGATCCTCCCGGACCGGGGCACGAACCCGTGTCCCCTGCATCGGCAGGCGGACTCTCAACCACTGCGCCACCAGGGAAGCCCCTGTGAAAATACAAATTCTTATTTGCAGGAGGCCTGGGGTGGAGCCGAGGTTCTGCAGTTCTAATCAGTGCTGCTGGTCCACGGCCGTACTTTGAGTACCAAGAAGCCAGACCATTTAGTCCAACCTCTGATAGTCCAAGTTTGATAAAGGATAGCGCCCACACCGTGTACAGAGCTGTATCTTGCTCTGTACAGCTCCTAGCATTGGGTGCAGTATAATTATCGTGTTTAATAAGTGCTTTCTGACAATGCTGATGTTGATCGATGACAAGGAAAAATAAAATGAAATTGAATTATTGAAAATGCGTCCCAAAGATTTCCAAATGCCAGGTTTTTGTTTGAGAGTGAAGGAAAACAACCCAAGGTTTACCAGTCTTAGGTTAGGTTTTGCTTTCCACCAATTTCAGGCTGTTTCTAAGGGACCACCAAATCAATTTTTTTCAAATGAATGTTTTTAGTTTCATGAAATAATGGGTTTTTTACTTTGATGAAATGAAAAAATACCTCTCACCATGGTTCTATAATATTGGGTTGACCAAAAAGTTTCTTCAGGTTTTTCTGTAAGATGTTATGGAAAAACCCGAACAAACTTCTTGGCCAGCCCAATAATATTAACAGATCAATCCAATGCCCCTTGTAAAGAAGGACTGAGTGTCAGAATGGTAAAAATCCTTTTTGTCAGTCACCTCTTCTCTCCCTGGTTTGTTGTGAAAACAAAGCCATTGGGACTGCATTCCCCGTTCTGTCACTCACACATCTCCATCTCCACGTCGCTCAATCCACAAGCAGTTTGCTCATCCAGGCAAAGAATGACTGCTCTACCTCTTGGAGGAGACCTACATCCTCATAGATCAGAGGTTCTCAGTGAGGTTCCTGGACCAGAAACATCAACGTCACCTAGGGACTCGGTAGAAATGCAGGCTCTCAGGCAAAACCCCAGACCTCCTCAGATTCTGGGGGTGAGCCAGTGATCTGTGTTTCAGCAAGCCCTTCAGGTGATCAAGTTGAGAACCACTGTCCTGCATTTGGGTTTTCAGGTGAAGGCACTTCAGCTGAGTGACCCTCCTGATTATTTTCCCTACCTTTTGGAGAGGATCTGTGTCTAACTGGTGAGTCTAGGAGAAGGAGTTGAGTGTTTGGGGTCAGACACTGCTGGAATCTCTGATTCCGATCTTCCTTCCCACAGAGGATGCACTCTGCCAGGGGGCAGGAACTGGGGGTGCAGAATCTTCTCATTCTTCCTACCCATAGACAATGACTGTGATGGCCTTTGAGACTGAACTTGATCTGACCTTGCAAGAGCCCTTCATGCCTGAGCAGGCATGGCTGTGACATAAATTTCATTCTAGGAAAAATAGAACGTTTTAGACCTAGTTAAAACTAATCCTAAAATTGGCTGTAGCATATGTGCTTTTTATGCATTGGATTTGGGAAATTTTTTTCTACTTGGATTATGTCTCTTCAACATTTCTAGAGGCCAGGTGTTTAAACTACAGAGGCAGCTAAGTTCTTCCTGGCTGCAGAGCGCCAGTGTGAGTTTCATGCCAGACCTTAATCTGGATCAACTACTCAATGTTCTGTTCCTTTCTGCATTGTTAGGAACTGCATTCAGGGACAAGGAAGAGAAGTGTGGAAGTAGGGGGATGATCCACAGACTCAAGTCACCCCCAACCACCAGACCTCAAGTTTATCCTGTATTTGTTCATTATGTAAATTCTGGCCCTAGCTTTACATCCCAGGGGCACTAACACTGCCCAAAGATGGTAGATTTCACTAATGAATACATCAAAGAAGGAACAGGAGCCACTGTTTTTATAAAGCATATCCCATCTTCTTGGGAAAACAAAACTACCCCTCCCCTGCAAAAGCTCAGTGAAATTATTATCAGCCCCAAAGCTAAGAAGGCAATTTAGGAGGCCTGAGCCTGAAACAGCGTATCTGGAAGCAGGTTTGCTCAGAAGCTCAGGGAGGAACTGGATTGGCTGTCAAAATGCACTTCTGCCTTATTATCTCAATAGGAGCAGAGAGAGAATGAAAGACAAAAGCAGATGGGCTGATTAAACAGGAGGAAGAGAAAGATTTCCTTAGAAGGTTTGGGTTTTTAGAGACAAGGTAGATGGATATAAAGGAGATCAGGGAACATACCCAGCTCCAGCTGCTCATAAAGAGATTAGGAAGAAAAGTGATGAAATAACAGAGCCAGCCAGAACGACCCCTCCCCCATCCCCACCTGCAAAGGGATCCCAAGTTTAGGAGACCGTTGAGAGAGGCATGCCCTTACAGCTACAGGAAGAGAGTCCATAATGAGAGCAATCAGAGAAACCACACGCCGGGGACTGCGGCAGCAGTGGTTACAGAAATCTTAGATTTGAGAAAAGAGGATCCATCTAAAATATTCAGAAGAAATACTGGGTTAGTTTCAAGGTGGAACTATTATCATAAGTGAAGATGCAGATAATACCTATGACCTGAAAGAAATGCCCAAGAAATCCATGGAATTCACACAAAGAAAAGCATGGTGAAAAATGAGACCTTTTAAAAAGAAGGCAAGCAAGACAAAAGTAGATCAGTTGCAGACCTCAGGTTACATATTGGTTTAATGGAACTACACCCCTTAGGTTGGATTATCCCATTCATGAGATGAAGATGGAAAACCTCTCTGTGAGCAATGGATGCTGGAAAGATCCAGAAATCTTTGATTTCTTAGCTCTCAGTATGAGGTACCCTCAAGAGAAAAATCTAGAAATAGAAATAGAAAAACAATCCTAAAGTTTCTAAATTTTAATTTGCTTCATGGGAGAGAAATAGACCTTGAATTAGGCTTGGTGACTGGGGCTGTCACTGCTGTAAATTTCTAAACTTGGCAAGAAAGGAAAGTCCAGTCTCTAATGAAGGCAGTGGCAGTTTCATGTGGATTTCCCTTCCACCTGCCCACCCCACCCCAAGTGTGTTAAATGAGTGCCATAAGTAACCTCTTTATGAAAGTTGTCTCCCAACCGAGTTTAAGTTCATAGGTTCATAGTTTAAGTTCACAGATTACAGGAAAGTGCCCTGGATGGCATTCTGAAAAAGGTGCAACCGAGAGTTATCCTGTCTATCCTCTCTCTCACAGCCTTTATTATGATCCTCAGGATACTAAATATAGAGTGATGGAGACAGAATTTGGCCAGGCAGGGATACCTGTGCTAGAAGATGGACATTTGATTATGTTCCTCTAGAAGATGGTAATTTTCTCTAGAAGAAAGTAACTGATCATTTTAGGTGTCTTATGAAGTCTTTAGAACTATTAAACTGAGAGACTTGGGGTTGGATTAATTCACTTCAAAGACACCAAAGGAATCACACATCTTTCACTTGAAGGAACCCCACCTACAAGAACCTCTGAGAATCTTTTTGGCCCAGCCTGAGCCAAACATACCTGAACAGAACTGCTCCAGCCATTGTACCAAAGATGCCCCAACAAATTTTCAAAGCAGATTTTGTCTTATGCTTTCCTACTTTCCAACTCTCCTCCCCATTCTCCTGTTTCTGGCCACTTTCTACTGGCTCCTGGTTCCTCAAGGCTCCCCCAAATGCAGTACCTCCTCCCTGTTTCCCCCCCTTCCTCTTTGCCTCCCTCTGTGACAACAGGCACAGATCTGTACTGTCCAATATGGTAACCACATGTGGCTACCAGACACTTGAAGTGTAGCTCATCTGAACTGAGATTTGTGATAAGATTAAAATACACGCTGGATTTTGAAGACAGCTTGAAAAAATATGTAAAGTATGTCACTAATTATTTTGATTATATATTGAAATAATATTTTTGATGTATTGTTAGATATAATATATTCAAATTAATTTCATCTGTTTCCTCTACCTTTTTCAATGTGGCTACTAGAAATTTTCTTTTTAATTTATTTATTTTTGTCTGCGTTGGGTCTTCATTGCTGCACATGGGCTTTCTCTAGTTGCGGCGAGCAGGAGCTACTCTGCGTTGTGGTGCACGGGCTTCTCATTGCGGTGGCTTCTCTTGTTGCGGAGCACAGTCTCTAGGCGCGTGGGCTTCAGTAGTTGTGGCCCGTGGGCTCAGTAGTTGTGGTTCACGGGCTCTAGAGCTCAGGCTCAGTAGTTGTGGCACACGGGCTTAGTTGCTCCGTGGCATGTGGGATCTTCCCGGACCAGGGCTCGAACCCATTTCCCCGGCATTGGCAGGGGATTCTTAACCACTGTGCCACCAGGGAAGCCCTAGAAATTTTTTAATTACTTATGTGGTTCACATATTTCTAATACAGGTCTAGTGCCCTGGGCCCTGAGAATCTCACTGCACCTTGTCTTACTCCTGGTTTTCTAAAGTACCCAAACCAATCTAACTTTTCTTCTTCTGGCTAAGCACAGATTTCAGTGTTCTTAGTTGGAGAATTATTTTATAAATGCACCATATGGTGCTAAGGGTTGACTTTGGCCTAGCATAGTCATACGTTGGGGCTCTCACATGTATTTATTGAACACCTACCATGTGTATAGATCGTACTTGAACCAAGCGGGCATACTAAGGAAGCATCAACAGCTTCAATCAACAGCCATCCAACAGCTAACAGTCTAGTTGAGTATCACCATTTGATGACAGTAATCTGAAATATTGACATATCTTCCCCTAAAGGAATGAATCAAATAGGAATTCTACACACCATGGTAGAATAATGGAAACTACTTGTATTATGGTTATAGAGGAAGTTTCATGGAGCCATTCAGTTCATACCACATATGACTGCATACTTCCAGCCCACTGCATAGTCAAGCAGTTGGAGAATTTTTGTCCCTGACAAGAATTACAGACTCTGTGTTTCTCTGGTGTAAACAGCATCCTGAAGAAAGGTAAGTGACTTGAGCCAAGTCAGAAAAATAAAAACAAAATGTCAAAATACTTTCTACTTTGTCTCTTCTGTTTGAAGACAGAGGAGTCTGGGGGCTGTGCCTTGACTGGTCTACCCTGCAACCTCTTCTCCATTCCTACTCACAGAAAAATCAGACCACAACCAATTAAATAGGAGCCCCACTCAGAGAGGAAATGATTCTTGCTTCTCTTTTTTCGTTTCATGGAGGAAGCCAATCATGTCAGTTCAAGAGGCCAAGGATAATTTCATTTATAAATCATACATTTTGACTACATGAATTTTAACACAAATTAGGGGTGGGATTTAGTTTCAATTCTCTTTCCTTTGAATTTGATTATTTTAAAAGAGGAATGTTTTCCTTGAAGCAGTTGGTATTTACAGGCCAAACATTTGCTGCTCACAGCTGTCTACAGGGTTGCCTTTGGATATAAATGTTCCTAATAGATCACAGTTTGGGGCTTAAAATGTCCATGTTTATCCCAAAATGTTTATTTTCTTTCTCATTCTACAACACTATAGTCAATTTCTTTTCCAACCCTTTTTTATCTCAAAGAAAACAAGTTTTATCATTTGAAAGTATATCTTATGCCATAAAACCAGGTCAATATTAAAAGAGTGTAATCACATAGATCAGTATCAGACACAAAACGCAGGATTTAGAGTGGAAAAAGATGTGATCTTATCAACCACAGTAATTAATTACAAAGAACAGAGAAAGCAGAGCCCACGCTTCAGCATGGAGATCTTATTTAGTGGGATCTGTGCACTGGGACGGGGTTCCCTCCATCCAGGAGCAGAAAGAACTCTACTCTCTCCACCTTAAGGTGCCATAGTTAAGTTTGAGCCCCAGGTTCCGATTATAATCAATCATTGATTTATTTTCCATGTCATGCCAGACGTTCCCAGCCCTGAACACACCCCCCGCTTTCTCAAGTCTCCTTGTTTTTATGGTCTACACTCTGCTCTCTGCCCAGTACGCTTCTCCTCACACCGCTTTCATCCTCCCCCATTTCCTCACTCAGACATGCCTGCCACCCCACATGTCCTCCCATCTCCCAACTCATGCAGGACCTCCTCTGAGGAGCCTTCCCTGATGCACCTTCCAACCACCCACACCCTGGCCCCCAGGCAGAGGGAAATGCCCCATGATCCCACTGTAGAACTTCTCACTGGTTTGGTTATTATTTGCCTCTAGGTCTGTCTCCTCTCTGGTAAACTCGTGAGGTGAGGAACTGGATCTTGTCTAACGTGTTATCAGTAGGGCCTGGCGCAGCACCTGGAATGAGCCCTGCTCAGCCAATATTTTTTGAATGAATAAAGTCAACATTTAATTCATTCTTTCTTATGTGCTCAGGACTGTGATAATACCAAGGGCAATTCAAGAAAGCAGTTAGACAAAATCTGTTCCCTATGGAGTCCAGAATCACAAGAAGTTGTACCTAGCCAGCATCATGACAGAGCAGGTGATGATTAAGTTCTAGAGTGGGAGAGATATTGCTGCAGGGTTGAGAGCAGGAAACCCACAGTGGCTGAGAATAACAGCCAAAGCACAATGTGAATATTCATTCATTCATTCAGTAAATATTTATTGTGGGCCAGATGCTGATTTAGGGGTTGTGGATACATCAGAGAATGAAACAGACAGAATTCCCTGCCCTCATGGAGCTTACTTTCTATTAAGGGAAGACAGACCAACAAGTTCAAACAACCCCCAAGAAGACATATGCTAGCCCAATAAGGGGAACAGAGACACTGGTTTTGTTAATCTGCTTCTTTCTGCTACTTGTACTGTATGAGCTAGCCAGTCTGTTCAGCTAACATAAAAAAATGGAAGACCCGGGACTTCCCTGGTGGCACAGTGGTTAAGACACCGCGCTCCCATCGCAGGGGGCGTGGGTTCCATCCCTTGTCAGGGAACTAGATCCCACATGCATGCCGCAACTAAGAGTTCATATGCCACAACTAAGGAGCCCGTGAGCTGCAACTAAGGAGCCCACCTGTCACAACTAAGACCTGGCACAACCAAATAAATAAATAATTATATATATATATTTTAATGGAAGACCCATTTGCAAGTGCCTTTGTGCTCTCACTATTTGGAATTATCCTTGCATCATTCACACTCCCGAACAGCTACTTCCCACTCCAACTCTCCTTCCCTTCTCCAGTGAGTTGCCCAGGTCAATTCACAGGCAGTAACGGGGTTTGGGCTACACAATGGTCACTGGTCTTCATTTGCAGTTTCTAGGGTCTGAAGCATTGAGGAATCAAGAAGAGGATGTGGTATGCTGCTTGTGGCAGGCTTCTGTCTTCTTACTTCTTTTGACATATTTTTGAGCACCCTAGTGATCGCCACTGAGCACGCCAAGGTAAATAAATAAAACCACCCATTCATTCAACAGATATTTAATGAGCACCTACTAGAGTCCAGGCAATAAGTCTATCACTGGAGATTCAATGGTGAGCAAAAGAGATGAGGACCCCGCCCCAATGGTACTTGCAGTGTAGTCAGAGGGACAGGCATAAACAAGAAAATAAGTCCATTCATCACACAAATGACAGCTCACTGGCCCTTGAGCAGTGGTGCAATGAAAGCAATCTTCCCTGTGCTTTCATTTTACCATTTTCTCCTTACTTTTCTTCTGTTTCTCTGGTTTATGTCTCTTTGCCTTCCTTGTCCCTCTCTTTCTTACTTTTTCCTCTTCTTTGTTTCTAAAGCTTGAGTGTCTCTAGAAACAGCCTTCCCATCCCATTCTACACATTGTACATCCACTCACAAGGTTTCAACAGCACCTCTCTGCTGAGGACCCTCAGATCTCTCCAGGTGAGGTCTCTCATGGGAGCACTTGGCTTCAGTCCTACATATGAAACTGCTCACTAGAAATCCCCACTTGTTTGTCTTCAAAATTTGTAATGTAATACAGTCAGGTTGAACTTATTATCCCCATGCTACCCCCAACCCATAACAGGCTTACCAGCTATTTCCCACAGTCTCGGAACCAAATTGTTAATTTCCTATCTCAATGGCAAGAACCACTTTCCCCCTAGACATTCACCAGAAAGCCAAGGGTTGGCCTTTTCACCTCCCTCTGTCTTCCCGCCACATTCAATCAGGTTTCAAGTCCTATGGAGTCTGCTTCCCTGACATCTCCTAAACCTACCCCTCCTCTGCATCCCCTTCACCACCACCCTTTCCAGGTCTTGTAGGGATTACCCTACATGCCCTCCATTTCATCACAAACACCCTGACCTGCCTTTCTGTGGCCACCAGAGTCATCTCTGTACAATGCAAATCTAAGCAAATCTTCAGTAGTCCCCAGGTTATTTTAGGATACATTTATAAGCTTCTTCTCATGGCACATAAGGTTTTGCATTTCTCTCCAGCCCCATCTCTTGCTATAGCCATGCTTAAGCACTTTGGGTTCCGCACACGTGCTACTCTCTGTCCCCGAAAGAGTGCCTTTTATACCTCTATCTGCCAGGAACATCCTTCACCCACTTCTTTCTCTGATTAAGTCTTACACACTCTTCAAGACTCAGCTCAGAACTTCCTTCAGGAGGACTTTTGCATCAGATTGTACGTTTTCAGCTTAAACTAACAAAATATCAAACTAGATATTTATTACAGTATAATTTAGAGGTTATTATTCCCCTGCAATTTCAGAGCTAGTTAATTTAGCAGCTGAGCTCTAGGCTGCCTTTTCTTTGTCTTGGCTTTCCCCATATGATCTCAAAATGTATACCTTGCCTCCAAACACCAAATCCACACAAAACCACACCCAAAGACAGAAAAAAATAAGAGCTTCCCCTTAGACATCTCTCTTTTTTTATCAGAGAAGTAAATCTTTCCCAGCAGACTTCTCTTCTGGTCCCATTGAGTAGGTCCAGGTCACTAGCTCACCCTAAACCGATCATTGGCAAAGGGAGGAGGATTACTATGGTTTATCTGTGACTGGTGGAGAAGCCCCTCTACTCTGAGTGCCTTCTGCCTCATACAGAACAAAGTTCAGGTTCTACTGACAAGAATGAAGGAAGGAAATGGTCGTGAATGAAGGAAGGAAATGGTGGTTAGGTAGGTTACTGACAGTTTTGGCCATGCCTACTCTCCTAGAGTTCTTTGCTCACCACTCCCTCAACAGAATGAATTAGGTTCCTGTCAAGTACTCTGTCATTGTGCTTTCCAAACTGTTTTGCAGTGTTGACTTAGTTATCTGTCTCCTTATACTGACCTCCATACAGTTTATTCATATTTGATTCCTCAACACCCAGCAAAGACCTAGTGCAGTGCTCAATAAAAATTAATGTTTGAATGATGGAGTGATTTAATTAATTAATTAGTAAGATGTCCGGGACCATTTCCACGTGGTTTCATTAATCCTAATAATTTGACCCATCTATATAGTGATAGAAAAAAAGCCCAAACAGACTGACATATGACCATACAGTTTGTGCTGTTTGCTCCATGCAAGTTCTATTGTTTTATTGCTTTTGTAGCTCAACCCTATGGTTGGTTACCTTCTGCTCCCTCTGCAGCGGCAACCAAATGACCACTTTCTTCATTAAATAGAGTCAATGTCTCGTGGCCCCCAAAAGGACCATGCTGGTGCTGAGCCATTTTTTCCTATTACTCTGTTAGTGTCTGCCAAGCCAGCAGGAATCAACACCATCTGTCAGCTTACCATCTTTGGGGTGGAACTTCAAAGGCAGGGTTTCTTTTTCTGGGTCAAGTTGACCTGTAACTTTCATCTTCTTCATACTAACCCTCCATCTGTAGTACTGCATCATCTCTGCAAAGTGGCCAACAGCGTCTCATCCAGTGCCTTAGCAAATATTTATTGAGGGAGCTAGTGAATGAATCATTTAATTGACTTATATGTAATCTTCAAAAACAGCCATAGCAGACAACAGTTCTTATTTAAAAGGTATGTGCCACAGTAGAAACTTTTAAAAATAACCAAATTAGCACCTTTTATCAATGTTGGCATTCTGTTCGCAAACTAATTACCACCTTATGTAACTGACCTTATTAAGGGATGTTGACACCTTCTTAAGTTATCTTTGGAAACCAAAATCAAACCCAAATACAATTATGATCTTGCCAGGTTCAAACACTGCCATTTTGATGTGGCCAGAATTCCCTATTGAGTTCAGAAATCCAACTCAAATCCTTAAGTTGGAAGAAGGAGGGATGTGAACCAAATCAATAAATGAATAAAATGGCCATTAATTAACTTAGGCATGAAAATAAAAATAGAAGTGTCAACTGAAGCCTGCCCTGGTAATCTTCTAACGTAGGATAAACATTAGTTGGTTGGTGGAAATTTTGTTTTTGGTATTTATATGGAAGATGGCTCCTTAGCAAACCAAAGAACTACAGAGCGATGTCATGTCAATATGCCACGTGACGGTAAGCATTTTCCTTGTGGCGGGAATCACAGCCAGCGTACTGGGGAATCCCCTCAGCACAGTCGAAACATCAAATAGAATGCTCTGTTAGAAGTTAGGGTCCATGAAAACAGAGTCATGGACTCATGCCCCAGGCTGCCAGGCAGGAGTATATCTTGACACAGGTCCCGTGAACGGGACTTGCCAGAGTTTCAGTGAGACCCAGCCATCAGTCTAGCCACTAGGTGTGGTAACCCCCGCTGGAACAGGAACAGCATCCTCGTGAGGACGTGTGCTGGCACAGCTTCAACAATTCAGCGGCTGGAAATGGGGCTTATTTGGCACAAGAAGTAAACCAACCTATGAAACAAAGGAACAACTACCAGCAAACATTGCCTATCACAACAAACCAAAGGCTAATCTTAGCTCACCAAGGTCATAAACTCCCAGAGAGCGGAAGCAGCTAGATGGTGGCAAATAGCATTCACAAATAACATTAAGGTTGGGCTGACTCTGAAATACATGTTCAGAAAATTGTCATGTGAGACGCAAGCTATTATACGTAGAATGGATTAACAACAAGGTCCTACTGTATAGCACAGGGAACGATTTTCAATATCCTGTGATAAACCATAATGGAAAAGCCTGTGAAAAAGAATGTGTTTATATATATATATATATATATATATATATATATATATATATATATATACACACATATATATATGTATAACTGAATCACTTTGCTGTACAGCAGAAATTAATACAACACTGTAAATCAACTATACTTCAATAAAATAAATTTTAAAAAAGAGAAAACTGTCCCCCAAAGATGAGCTTTAGAACTTGTTTAATCCAAACTCCTCACTTAAGAAATCGAGTTTTAAAGAGGGGGAAATGACTTGCCTGATCTCATACGGCTTTCTCTGGGAGTGTTAGAACTGGACTCCTGGACCCCTAACTCCAACTGAGGGCTCTTCCCACTTTAATTCTGCACCCTAAAGCTCCTACCACAGTGCCCTGCATGCAGTTGGCTTTCAACCAAACTTGATGAACAAGCCATGTCAATCATGATTGTGTGTTAGCAGGGGCAGATCCTGGTTATATGGGGCTTAACACATAAAATTTGGAGGAAGGGACTCCTTTAAGACAAATAATACAAAATGAGGAATATAAAATTTGGCACAAAGGTGACTATTTCCTCAGATTGAGAGAAGAAAGTATAACAAATTACAAACATAACAAAGTTAATAACACAAGTGTTACAAAATCCATAAATGTAAGATAATATTCTTATGAATGAACTGCCTGGCACGTCTCTGTAATACTCTCTTGCCCAATAGTTTCTGGCGCAATTCTCTCTGGTTAACTCTTCATATAATAACAATTGTGTAATCTTCTCCACAGAAAGAATAGAAAATTTACTTTCTTCTAACAGAAAAAAAAAGTTATTTATTGTTAACAGTTTAGAAGAGCTACTTTGAGCTTCACAAGTTCTTACTGGCCATTTGACATTAATTTTTAAGGTTTTCAAACCTGGGAAAACTCTAATCGAGTTGCTTTCATAAGAGCTGCAGGATTTCAGGACATTTCTTGGCTAATCTTAAATACTTTTAGAATTCATAACACATTCATCAGAGAAAATGCACTGTAAAATGGCTGCTAATCCCACTACTGGGCGTATACCCTGAGAAAACCATAATTCAAAAGGAGTCATGTACCAAAATGTTCATTGCAGCTCTATTTACAATAGCCCAGAAATGGAAACAACCTAAGTGTTCATCATCGGATGAATGGATAAAGAAGATGTGGCACATATATACAATGGAATATTACTCAGCCATAAAAAGAAACGAAATTGAGCTATTTGTAATGAGGTGGATAGACCTAGAGTCTGTCATACAGAGTGAAGTAAGTCAGAAAGAGAGAGACAAATACCGTATGCTAACACATATATATGGAATTTAAGGGGAAATAAATGTCATGAAGATCCTAGGGGTAAAACAGGAATAAAGACACAGACTTACTAGAGAATGGACTTGAGGATATGGGGAGGGGGAAGGGTAAGCTGTGACAAAGCAAGAGAGAGGCATGGACATATATACACTACAAAGCGTAAGGTAGATAGCTAGTGGGAAGCAGCCGCATAGCACAGGGAGATCAGCTCGGTGCTCTGTGACCGCCTGGAGGGGTGGGATAGGGAGGGTGGGAGGGAGGGAGACGCAAGCGGGAAGAGATATGGGAACATATGTATATAAATAACTGATTCATTTTGTTGTAAAGCAGAAACTAACACACCATTGTAAAGCAGTTATACTCCAATTAAAAAAAAAAAAAGAAATAGCTTCATCTTGCTAAAACGTTTAGGATTTGACAATTTGAGAGAAAAATATAGGAAATCCTGAAAGTACTTACTCTCTCCTTGTTTAATGGACAACACATGGGTTCCTGACTGAGCGATGCTTCCTCTTGCTTTGATCTGAAGGCAGAGGGAAATACATGTATTATCATTTTAAAGGGTACTTATTAAACTTACTTAAACATATGTATAATACACAAATAAATAATAACTCACTACTTCAAAAAAAATGGCTGCTATATTTCAATGAGCTACATAATTGTACAATAAATTAGTCGTATGCTACACAATGATTCAAATATGAATATGTGTAGTTTTGTTCAAGGGGTACACTTGTTTCTTCAGCCTGTTTCTTGCATGCTGTTTTGTCTGGAATCGCCAGACTTCCTCAGGACAATTTATATTAGATTCACAAAAACATGATCTGACATGCATGCAGAAAACACAACTTTGCATTCAGAATGGACTCAACATTTACAGCATTGCTACAGGATTGGGTCCCACAAACATAAGAATTCAGATGAAATTCTACTTTATGAAACTCCCATTACAATATTTAAAAATGTAAGGAGTGGGCTTCCCTGGTGGCGCAGTGGTTGAGAATCTGCCTGCTAATGCAGGGGACACGGCTTCGAGCCCTGGTCTGGGAGGATCCCACATGCTGCGGAGCAACTAGGCCCGTGAGCCACAACTACTGAGCCTGCACGTCTGGAGCCTGTGCTCCGCAACAAGAGAGGCCGCGATAGTGAGAGGCCTGCGCACCGCGATGAAGAGTGGCCCCCGCTTGCCACCACTAGAGAAAGCCCTCGCACAGAAACGAAGATCCAACATAGCAAAAATTAATTAATTAATTAATAAACTCCTACCCCCAACATCTTCAAAAAAAAAAAAGAAAACCACAGCTTTAAAAAAAAAAATGTAAGGAGTGTTTATTGGTGTACACCCTACATTATCGAAGTATAGCTCTGACAGAAGAGAACTTCCTTTTTGACAAAGAGCTGATGGGCAGCGAAGTCTCCAATTACAGTTTTACACATCTGGTGATTCAAAGACTTCTTCACAGACTAGCGTCTGGATATACTTCAAACCTTGTTTCTTTTCACCTTCCTCCTAGTGTCAACACTGGGCATTGAAGGACACACGTGTGTCATGGGGCAGCCTCTGGCACAGTGAGCGGGGTGGGGGGGGAGAATTTCAGAAAGTCATCTACACTAGGAGATCTAGCAATAACTTCACTATACATGCAAGTGACTGAAGACCACAGAAATATATGCCACTAAACCAAACTAAGTGTATCCCCAAGTTTACATCCTCTTAGCAACATCCCTAAAAGTTCAGGCCATGATAAAGTCACCTGACCCAAGGCAAAGTCGGAGAGGAAAAAGATAGTACCCTTAATTGATTGTGGTGAAAATACCATTTTGAAAATTTTACAAAAACTTATAATTATGTGAACACAAACCTGGAGACCCTCCTGTGCCCTTGGAATGGGCCTTATAAGTGAAGGCCCTTGAAGTGGAAGCTTTATGGCCTCTTCCGTCTTCTGGTGGTTCCCAGGAACCCTTGGCATGCTTCAGTCTCTGCCTGCAACGTTGTGTGTGTGTCTCTGTGTCCCTTCTCCTCTTCTCATAAAGACACCAGTCATATTGGCTGAGGAGCCCACCCTAATCCAACGTGACATCATCTTAACTAATTACATCTGCAACATCCTTACTTCCAAATCAGGTCCCGTTCTGAAGGACTGGGAATTAGGACTTCGACGTATCTTCTTTGGGGGACACAACCAACCCGGAACAGAAAGGGAAGAGCACTCTCCTCACTGCATTAACCAGCTGTGTGGTCCTAAGCAACTCAAACTTGATTCAACAAACATCAGTCAGCACCGAGCACGTGCTAGGGATCCCCAGAAAGGAACGATCGGGCAGCCTCTCTTACTGAGCCCCCAGCCTGGGAGAGAGACACGTGAACTAACAACACACCACAGGCTTATGGTCGCTTTATTGCAGGCACGTATGCCTGGTGAGATCAGCCCTCTGAGGGGAGAGCCCGCAAGCACGAAGGTTGGATGGTTTCTGCAGAATGCGGTCTATTTGAATTGTTTTTAAGAATGACTGGATGGATATTCACCAAATGGACAAGAGGGGGGAAGAAATTCCAGGCAGGAGTAATGGTGCATGAAAAGGCTTGGGTTCGTGGGAAATCATATGTTCAGGGAGAGTTTTGTGTAATTTTGTACACAAAATTGGAAGCAAAGCAGTACTTGACAGATTAGGTCAGAAAAGTAGAGGGAGCTGGCATGAAAGCCTTATAAACCATGATAAGGAGTCTGGTCTTTATTGTTTAGAGGGAAACAAGAGAAGTGTGGGAAGGAAAATAAAGTGGTTGGATTTGCATTTCAGAGAGATTGCTGTGGCATCCGCGTGGAGGCTGGGTGAGACAGAAGAGGACAGAGACCCTTCTGGGGATATGCAGGTTCACATCTTCTTTAATCTCCTCAACAACACTTGAAAGCTGTAGGAACTGGAGCCCAGAGAGGGGAAGGAACCCTCACAGCTCAGCAGCAGGCTAATGCATGCTTGGTTCATAGGCTCAAACCACAGCTGTGGTCCAAGGAAGAGGCAACCAGAGCCTGATCCAAGGCAGGAAGAAGCATAATGAGGAGAGGACAGACTCAAAGGATGCTTAGAGCTAGATTCCCATATAGGTGTGGAGTAAGAGAAAAAGGGAAGAAGTCAACTGCCTCTTTGAGTCTTATTTGCTCATTTCTCATGCTCCTTACAACCTGAAGTCAAGTGATCACCTATGACAGAACACCTTGAGGAGATGAAAATGCACAAGACCACCTGAGCATCCCCTTGAAGGAGCGGTTTGGTTTTGTCTCCCTGGCCTCTCCTCCTGGAGTCCTCACACCATAATAGAACTAAACGGATCATTCCAGGGATCAGCAACGAAAAGGGGAAATTCCAGGGAGGAAGGATGAGGGCAGGAAGTAGTCCAGTGCCGTGGAAACAGGGGTGTGTGTGTGTGTGTGTGTGTGTGTGTGTGTGTGTGTGTGCACACGTGAACCAGAGTTAAGAGATCAAGGCTTTTCTTTTCTCTGGCTTTTCTTGGGTTTTTTGTTTTTCTTGTCCTTTCCTTTTTTACCTTTTTGCTTTTCTTCTCTTTTCTTTCCTCAGGTCTTCCTTTATGGGGCATTCTCTAAAAGACCTTGGGTGAAGTATCTTCCCAGACACTAGTCTGAGTGTGAAGAATCAGGCTCCCCGGGATCCCATAAGGTAGGGAGGACCTCAGGGAGTGGGCTGGGACTCCTACTGGCCCCACCTTTGGAGCTGCTTAACATGTATACCTTACTAATTATCTATTCCAATACATATGTAACGTGCATCAGATTAACCCTATTATAAGGTTTATGAAATTGTGGTAATCAATCATCTTCACAAATCCTCAATCTTTATATTTGTTGCTCAAAGATTCATCTACTCACAAATGTTAAGAACTGGGGAGCTTCCGTTTTTATCCTGCCTTTTCATTCCTTCATGCATCTATAAATCATTCTTCATTTATCAAATGTGTATTAAGAAACTTCTGTGTGCTATCCTAAGATTATGAAAATAAAACCATACTATAAAATAGCATAAAATGTGAATTTAGTAGAACATTCATCCTCCTCTATAAATGTGTGTTAGGCGTTACTGTGTCTTCTCTTTTATATGCAAAGATGAGAGCACTAGCCTGCCATCAGTGATGTATATACTTTGAGCTGCTTTCTGGGTACGGCATAGGGTGTCGGAAAACACCCCTTCCATGCCTCAGGCTCTCTGTGATCCTGTGCAGTGACTGTGTTCTGAGACTCCATTAACTCATATACTCCAGGCTTGAGTCTCCACATAGAGTGGTTCTGATGACTTCTAATTCATGTAAATGTTAGGGTTGTCTCCTTTTATTCTGCAAAACATACCTAAAATACCTTTCTTTTAACCATAATGGTCAACTGGTAGTGTATGCTGAAACCATTGATTTTCCAAATATAGCGTCTGCATTTAGCACTGAGAATAGCCCTTTAATTACTACAAAACCAAACAATATTTGGAGAAGCTTGCACATTGGGGTGCAGCAGATGCTGGGGAACAGGGACTCTGGGTGCAGGTCCAGTGTAGCAGGCAGACCCTCGCCATGTGGAAGACTAGACCCAGACAACAGGGGAGTCAGCACACAGATGCATGGCCAAAGCACAGGAAAAAGGCATCTCAAAATAGACAACACTCCAAAACAGGCAGGCAGTGGGGTTGAATGAAGGCTTTCTGCAGGGGCAAGAGGCAGGCCTTCAGATGGGAGTGAAAGGACAGCTCCCATCAGGGGGACAGAAGAGGGCAGCGATAAGAAAGGTTGACTCTGGCAGACAGGCCTGGGTTTGAATCCTGGTCCAGTCACTACATAACTGGAGAGGACTGCTGGTGGATTCCATACCTGACTCTCTTCTTTCTGAGCACGCGTCCTTTGCAGTTAGTTGTGGCCATGGGACTGCATTCTTGCCAATGCACCGTGAATGGAAGCCGTTTGGATTGGTACCTTAACATTTCCCACACCCAGTCCTCCATTTTGCCACCCCCTTGCAGTGACCTTGGTATTGAGAGGCAATACTCTAAGATGGACGGGGCCTCTGAATCCCTACTTGGAGGAAAGGCCTGGCCAGTCAGGAACACCTGCCCTGGATTTCAGGTGAGCAAGAAATACATTTCTACCTTAACTAGTACAACTTAGACAAGTTATGCAGCCTCTCTAAAACTCATCTGAAACCTAAGAGGGATATTAATTAAATGATTTCCTATCATCCTGCACAACCTGGACCCTCCTTCCCAGCCACCTTCCCGTGCCATTTCCTCACTCCACAAAGGTGCGCTCATGGCTGCTACCTGGGAGGGGTGCGCCTTGGCCATCCTATTTCATCCTATTTTCGGGCCACCCACCACCATTTTTCTTCTAAATTTACTTCCCCCACCTCAAGTTCCTTTGACAGATGTGTATACCCACCTTCTGCTTTAATTTTCTTCTTGGCATTTATTACTATCTGATTTGTTTGGTTGTTTGTTTATAATATCTCCACCACTAAAATAAAGGCTCCATTATAATATAAATATATAACTATATAAATGTAATGTAAAATAAGTATATAAATATATATATTATTGTAAATAATATAAATATATATTATCAATAAACATAAAATATGATATAAACACTGTATCTTTTGGGTTTAGAATAGTATCTGATCTACAGGAGGCCCTCAGGCAATATTTGTTGGATAGATGGATGGGTGGATAGATGGATAGATGGATGAAGCAGAGCCCAGCTCTAAGAATAGGAATACAAAGTCAAGGACAGACCAAGCAGCATGGGTGACTTCATGTGGAGCTAGAGTCCTAGGTTGGCTCTCTTTACCGTCTTCTACACCCAACTGGTCCAAGAGTAGGGAAGCCAAATATGTTCCTGCCTGCATGCCAATCCTCGGCTATTGGGTAGAGCTGCCTGGAACACTGAGTCAAGTGGGATTCTAAGGCTGCAGCTGTCTGGGCTTAGCAGAAATGAAGGTGATGGTCCATTAATGGTGTCTGTCTCAGAAAGGGAAGTAGGAAGTAGTGGTAAGCATATTTGCAGTCCTTCTCCTGGAAGCTACTATGGGGCTGAACCTGCTGGTGTGGGTCAAATTATCTCAGCTGTAGAAGGAAGCAAGCCACAGAGGCTGGGGAAAGGCAGGACCTGACAGCATTTTTGAAATGCCATTTACCACCTGTGCTGGCTGTGATTACACCAAGGCTGACAGTCATGTGATTAAACATGCTGAGATGATTAGTCTGAATGGGCTTTGGGCTCCTGGCTTTCTTCCCATTGATTTTCAATGGGTAATAATAACACACTGATAAATTCTACATAGGGAAAGGACGCAAGGGCACGAGGACTTTCACGCCCACCTTAACCAGGCTTGTGTTCTCCTGTGACAATGGCCACATTTCATTAAATTAGTAATTGTGCTAGCCCCCTTTTCATTCCTGCAGTATGATTTTTTTTTCCAAGTGGATGGCTTGGCTTGAAGCAAAGTACCCGAAGCCTGATGAAGCCTCGTCTGACAGTAATTGAAGATAAACACTAAGCCTTCAAGTTTTGAAGCATGTCACAAGGAATTCAGCCTTGTTATATAGCAAACCATAAAGCTAAGGGGTCTGTTATTACCATAAAATATATCTTGCAAAACCATTTTCTATTTGTCCAAGACCAATCATCTCTTTCTCTCTTAGAAAGGAGAGAGCCACTTTTCTCCAGTCAGTTTTAAAGCCAGGATGCTGCCTAATATTCTGTAAGGCTTTAGGATTTGCATAGCTCAGAGGCTGAAACAACAATATAAATGAGTTGTTTAACTTCTCAAAACTTCCCCCTCAAAGGTCACAGAGTCTCTCTGCTGTCCAAGTTTCTCCCTGGAAGAAAGTCAAGAACCCAGCAGTCCTTATTTTGCACACCTTTAATGTATTCAGTGGCCTTGCTTGGGGATGCTATCATATCTGTCATTGCCAGGATGACACCCAGACCCAAGCTGGTGTCCTGTGTATGTGTATTCATATCCATATGCATTTTTAGGTCTTTTAACTATTTTCAATACATTTTTATTATAGTTTCCATAAAAGCTTTGTATATATTTTTTGTATCTATTTCTAGGTATCTCATTTTTAGAGGCTACTATTTTTTTATTTCATTTTTTAAATGTATTGCTGACAGATAAAAATTCAGTTGCATTGCTGTTTTTGTTGGTTGTTTATCCAGCCACTTTACTAAACTTTCTTATTAAGTCTAATAATTTATCTGTAGATGCCTTTGGATTTTCTATGCAATTTTTAATTCTGTTACTATCACTCTTAGGATCCTTGCATTCCAATCTTATTTCTTTATTAAACTAGTTAGGACTCCTACTACAGCATGAAATAGAAATGGAGATGGTAAGCCCTCTAGTCTTATTCCTGATATTAAAGGGAATATTTTCAATACTTCTCCATTTTTTATGATATTTGCTGTTGGAGTGCTTTTGTAGATTTTTTTGAAGTTAATGAGGGTTCTTCCTATTGAGCATTCTTTCTAGTTGCTAAGAGTTTATATATGAACACATGTTGAATTTTAGCAATGCATTTTCTGTAACTATTAATTGTACACTTTTCCCCCTTTTTTTTTGACCGTGCCACGTGGCTTGCAGGATCCTAGTCCCCGACCAGGGATTGAACAGGGGCCACCGCAGTTAAAGCACTGAGTCCTAACCACTGGACAGTCAGGGAATTCCTATCCCCCTTTAATTTATTAATGCAGTGAATCATATTAATTGATTTTCTAATGTTTAACTTTACATCTTTGGGATGAATTCAACTTACTGACATATTATATTCCTACATCGCTGAATTCAGTTTGCTAATATCTTTGTGTAGAATGTTTGCACCCATGTTCATAAATGACACTAGACTGTAATTCGCTTTTCTTGTACTATTCTTACCAAGTTTGGTATTATGATTATGCTAGACTCATATATTCTGAAATCATTTTTATAAAATCAAGATTATTTATTCCTTGAATGTTTGATAGCACTTAGTAAAACTGTAAAATTGTTTTTAAAAACACAGTAAACTGTGAAAAAATATTATTTTGTGGGAATATTTCATATTACTGATTGAATATTTTTATTTATTATAAAACAATTTTATTTACTATAAAAATATTTTAAATTATTATATTTTTATTTCCTCTTGAATCAGTTTTGGTCAGTTATATTTTTCTAGGATTTGTCAATTTTATCTAAATTTTCCAATTTATTGGCATTAGGTTGTTCAAAAGATCATATTTTCTTTTTAATATATGCAGCATCTATAGTCATATCTTTTATATTTCTAATGTTAATTTGTGCCTCTTCTCTCTCTCTCTTTTTCATTAATTTTGCAGAGGGTTTCAATTTTATTAGCCTTTGAAAAAAACTTTGGTTTTGCAGGTCTTCTTTATTATGTATTCATTTTCTGCTTTAATCTTGTGTTATTTTCTTCTACTTTTTTTGCGTTCATTTTACTGCTCTTTTCTAAGGATACTTAGTTCATTCGTTTTCTACCATAGCTCTTGTCTGACTGTTCTTTAGACTATAAATTTCCCTCTAAATATAGCCTTAGTGCAAACCTAAAATTTTTGATAAGTAATATCTTCAGTACAATTCCGTTCTAACATTCTTTTAATTCTCCTTTTTATTTCTCCTTTGGCCTTGGAATGTTTAGAAGTATGCTTTTTAATTTATAAATAACTGGAAAATTTTCATCATATTTTTGTTTTTTATTTGTAGCTTAATTAAGCTGTGGTTAGAGAATATGACCTATATGATAAAATTCATTTAGAATTAAGCCTTGATCTGTAGACTAATACATAGTTGATTTTCACTGATGTTCTTTGTCTCTAAAAAAAAGAGTTTTTTATAGCTGATTGATGTGGTTTTATGGAAATGATCTATGATTAAGTGAACCATGTTCATTGTATTATGCAAATCTTATTCATCCTTAATGATATTTTTTAGTCTGCTTGTCTTATTACCCCCTTAGGATAGTGGATTTGCCTATTTTCCCTTGTAGTTCTGTAAATTTTTACTTTACCTATTTTGAGGCTACATTATTAAGTCCATATAATCTTGGGATTATTTTATCTTTCTGTTGAATTGAACCTTCTATAAAATAAAGAAATTCTTTCACTAGAAATACTCTTTGCCTGTGGTTTATTTTGATATTAATATAGCTAGGCCAATTTTATTTTACTTAGCATTTGACTAATGTATCTTTTCGGTATTGCTGGATAACAAACTACCCCAAAACCTGGTGGCTTAAAACAGTAATCCTTTATTATTGCTCATATGTCTGCTGATCTGGAATTTAGCTGACCTGGTCTGGGATTAGATATGCTTCTCAATGCAGATGCATGGATTGGACTGACTATGGTGGTTCTGCTCCACGTCTCATTAACCTTGGACCAGTGGGCTAGCCAGGGCCCGTTCCTCTCATGGCAATGGCAGGGATACAAGAGCACAAATGGACACTAGTAAAGCCCCTTACAGCCTAAGCTTAGAATTAGCACATTATCACTTCTCTCCATAGACCACTGGTCAATGAAAGTCACCTTACAAGCCCAAAGTCAAAGTGTAAGGAAGTATACTGTACCCATAATAAGACCAGGAAAAGGGAGATGGAGGGAAGGGTGAAGAATGAGAAGCAAATATTCAACCTATCACACCATCTTTTTGCTGTCGATCTTTCTGTGTCCTTAGGCTTTTATATGTATATGTCATATGTAAATAGGATAAACTGGATGTTATTTCCTGTTCAGTGTGATCATATTTGTCTTTTTCTCATGTATTATATAATTGCTGATATATTTGGATTTATTTCTAGCCATTTTAATTCCATCCTCCATAATCTTGACCTCTCTTTTATCTTTTCCATCTCTTTGTCTGTCTCTGATAATTTCTCTCTCTAATCTTCCAGTTCATTAATTCTGTTCAGCTGTATCTAATATATTAATAAACACCTATAATTCATGTTAATTTCAATTATTGTATTTCATTTTGAGTTGTATTTTATTTTGTTTCAAATTTGCTTGCCTATTCTTTATAGATTCTCTCCAATGCTCCTATTTTCAAAGTTGTCTCACTTCTTTAAATATATTAACCATAGTTAAGAATATCTGAAGTATTTATAGGTCTGTTTCTGAAGTCCTTTTTTTTTTCTTCTGGTACCTTATATACTCATGATTTTTACTATAAGTTGCTCATTTTTCTTGGAAATTTATCTCCAAAAATCTTGGGGGATCTGGAATGAAGTTGGGTTCCTGCAGAGGTGATTTACATTGGTGTCTGTCGTGCTCCCGGAGGCTCTGATATTTTAAGCCTAACTGTAAATTAAATTCTTGGTTCAATGTTTTTGAGTTGCCAGTTCCATATGAATTCAGGCTTCAAATTAGCACAAAGCCCAGTTTATGGCTAAAAATTCTGAGAGGATTTCTTTTTCCCCTGATTAGCACCAAGTTTTGAGACAAGTAATTTCCTCTTCGGTCTAGGGTGAGAGAAAGGAAGAGACCAGGTGGCCCTTTAGTTCTCTGCCTTGAACATACCCTGAGTTTTCTGGTGTCTCCTTTTCCCGTGAATCCATGAAAAAAACAAACAAACATTAAGTTCACCAGGATCAGCGACTCTACACAAAACATCATAAGCCCTATTGTTTTCTTAATAAGTAAAACCACATCACCTCGTGCTTTTACAGTTCCTGTATTGAATACATGAGGAGGTCAGAGATGGTTTAGCATTACCTCTTCAGTTCAGTGATTTGACTCAAATTCAAAGATGGTACACCCGGTTCAATAATTAAACCACCACTTCAAGGGCTTTATCATTAAGCATAAAGAAATAGGAACTAATGAGAGTTGGAGATAAGGATAATATTGTGTGATATCAGCAATATGCTTGGCAATGTCATAGAAGAGAAAAGCTTAGACTTTAGTTATCTCAAATAAAGCCTTTTCATTTCACACACAAGGAAACTAATGATCAGAGATGCAATGTCATATAGCAGATCACAAGCTAATAAATGTCAGAATCAGAATCAGAGATAGTCTAACTTCTACCTTAGCCTTCTTTCCTCTTAAACCAGTGTCTTCCAAGCTATAATATCTGGAATAATAGTTTCTCCATGAGTTGCTCCCCCAAAGGGTTCTCTGATCAAATAAGTTTAGGAAATTCTGCATGCCGTTAACTCTTTCGTAGATTTGGAAGGCATATAGCATAACCAAGGCTCAGAGACATTGTGAAGTAAGAATTCTTTTTAACTATCACTCCCAAATTAATTTAACCAAAAAACCTTTTCCTACAGAACAACTGTTAAAACTGTGCAGAACATTTATGCTCCCCAAAGCAATTTAGGAAATGGTCTCCTGATAAAAAATCATCTCTGCCATTTTCTAAGTAGCACAAAACTCTGTGCAGTCATTAAATCCCCAACAAAACAAAGGGGATCCTGTGGCACATACTGTTTTATTACATCTGAAGTTGTCATGTCTGGAGATTTACATCAAAAATTTCATCATTGATTTGAACCTTCAGTTATATAAATAAAAAATCTTAATCTTTGAAAAATGGACTAGAGCGTACTCCCACTTCCAACTATGATGGAGTATCCTTTATCAGACCATTCCTCCTGCTACGAACAATTATGAATGCTGAATAAAATATTGAAAAACAGCTGCTTAAAGATATCAGCAATCAATCAAGGCAACCAAAAGCTGATTGGCCAAGACCCCAGAGAGAGGAGAAGGACACTTCAGTGAGCCTGACCTTCTCCACTGACAATTTGTAAATAAAGTAGGGTCAAGAGGCCAAGCGAAAAGTAACTTCTCAGAGCTTTTGGTAGTTCCATAGGGCTGCAGAAATAAAAGTTGGAGTTTTAGGTGACCCAAAGTCAGTACCTGAAGTCTTAAGATACTGGAGAAAAGGGAACTACAGATAAGTGGGCCCAATATTCTGTCTGTGTGGCTTTTCTCATTGAGGAATTTTCTGATTCTCAAGACACATCAGACACAAAGCAACAGCTAAGAGGTGAAAAGCCAAGCAGAACTTTTAGGATTCTCACCATTCTGGGGAACAAACGCTACAAGTATTAGAATTATCAGATATAGACTTTACAATAACCATGTTTAATACTACATGAAAATAGATGACAAAAGGAAAATTTGACCAGAGAATTCAAATCCATAAAAAAGGGTCAAATGATAATTTTAGAACTAAAATGTACAATAACTGAAAATAAAAACCCAATGGTGGATATAACAGCAGGCTAGAGATAGCAAAACAGAGGATCAGTAAATGAATGATAGGTCAGTAGAAAATATATTACTGAAGTACAACTAGGAAAATGTGTAAAAAATTACTAAAAGAAGCTAAGAAACATGGGATGTGATAAAAGGTCAACTTACTGTAATGCACCTCCCGGAAGAAGATAGGACAAAGCAGTACTCACAGAGATAATGACAGCACCATTTGAAACAAATTCAAGTCATCAAACCACAGATTTTTAAAGCTCTACAAATTCCAAGTAGCATAAATATAAAGAAAGCCATGCCTAAGTACATCATAGGAAAACTATGAAAACCAAAAGCAAATAGGATATCTTAAAACCACCCAGGGAAAAAAGACACATTACTTTCAAAGGTAATACTGGCAACTAACTACCCAAAAGAAATAATGGAAGTCAGAAGGCAATGCAATGACAACTTTAAAATGTTGAATGAAAATAACTGCCAATATCCAGTGAAAATCTCCTTCAAAAATGAAAGCAAGATATAAACATTTCCAGGCAAAGAGAGAGAGAGAGAATGAGAGAGAGAGAGTTTGTCACCAGCAGACCACTCTAAAAGAAATACTAAAGAGAGTTCTTGAGGCAGAAAAATTTATCTTAGCTGAAACCTGCAAATATAGGAAAGAATGAGTATCAGTGAGAAAGGTAACTATATGGATAAATCTGAAGAAAAATTAACTGTAAAAAATAATAATAATGATGCTTTGTTCCATTTTAAATATATGTATAATTAAAATGCATGACAAAATATAGCAAAAGTAGAAAAGGTTAAAAATAATTAAAGTGTACTAAGATTCCTGCATTCTCTGAAAAGTGGTAAAAGTACTCCCTTAGAATGCACCCTTGTAACTCAAGATCACATGTTGTCATCTATAGGGTAATTGTAAATAGAATAGTAAAAATAGATAATACATATAGAGAACAAATAGTAAGATACACAGGACAAATAATACAAATATATCAATAATTACATAAATTATGAATATACAAAATATTTTATTAAAAAAATAAAACTTGTCAGACTATTGTAAAAAGAAACAATTACATGTTGATGATGAGACACACATTAAGTGGAGGAAAAATTTTGAGAGTAAAAGCACAGAAAAAGATACACTACACAAACACTAAACTATAAATAAACAAATAAATAAGGCAAATGTAGTTCTTTTCTTGTCAAACAATGTTAAACTTTAAGGCAAAAAGATTACTAGAGGTAAATCGGGACATTTTATAATGATAAAAATGTCAATCCACTAAAAAGATGTAGCAATTCCAAATTCGTATGCATCTAATAACATAGCCTCAAAATATAGAAAGCAAATTTTAAAACCTCAAGGATAAATTTTAAAATTCACAATCACACTGAGGTGCTTTAATACATCTCTTTTAGTAACTGATAGAACAAACAGACAATGAATCAGTAAAAATATGAAAGAGTTAAACAACACAATTAACTAATCTGACCAAATTGTTACATTTAGAACACTCCATCCCCAAAGTGCAGAGTATACATAACATTTACCCAAATTGACCATAAGCTGGGCTGAAAGGCAAGTCTCAATCAATTTTGAAGAACTGAATTATACAAAGTATATTTTCTGACTGCAGCCAAAGCAAGCTATAAGTTAATAACAAAAATATAATTAGAATATCTTAATATATTTCAAATTTTAAAAATATATAAATAACCCATGGGATCAAGGAGAAATAAAAATGCAAACTGGAAAATAACTTCTGATTAATAATAAAAATACAATATATCAAAACTTGTGAGATGCAGCTAAAGTTGTATTTAAAGAAAAATATATACTTTTAAATGCATGTATTAGAAAAGAAGAAAGCTGAAATTTAATGATCTAAATATCTATCTCAAGAAATTTTTCGGTCACCAAGAACAGAAATTAATGAAATAGAAAACAAATACACAATACAGAAAATGTACAGAGACAAAAGTTGATTCTTCGAATTTAAGTTTACAAACTCTATAAACCCCTAGCAGTATTGAGAGAGAAAAAAAAGAGAAAACACAAATTACCAATATCAAGAATGAAAAGAGAGACATCACTACAGATCTTGCAGATATTTAAAAGATAATGAGAGCAAATTATGACAACTTTATGCCAATACAAGAGAAAATCTGGATAGAATGGACAAAGTCTTTGAAATTTTTAACTGGGAACTGACCCCCAATACAAGAATTGTATTGTATTGTATTGTATTGTATTGTATCGTATTGTATTCTTGTAGAAATACACGAATAGAAATATGAATATTCCTGTATTTATTAAAGAAACTGAGTCCATAATAATAACCTTCCCGCTAAAACACACACATACACACACACACATACACACAACACTAGGCCCAGATAGCTCCACCAATAAATATTTCCAAACATTTAAAAATAACACTAATTTTATACATACTCGTCCAGATAATAAAAAAATATATAGTGTATACATCACAACTTGTGTCATGAGCGCAGCATAACCTCGATACCAAAGCTGACAGAGAACAATTTCAGGCAAAATCACTCTTGTGATACTAACACAGTATTAGCAAATCCAATCCAGCAAAGTGTAAAATGTATAATCTAACATAATCAAGTGAGACTTTTTTTAGGAATGGAAGGTTTATTTAACATTCCAAATCAATCTCTGTAATTCACTAAACAAATAGAATACAGGGGAAAATATACATTTATTTCAATAGGTACAGAGAAAGCATTTAATAAAAATCAACACTCATTCACTATAAATACTCTTCATAACTAGGCATAGATGTAAATTTCCTGTAAAGTGGATTTACCTGATAAAGGTATATGCAAAAAACTTACAGCAAGTGCCACAATTATTTTTAGATTATTAAGCTATTTGATAATTATTAAGCTTCAAACCCACCCTTTTTTTACTTCATTTTGTGTTTTGGGAGCTGGCACTCTGCAGTTCACATTTTTGCTTTGCCAGCAAGCTTCCTGTTAGGCTTTAGGGAGCATGAGACAGAGGCTGCAAAGCTGGAGGAGGAAGAAGGGACTTGCCTGCTTTCTTCGCACTTGTTTGTGTTAATGCATCCAAAGTTCTTCATCCTGGAAGTGACAGTTGTTTCCAAGAGCAGCAGTTGTTTCCAGTTTGCAGCTTTTTCATACTTAAGACTCTGTCGCACCACGCCCCGTCAGAGATAACAATGCCAGCCCTTGTTGCCCCCTCCTCACAGCTCTGAAACCAGCTCCAAGGGGCCCTCTTCAGGAGCACCTTCAGCTCCAAGGTCCTCAGGCACTGATCAGGCAATGTCCTGTCCCCAGAAGACTGCAACCCAAATCCATGGAGCCTCTCATCTAAGCTTTTAAGTTTTACTAATGTCAACCCCTTTCCTTTGTTTCCCTAGCACCACGGTAGTAGCTGCTTCCTGTGGTTACAATCTCTGTGATACTCAGTGTCATCTCTTTGCCTTTTCTCTTCTCCAAAACATGGATGATAATTCTTTAAATTATCTTTTTTAAAATAACTAATATGGTTTCTGTATTCTAACTGACCCTGACTGATATAATACCTAATGGTAAAGTAGTGGAAGCCTCTCCCAGAGACTTGTAATTAACAAGGACATCTGCTGACATCTCATCTATAAAACATCATACTGGAGGACCTAGCCAGTGCAGTAGGAAAAGAAAAAGAAGTAAAAGGCATAACAATTAGAAAGGAAGAAATAACATTATTTTGACTATATAATTGTATACATAGAAAACACAAAAGAAAGTACTTAGAAATTATTAAATATATTATATATATATATATCAATGTCAATATTTTAAAAATTATATTTCCAAATACACTGGCAACAAAGTATTAGAAAATGGAATTTTTTAAAGAGATAACTCTACGACAGTATCAAAATCCCCCAATATCTATAAATTTAGCAAAAGATGTACAAACCATTACTGACAAAAATTTTAAAAGACTTAAATAAACTAAAGGATTCCTACCCACTGACCAGGAATACCTGCTTTATATTTACACTGCTGAGGGTAGAAAATAAACTTCTACTGCGCTAAGCCAATGAAATTTAGGGATTTATTTGTTACAGTAGCTGGTGTTATCCTAAGTTAAATGTTTGGGCTGAAAATGCATGCCAATATGATATGATTTTCTCAAAGGTTAATTAAGTAAATGTACAACCCCTAAAAATAAGATTTTTATTAGGTTCCATATCAAAAAGTTTTAATTAAAAATCAGTCTCTCCTTATTCAGCTTTCACTCTGTCCATTTCAAAGGCCAAGATGCTTTTCTATTTGTTAGGCCTCAGAGGTGTGTTAAGCCAAATTGATCCCAAGACCATTCTCATGTCCAAGGGAGGAAACCCTGGAAAGAACACCTCTTTCATCATCTCTCTTTCCTTGATCACTAATACAGTCTTTTTAAAGGCTAGCGTATCAGAGGTAAGTTCACCATCCTTGCCCACTGGTGCTTTTTTTAGAATAGATCTGCTCTAATCTCAGCTTCTTGTGGATGTGTGAGCTGAAGTCTTAATCCTTCCTCCTCCCCCAGCAGGCGGGCATGTGATTGAAATCCAGCTGATTTACTGGTCTGTCAGGGACAAATCAGTTTCTGGAGCTAGAAGATCATTCAGATCCATTTTAAGCCACGTTCATGCTGATAAGTAAACAGGGAAACTAGTATATAATCAGTATATAAAGAAGCCAGAAAGCAGTGTTCATTCCTGGAGAAAATCAGGGGCCAGAGAGCATTTGGAGTGAAAGAACCTGAGACTAACTGACAGTTTTCCACTCCCTTGGAAGCTTTGCTATACTTCCTGGAAATGAGTTTCATGAGACTCCTATAGGCTTCCAATAAGTCCCTTCTTCATTTCGATTATTCAGGTTGGCTTCTGTTGTTTGTAACAAATAGACCCTGATTGAGATAGAGAGTGTTATGACAGTATTTAGCCAGGAGTCTGAAGAAGAGATGAATCCTGTCTTCTCTTGGTTATTCTTGTGTTAGAGTATCATTCTCAGAATATTAAAAACCTAATTTTCATATAGATAGATAAGTAAGCCCATATCATAGTTTTATTCAATTCATTAATGAGGGAACCAGCAGGATGGCAATGCTGTATCAAAGGAGGATATGAGAAAACAGGACTTGTGCAGTGAGTGGGGGGTGAAAAGAGGGCTGAGGTAAGATTGTAAATCCAGGTACAAAACTGGTTAATATCCAAGAGAGCAGCAAAACTGTAATATTTAGGGTTATCTTCTCTATTGGACAGAAGATAAAATCATCATCATCTCAACAGTACTGTAAAAGGTCCGAGGCCAAATCAGCGGTATAAACTATGTTGCATTCCCCAAAAGAGTGAGAGGACCCCAGGCAAGCTTCTCTAGACCAATGCTTCTCAGACTTTACGAAAATACAGATTCCTGGATCCTGCCCCCAGAAATTCTGATTCAATAGGTCTTGGGCTGGGCCAGAGAATTTGCATTTTAACAAGTTCACAGGTGCCACTCCTAGTCAGCAAACCACACTTTCAGTAACATGGCCTTAGATGACATTAAAAGGTCATGAAATAATCCTTTTGCTTTCCAAGGTTTGAGTAACTTTTCTCAACACTCCACTCAAAGTGGGACTCAAAGTCCCCAAAGGAGATCTAAGCCTCTGGATGAAGAAAAGCAAAGTAAGACAAATAGCAGTTTACTCTTGGCTGAAGATTTGAGCTCAGAACTGAGCGAAGGGCTTAGATGAACAAAGCTAGGTCATATGGAGGAGCCCTTCTTTTCTGTGCTAGGTAGGTCCCAGTCACACTGAACCAAAGCAGGCCATTTTCCCCCAGACTCGTATTTGAGTCTCTGGTATTAGGGTTGCAGTGCAGGGAAAAGCTTATTTAAGCCACACTAGCCAGTGTCAGAGGAGAAGTAACTAAAGACAGAGGGAGAAAGTAAATTCCTTTCAAAATCAGGAACCAGGCTGGTCTAAGCTGCCTTCCTAGGAGGCCTCCTTTTGCTGCCACAGTAGAGAAGAGGACTTCAAATGGGAGAGGAGAGAGAATCAGGCCTTCTCCCAAGGGAGCAGTCCTGACCCTGCTTACTCTTCTGGCTCCAAGGGATAATGCTGCCAGATAAATTACAGGACAATTGACTGAATTTGAATTTCAGATAAACAATGAGAAACTTTTAGCGTAAGTATGTCTCAAAAACTGCGCAGGACAGACACTAAAAAAAATTATCGTTTATCTGATATTCACATTTAACTGGGCATCTCATATTTTTATTTGGTATTATAATAACACCAACTTTATATGGCTATCGTGAGGATTAAATGAGATAATGAATGTAAAATATTTAAAACATAGGAAGTGTTTGACACGTGTTAGCTGTTAACATCTTTCCGGTTGTACAGAGGGTAAGTAAGGCTTGGAGAGAGAAAGTAATCTGCCAATACCGGACAGCAGGTGTTAGAAGCCGAATTGTGTCCTCCCATGCCTCCAACACCCGCCAAAATGCATAGGTCGAGTCCTAACTCCCAGTACCTCAGAATGTGACTGTCTGGAGATAAGAACTTTATTTCTTATATATATATCTTTATTGGAGTATAACTGCTTTACAATGTTGTGTTAGTTTCTGCTGTATCACAAAGTGAATCAGCTATACATATACATACATCCCCACCTCCCCTCCCTCTTGCGGATCCCTCCCACCCGCCCTATCCCACCCCTCTAGGTTGAGATAAGACCTTTAAAGACGTGACTAAGTTAAAATGAGGCTATTAGGATGAATCCTAATGCAGTCTGACTGGTGTCTGTACAAGAAGAAGAAATCTGGACACAAAAAAGAGGCACTAAGGATTCATGCACACAGAGAAAAGATCAGGTGAGGAACCAAGAGAAGGTGGCCATCTGCAAGCCAAAGAAAGAGGCCTCAGGAGAAACCAAACCTGCTGACACCTTTGTCTTGGACTTCCAGCCTCCAGAACTGGGAGAAAATTAATTTCTGTTGTTGAAGACACCAAGCATGTGGTATTTTGTAACGACAGCCCTAGCAAACTAACAGAGCAGGTAAGGGGTCAAGCTGGGTTCAAACTCAAGAGATTGGGCCCCAGTGACTAAGCAGTGCTTAACCATTACCCAAGACTACCTACACTGTGACGTCAGCATGGATTCATCCCAGCACCTAAAGTAACTGTCAGTTGTGACAATAAATCCATCTGTTACCGCCATCCCTGCCATCCACCCACCACCATCTCCTCCAAGGCTCACACTCACTGTCCCGGTTGATTCTAGTTTACCTAATAATCTAGATCATTCTCTACTTCACCTTCCACCTCCCTTAACATTCCTGGTTGCCAAGAACCCCTTACTGAGAACTACTGGTTATCGTCTGATGGATGCAGGCACACAGCATAGCACTCAGTTAATGGTCACGGCACTGCTACTATGGCTGTTTAACGCAGGGGTGTTGAATGAACATGTGAGCGACTGAATGCATGGTGTCCACCTGGCTCTCTCTCCCAGACTCTTCCAGGACCTACCTGTCCTGCTGTCCTCCTGCTTAGATTGCCACGCTGTTCCTACCCAGCCCCCACTAGAGTGAAAGCTCTGTGGTTGGCCCTGATTGCTTGTAGAATTCTCTGAGCTTTGTGACTGAGTGTGAGTGTGTGTGTATGTGTGTGTGTGTGTGTGTGTGTAACAGAAGTGGTGGGGGGAGAATAAGGGGAGGGCCCATATTCTCATCTGATTGCTCAGTTTATTATACAACACAAGCTGTAACAGGCAACAACATGGACTGTTTTTATTCCCCTAGCCTTACCAGTGTAAATACATCTAAAGGCTAGTCATGAAACATTTCCAATTAAAGTTGTAAATAAATGTCTCACTAGAATGTTGAATGCTTTCAGTTCTTGAACTGAAAACCAAAGTAAAAGCTAAAACTGGAATAGAAAACAACAAATTACTTAGCTCTGCTCATAATTTGGGAAACATGTTCTCCAAGAGAACAGCCGTTTGGCTGCTGGCTGACCTCTCACTTGTCCAAAGTACCTATTATGGGTTGAATTGCAACCTCCCGCCAAAAAAATATGTTCACATGCTGACCCCTAGTACCTCAGAATGTAACCTTATTTGGAATAGACTTAATTAGTTGAGATGATATGAAAAGGAGGAAGGGTGCTGGACCCCCATCAGTACTGACCTTCTCTTCTCCTCTGTCTACAGGAACCTCCCCTCTCTCAACTACACAAAGCCCTGGGGTACTATTATTTCCTCCGGAGCATTGCAGACCTTTCCCCACCCCTGTAGCAGCTCTCTGTCTGCCGGGACAGCAGCCCCCCACCTTCAGGAGCCCTCAGGCCCCAGAGCAGAACTTCTGGCTTCTTCTGTGGTCTTTCTGGTTTGTGCAGGTCAGTATAATTTTCAGTGTTGAAAGCGGTAGATGATTACTTTCTGCTAATGATTTTCTGCCTGGCCTCCTAGATTCCTTTCAGTAACTCCCACCAGAATTTCAGCAATCAATGAGTCAGTGCTTCACTTGTTTGCCTAAGGAACTCCCTGCCTGCTTATCTATGTGGCTCACTGGGACCTCCCCTTGTCCTTACCTCATTTCCCTCTCTTCTTTCCTGACAAGTTGTTTTATTATTCCCACTTTTTTTTCTTAATTTTAAAAAAATTTTTATTGGAGTGTAGTTGATTTACAATGTTGTGTTAGTTTCAGGTATACAGCAAAGTGAACCAGTTATACATATACATACATCCACTCTTTTTTAGATTCTTTTCCCATATAGGTCATTACAGAGTATTGAGTACAGTTCCCTGTGCTATACAGTAGGTCCTTGTTTGTTGTCAATTTTATATATAGTAGTGTGTATATGTCAATCCCAATCTCCCAATTTATCCCTCTCTCTCCCTTACCCCTGGTAACCATAAGTTTGTTTCTACTTCTGTAACTCTATTTCTATTTTATAGATAAGTTCATTTGTACCCTTTTTTAGAGTCCACATATAAGTGATATCATATGATATTTGTCTTTCTCTGTCTGACTTAGTTCACTCAGTATGATAATCTCTAGGTCCATCCATGTTGCTGCAAGTGGTGTTACTTCATTCTTTTTTATGGCTGAGTAATATTCCATTGTACATGTGTACCACATCTTCTTTATCCATTCCTCTCATGATGGACATTTAGGTGGCTTCCATGTAGTGTTTCTGAGCCTTCTGCTCTGGCCTCCAGCACTGCCAATGTTCCTGCTCCATATGTCATCCCCACCTACTGGAGTCAAATAAGACTGGACTAATAAAAAGAAAGTCTAATGTCTCCAAAGAAAACACACAGGTGACCAACAGGCACATGAGAGGATGTTCAACATCGCTAATTATCAGAGAAATGCACATCAAAACTACAATGAGGCACCACCTCATTCCAGTCAGAATGGCCATCATTAAAAAGTCTACAAATAACAAATGCTGGAGAGGGTGTGGAGAAAAGGGAACCCTCCTACACTGTTGGTGGGAATGTAAATTGGTGCAACCCCTATGGAAAACAGTATGGAGGTTCCTTAAAGAACTAAAAATAGAATTGCTATATGATCCAGCAATCCACTCGTGGGCATATATCCAGAGAAAACTCTAATTTTAAAAGATACATGCACCCCAATGTTCATAGCAGCATTATTCCCAATAGCCAAGACACAGAAGCAACCTAAATGTCCATCGACAGATGAATGGATAAAAAAGATGTGGTACACATGTACAATGGAATATTACTCAGCCATAAAAAAGAATGAATTAATGCCATTTGCAGCAATATGGAATGACCTAGAGATTATCATATTAAGTGAAGTAAATCAGAAAGAGAAAGGCCAGTATCATATGATATTACTTCTATGTGGAATCTAAAATATGACACAAATGAACTTATCTACAAAACAGAAACAGGCTCACAGACATAGTAAACAAACTTATGGTTACCGAAGGGGAAAAGGGATGAGGGAGGGATAAATTAGGAGTTTGGGATTAGCACGTACAAACTACTATAAATAAAATAGATAACCAACCAGGATCTACTGTATAGCACAGGGAACTATACTCAATATCTTGTAATAACCTATTATGGAAAAGAATCTGAAAAAGAATATATGTGTGTGTGTGTGTGTGTGTGTGTGTGTGTGTATCTCACTTTGCTGTACACCTGAAACTAATGCAACATTGTAAATTAACTATACTTCAATTTTAAAAACCACTATATATAAAATAGATAGACAACAAGGACCTACTGTGTAGCACAGGGAACAATATTCAATATCTTGTGGTAAACCATAATGGAAAAGAATATGAAAAAGAATATATATATTACTGAATCACTTTTCTGTATACCAGAAACTAATACAACATTCTAAATCATCTATACTTCAATAAAAATAAATTAAATTAAATTAAAAATAAAAAGAAAGTCTAATTCTTCTGTCTTCGCATGCTTCATGAATCTCTGTCAATAGCTAGCAATTTAACAGGCGTCACTTTTCCTAAAGGTCATCTTTGCCAATTCTCTTTCCCCGAGCTGGGTTCTCTGGATGGCCCTTGATAAGTACACGTGAGAAGGTGCCATTCCTTTTGTCATATCTGCAGGGCTTCTTCACCTTAGCCACGAATAACACTTGGGTCTTAGGAAACAGACCCAGGTGTGTCCTGAAGCTTCACACGGCATGGCCAAACTGAAGGGTTCCCCACTGTTTCCACACGTTGTCGGGGTTATCGCTGCAGAACGCAGACCTTCAACTTGAGTTCACAGCTACCATGAAACAACACGATTCTGTCCTGCTTCCCCTTCATTTGGCAATTGCCATGTTATGGGAGCCAGCATTACTATCTGAAAAGTCATTTCCTTCTCTCACACTCAGACCCCCAGATACATGTAGCTACATTGAGAGATGCATGAGCTAAGTGAAAGACAGAGAATCTCCAAGGGTAAAATTTACAGAGGAGAGTTAGCGCCTGACACCAACACACTTTACTCTGACTCTTGAGCCAGTCCGAGTCCTTTCTTCCATGTGTTTCTGTTTGTCCATAAAGCAAAGGGAAACCTGATGAGTAATGGAGAACCTGAGAGTCTATTCAAAGCCTTCTACCCACAGCATGAGAGGAGGTGGTTGGTGACACCGATGTTAAGAGCGAGTCCTAGATTGGCATCTGGCCAAAGACTGTCAATGTTATTGGGAGATGATCATCTTACTGGTCATTTAACACTGGCAGTGTATTTGGTTTCACGAACTCCAAATCAAGATGAGCAGTTTCTAAATTATTTTCCTGCAGTAAACAAACACGTCTCTAGAAAAAAAAATTAAAGATTTGTGTGGATGAAGAAATGTCCCTGGGCAGGAAAGTACAAACAGATCATGCTTATATGACGCTGAATAAACGGTCAGAAAGGACCAAATCTATTTGGAGTGATGACTAGTCATCTGATGTCAGACTGCCTGAAACAGCTGAATAAAGTGGGATTTTTACCCTGTAACTGACTCTGGCCCATTAAAAACATGACTTGTTTTGCCTCTCTGTAGCCTCTTCTTCCAAGTTCTGCTTGGAAGTCTAGGGTGGCCCACCCTAGACTATTAGACATTCATTATTCTATCAGTTTACTCCAAAAGCATTTATTGAGCACTTATTCCATTCATAGCACTGCATGGGACTCAGCAGAAATGTAGAGGTAAAAAAGCTAGCCTGTACTTTCAAAGATGTTAGAGCAACCAGAGAGATATACAAGTGGACAAATAACCAAAAGACAAGAAAGAAGGTTATCACTGTCATTAAAGAGCTACAAGAAAGAAAGAAGGAAGCGGTTAACTCTGACTTAATGATGCTTGTTTTGACCTAAATCGTGTTAAAGTTAGTTGCCTAACAGGGGCACTGTGATTTTCCAAGAGGGAGTTACAGTATGCTATGCCCCCGCAACTCATGTTCATGTCATACGGTGCCTTCATTTAAGGCAAACTGCTGCACCTCTCCCTGCACTCAATTTGTAAAATGCTGGGGAAAGACATCTATTGTGCAGAGGAAGCTGTGTTTGGAAAGGGAGGCTGGGATGTGATGGGAAGGGGCTACACCAAGAAGGCTACAAGGGGCCTTCTTGGCTACACTGGGTTTTTCTGAGGCAGAAATAGTTGTCCGGTTGGGGCCTGCTGGCGTGATTCACATGAGGCAGAATTGGTTCCTCAGGGGTTTAACCCAGCCTGGCTGCAGCTGGAGGGCCCCTCTCAAGACCCTTTGTTTTCTTTAGCCAGTAAGTGTGTTTACCCACATGTCAATGGGCCCAAAACAAATGTTTAAAGCCAAAATTTACTAACAACGAATTGCAAAGACAAAACTACCATGTCCTATGCTAAAGAATTCATCTGTAAAGGACATGTTTCCCATCTGAAAATCCAAACAAGCAGATCACAAATGTGAACAAAAACAGTTCAGGGGAAAAACAAGGCATTCTACCCCTTTGACAGAATATGTGTCCCAGATAATGAAAAGTAAAAATGTTCAGAATATTGCTTTTTATATGAAATTAGTTCATGAATTTTATTTACAATCCAAGCATATTTTCTAAATCTGAGTTGTGTCAAAACATGCCTGGTTGAGTAATAGGCCACTTAAGAAGAATGACCATCATGGGCTGGATTCCGTCAGCGTTCCTAAGAGTAATGTTTGCATTGTGTTTGCAGTTTTCCAAGCACTTTTATGTCTATGACCTTGCTTAATCCTCACAGCGAGCCTATAAGAAAATACAGACAACTATTTTACTTTCACTTGTTGCGTGAGAAAACCAAGGTCTGAGCACAGCGAGCATGGCCCATGAGCCTCAGAGCGGCCCTAACTCTCTAGCTCAGCATCCTTTCCATTCCCCTACACTATTTCCTGGGACAAGTGCCAGCTACTTATAGTACCAGCCATACCAAGGGGACAAGGGATCTCTCAACCGTCTCATTAATTCAGTTATTTATTCATTCATTTAACAAACCCTCACTGAGTGTTGCTGGGCACAGGAGATAAAGTGGTGACACAATACAGCCCCAGCCTCACCCAGTTCAGAGTCAACTGCAGAAGACAAACAACTAAACAAACCTTAATAATAGAGTATAGTGATGCTATGACAGGGCAGCCAGGAACTCACTGCCTTAAACTCACTGCCCCATTGTCTGTAGCATTCAGCTGTCTCTGGGCTTTGCTGCCTTTCAGAAAATAATAACAACAACCATTTACGAAGTGCCTACTATGTGCCAGGCACTGCATTTGGCCTAGATACATTCTCTCATTGAATTCTTGCTGTAACTCCTGCAAGTAGGTATTGGGATTCCATTTTATAGAGGATGACACCGGAACTCCAGGAAAGTAACTTGATGTATTGATATTTGTTCTGGATCGCCACATAAAAAATTCCCCCCAAACTTGGTGGCTGAAAACAACCACATATATTATCTCACAGCTTCTGAGTCAGGACTCTCAGCATGTCCCCGGGGTCCTCTGGCTCAGGGTCCCCACAAGGCTGCAATCAAGGTATCAGCTGAAGCCCCAGTCATGGCAGAGCTCCACGAGGGAAGAATCTCACAACTCACTCACAGGGTTGCTTGGGGCTTCAGTTCCTGGTGGGCTGTTGGACTGAGGGCCCCGTTCCACATCAGTTGGCTGGAGGCCACCCCCAGTCCCCTGTCACATGAGCCTCTCCATAAAGCAGCTCGTGACACAGCAGCAGGCTTCATCAGAGTCAGAGCTAAGGAGGGGGCCAGCACAACAGAAGTCACTGTCTTTTACAAGCTAATCTCCAAAGTGACGTCACTTTTGCCAGATTCTATTCATTCGGGTCACAATGTCCGGGCCACCCACACAGAAAAGAAGGGAGTTGCACAAGGGAGGACATCCAGGAGGCGGGAGTCATTTTAGAACGAGCTTACCATTCTTACCAACAGCTAATTTCTTGTATATCCAGAGCCCAAATCCATGTCTGTCTGACCTACAGTTCACGCTCAATGCACCACCTGGTACAGCCTCACAGGTTTCCAACACATACATAGTTAATCATATTACAGTTTTCAAAGCATTAGTACACATGTGATTTGTTTCATTCAAGATACGCACAGGCAGATATTTTAATTTTCATTCCATGAAGGAGAAAACTGAAATTCATAGAGCATAAATGACTCATGGATTTGTGTAAGTCGTTATAATTTTTAGTGTCAACATGTGACGGCATTCTAGTGTTGGAGCTTAAATAATCTTCCCAAGCTCACCCCAGATGGAGCCTGGATTCTGGTTTTCTGCCTGCAAATCCCAAGATACCCAATGCTGTGATTATCCTTTTGACTGACTTCCACCTATTTCTATTTCTATTTCTACGAAGTCCTCAGTTGCAGCTCCTTATCCCCACTTATCTGTGGGAGGCATTGTCAGAAGATCTTAAAGCCTCCTAAATCCCATCAGAGGGGTCCTCAGCCCCCATCCCCCAGTTTCCCAGTGTGACTGCAGCGCCAAGGCCACCATGACGGTAAGATTGGGGATGAGGCGAGAAGAGAAGCTCCCAGAACTTTAGGATGGTCCCTGTGTTGGAGGCACATCTCACTGCCCCACCCACGGGTCACAAGGTGGCTTTTGAAAACAGAAGCGGAAAGGTGTCTACCCAAGACTCAAAGCAAGCATCAATCTTACGTTCATTCTTATGCAGATAGCTTTGGCCCTTCTTCCTCTCTGGTCCTCAATCACAATCAACCACTAAGAATCCCCCCCATTGTGTTTCAAACCCACACTCTGTCACTTGGTTAACATAACAGCCTCCTCACTAAGTGGTTTCCTTGCCCTAGTTTCCAGCCCGAAGTTCATTCTCCATGGCATCCAAAGTAAGCTTTCTGAACTCAGATCTGATATGGAAACTCTTCTGCTTGAAAATTTCAATTCATTCCCATCACTCTCAACATCAAGTGATATTCCTTATCCTAGAAGGCAAGGCCCTGCTTATCAGAATCCTCTCCTTTCCTCGCCAGCCTCCCATCATCATTTCTGCTCCAGCCACACTGATGTGGTGTGGCCAGTGTCTCTTGCGTACCGTGCACTCTCTCATTTTCTGACCGTTCCTGCCCCCATCCTCTTCCACCCTTTACCTAGTCAAGACTTCCAACTCATCCCTCATACAGCCATTCTTCACGAAGCTTTCCCTGACTGCTTCCAAGTCTGAATTTGGTATCCTTCGTTATCTCAAGGTATGCCTTGTGCCTGTCAATTGTGTCGTTATTGTGTCCGTGCCAGGAGGACAGAGCCTGGATCTGCCTTGTCTTTTATATCCACCACGGCCAGCATAGCATCAGAACCCATAGTAGTGACTTAAAAATTTTTTGAAACAATGAGTGAATGAATGTGCCCCCTGCTCCCATGTTCCCAGGATTAAAGGTCTCCAGCTGCTTACTCATCACCCCACAGATCACCAAGGTTCATTTGGTCCTAATGCCTTCAAGGAGATTGTCCAGTTATTGGTGGGGACCTCCCACAACTTGAGGCAACCTATTCATTCATTTGTTCCATCAACAAACATTTGCGCCAGGTATGTTCTGGGCGCTGGAATAGACTCAAAGATGAGTTAAGCACATAAAAATTCAGACCAAAGTGAGTTCTTAGTCTGGTGTCTGGAGCTTATGCTATTTCAAACAGTTCCTCAGGGAAATAATAGGCTCATGTTTATAAAGTACCTTAATAAAGACACTACCTTGGTATTACTATTCTTTCTCAAATACATCTGGTCTTTAGTCACTGTAACATTACCAGCCTGTACTAAAATAGCATCATCTTCTACTGTTCCATTTTGTTTTATTGCTTGAGTTTTGGAGTATGTGGCCTGTAGCTAGCAATACCCCCTCTGAACTGATGACAGCATACACACCAGCTGCAACGTTATTGTTTGGAATTGTTTTTGAGATGGTGATAATTTTAGGAGTTAATAATTTTACTGTTAAAAAGTAAGATGGGGACTTCCCTGGTGGCGCAGTGGTTGAGAGTCCGCCTGCCGATGCAGGGGACACGGGTTCGTGCCCCGGTCCGGGAAGATCCCACGTGCCGCGGAGTGGCTGGGCCCGTGAGCCATGGCCGCTGAGCCTGCGCGTCCGGAGCCTGTGCTCCACAACGGGAGAGGCCACAGCGGTGAGAGGCCCGCGTACAGCAAAAAAAAAAAAAAAAAATTGGTGCTCCTGCTATCCCATTTTACATATGAGAATGCTGAGGCTGAACAAGGTCAGATAAGTTACCCAGAGTCACAAAAGTCCTAAATGGCAGGGCAGCAATTCAACTTCAGATCATCCTGGTCCAAGAGCTCACATTTTTAATCAGTGCACCCTCCTCAATTTCCTTTATTTCAGAAATATCTGAGGTGACTTAGACTACTTAGAGTAACACATTCAGTACGTGAGATAACAAATCAGTGAAGTAAAGAGATAAAGAGGAAACTTAAGGTAGAAACAAATAAGATGAAGTTGGAGTTAGCATATAAAATGTACACCCATAGAGTCCTGTGTACTTTGGAGAAGAAAGCAGCAGATTGGGCTCTACATTTCTCAGGCAAAGAGGGACGTGTATTCATTTACATACTTCACAGTATTCATAAAATGAAAAATAAACTAGGTGCTTGGGGGGGAAAAAGTCTCTATCTTGCTACTGAGACTTACAGAAAATTTCTCACTTGAGTCTCTTAAAAAGGACCGTGTGATATAATGATAGACAGACTGTCGCCTGCCACAGCCTCCAGGCAACGGTTCTGTGAGGCCGGTTCATAGATCCGTTTATAATACATCTCAGTGCAGTGAAACGGCTTAACCTCAAAGCCCAGGTGAAAAGAGCCAAGTCCAGATTTTACAGCTTTCCAACGGCCCGGCTCCCAGGGGGCAGGACACCATAAACACATTCTCTAACACCAAGGGTGCAGGCATGTCACAGCATCAGCTAAAGGCAAGCCCATGTCCTTCCATTGGGTGTGTATGTATTGGCACGCCTCTATGGAGAACAAGAAGCGTTTTGAGGATGGACACCTGGTATATGCATCCCATCCCACCCCTGTGCAGAGCCGGACACAGGAGAACCCCCAGAGTACGTCTCTCTGAAAATGATTTCGGGTACATCAGGGTAATAACATGGGTGACTGAGCCCCCAAAACCTTACTCCATAGAGTGTAGCTGTGAACATTTCAGCCTAGAAGAAAAAATTCAATCAGCTGTTAAACTCTAGGCATAGTCATCTTTAAAAAAACAATAAATACACTGATTAAAGCAGATCTTGAACATCTAAGTTTAAGCAATGTCACTTCCTGGCAAACTCTCCAAGATAAACCAGTAACTAAATATACTGACTTGTTGTAGAGGGCTGTCAGGACAAGTTAGTTAGATGCTGGAAGATATTTAAGATATGGTCAGTGGGACTCAACCCCAGCATCTTGAATAATTTCTTTCCCACCTGCTTTGAAAGCAGCTGCCATGATCCAGGAGTGGCATCCTAGAGGCTTAGAGCCAATTTTACCACCTGAACAGGACAGTCTCATTCCTGGGCACAAGCAGGCCTCCACCTACACCTGCAGTGGGAGTAGGGGAAAGGCTGTGCTATTGGGTTTTAAAGTACTGAGTGGCCTCAGAACTCTTTGGTCCCATACCCAATCAGTAAAGTATTTTATAGTTTATTTATATATAGTACATACATGTGTGTGTAGGTATATGGTCCTAGATTATATGTAACAATTATTGTAGGTTATATGTATCAATTACCATACTAACGTTCTACAAGCAATAGAAAACATTCATTAAAAGAGACATTAGGCAATCCCACTCCTGGGCATATATCCAGAAAAAACTCTAATTCGAAAAGATACATGTACCCCAATGTTCACAGCAGCACTATTCACAATAGCCAAGACACGGAAGCAACCTAAGTGTCCATCAACAGATGAATGGATAAAGATGTGGTATATATCCACAGTGGAGTACTACTCAGCCATAAAAAAGAATGAAACAATGCCATTTGCAGCAACATGGATGGACCTAGAGATTATCATACTAAGTAAAGTAAGTCAGACAAAGACAAATAACATGATATCACATATATAGAATCTGAAGAAAAATGATGCAAATGAACAGAAATAGACTCACAGACATAGAAAACAAACTTATGGTTACCAAAGGGGAAAGGGGGAGAGAGGGAGGGATAAATTAGGAGTTTGGGATTAAAATATATACACTACTATATATGGAGTAGATAACCAACAAGGACCTACTGTATAGCACAGGGAACTCTACTCAATATCTTGTAATAACATCAAATGGAAAAGAATCTAATAAAGAATACATATGTATGTACAAATAAATCACTTCGCTGTACACATGAAACAAACATTATAAATCAACTATATTTCAATAAAAATTTTTTAAGAAACAGAGACGTTTGGGAGGAATGAGATACAAAATGAGTAGAGACAAAAGTTCTCCAGAAGTTCTAATATTTTCTCCCCATCCCCCATTATATAGTCTCACACACTCCTCTTTAGGGGCCACCATCTAAGAGTAAGGAGCTAGGCCTTTGCTGGACTGATTGTTGGCACCTCAGGCAAGGTTTCCATGGTCCATCCCTGGCCCATCTCCCAAGCCGCATCCCTATTAGGGCTCTCTACCCACACTCAATTCTCCACATGGGCACCCACAGCGTTTCCTACATGCACAATGCACTCTGCATTTTTTGGGCAGGATCATGTCATCCCTTCAGTCCAAATGCCTTTCCCTCTTTCTCCAGTTATCACACTTTCAAGATCAAGCTCAGGTTCCATCTCCACCCTGTAATTTACCTAGATCCCTTCTCAAATAGGAATCACTTTCTTCCATAATAATAATTCCCACAATTATCCTTTCTATTCTCCCTAATATTGCTGCAAAATATTATTATCTGTTTTGCAGATGGGGAAATTGAGATTTATGGAGGTTGCATAATCCACCCAAGATCACATCCCTAGTGACCGACAGGAGCAGCATTTGAATTACAAAGCTTTCTCTCCTTCATGCCCTGGCATCCCATGACAGAAAGTATATTTTACATATTTCCCTTGTTGCATCTTCAATTAGCCCTGGGAGGACATGCCATCATCCCTAGATTGGAGCTAAGAAAACAGAGCCTCAGAGAGGTAAAGTGATTTGCTTAAGGTCACACAGCTAGCAAACAGCAGTAATGGTTTCAACCCAGATCAATCTTTCTGCTTTGCCTTGCAGGTACATCCATTCTTCTCACTACTTGTTACCTCCACCTCACTTTATCTTTCAGTTATTTTGCCTCAGATTAAATATCAATTTCAGTATTCCTTTCCTTCACTGTTCACAGGACAGAGGATGTGTTTTACTCAACTCTCTGGTGGCCAAGACCTACACATAGAAAGTATGCTTGTAAATATTAAATGAAACCCTACAGGCAGAATAACTGCAAAGAAATCTCAAGTCACTGTACTGCCCCATCTCCAGAGCCTCTGCACCTATTGGCTGTCAACACAGGATTCAAAGAATATGAAAAGGAAATTGGAAAAGGTGGAATAGAGCACCACCTCCTGCTATCCCCTAAAAGATCATACTTAAACCATGGCTGTCCTTGGAAACTGGTAAGAGACCTTTTTCTGTCAGCTGTGAGAAGAGTGCTGGAACATCTCCTGTAAGATGCCAGAGGTTCAGGTAGCCATCCAGACAGCAAGACATGCCTGGGGACAAGGAGAAAAGTTACTGATATTACAGTGTCCAGGGGATGGTCCATAACACTCCTGTGCTCTCCCACACGCCTATCTTTGGTGGGATTTTAGGGGACAACACACATGGCTAAGGAGAGACATGGTGTAATTCAGTCTATTTTGCAAGTATCTAAAAGCCCCAGTGTAGGGGGCTGAATAGTGGCTCCCCAAAGATATCAGATTCTAATCCCTGCAACCTGTGAATGTTATTTTATATGGTAAACTCTTTGCAGATGGGACTACATTAAAGATCTTAAGGTGGTTAAGAGTATCCTGGATTATCCAGGTGGGCCCTGAATATGGCCCTATATATATAGCTGTATAGACAGATAGTATACTGATATATATCTATATAGACATATGGAGAGATATATATCTTTATATAATATCTTTATAGTTTCCTTACACATATCTAGATAGATAGATAGATATGAAGCTGCCCTGAAAATTACACACACACACACACACACACACACACACACACACAATGGAATATTACTCAGCCATAAAAAAGAACAAAATTTTTCCATTTGCAACAACATGGGTGGACCTGGAGGGTATTATGCTTAGTGAAGTAAGTCAGAGAAAGACAAACACTGTATGTTTTCCATTTACACATGGAATCTAAAAAATGAACAAAAATAACAAAACAGAAAGAGATGCACAGACACAGAGGACAAGCTAGTGGTTACCAGAAGGGAGGGGTGGGGGAGGCGTGAAATAGGTGAAGAGGATTAAGTTACAAAATAAATAAGTCGCAGCAATGTAATATACAGCACAGAGAACATAGTCAATATTCTATAATGACTTCGTATGTGTGTAATCTGTAAAAATATTGGATCACTATTTTGTAAAGCTGAAACTAATATAATATACATCAACTATACTTCATTAAAAACAAATTCCCATATCCCAATAATTCAATTAAACATGGATGTAGGTACTGCTGTGAAGGTACTCTGCAGATAGAATTAAGGGTAGTAATCAACTGATCTTCAAATAGGGAGAGTATCCTGGATTATCTAGGTGGACTCAGTGTAGTCACTTCTGCCCTTAAAAGGAGAAGAGTCAGAGAGATACTGCAGGAGAGATGGGACAGAAGGGAAAGTCAGAGAGCTCCAGAGTGTGAGAAGGACTTAGGCCACCACTGCTGGCTTTGAAAGGGCCCATGAACCAAGGAATGTGAGTAGCCTCTACAGTATAAGAATAACTCCCAGCTGGCAAGGAGTCTGTCCACAACCTGAATGAGCCTGGAAATGGATTCTCTCCTAGAGCTTCCAGCAAGGCAACTTGACTTCACACTTGTGTGACTCTGAGCAAAGGGCCAGCTCAGCCATGCTGAGCCCAGACTCCTGACCTACAGAAACTGTGAGATAGAACATGGGTGTTGTTTTAAGATGATAAATTTGTGGTAATTTGTACAGCAGTCGTAGAAAAGGAATACACTTTCCAACAGCTCTTTGTCTGCCCCTTTGTGGGCCTTTCTTACTCTCCTTGTTCCTTAAACACTGATTCCCATTCTACTCATTCTCCCTGAGTAGTGTTCTTAGTGTCATGGCTTCAATTTCCATCTATATTCTACTAAATCCCTAAGCCATGACTCTACATCAGATGTCTTTGCGGAGTTCCAAACCCGTAGATCCAGCTGTCTGTTCAATATCTCCATTCCTGTGTCATCTGAAACTCAACATGGCCAAATATGAAATCATTTTCTTCCCCTAAAGCTGCTCCTACCTCTGAGATCTCTGTGAGAAATGGTGTCACAGTCTTACGGCTGCCACAGTCTAAACCTGATTCTCATCCTCATCTCCTCCCTCTTCCTCAGTCCCCAAGCCCCAAATCCTGTCTGTTCCAGCTCCCAATCTTCTCTAACCCAGCTACTTCTCTCCATTTCCCAGTACAAGTCACTGTTATCTCTCATCCATGCTACTGCAAAAACTCCTGACTTGGTAGTCCATTAGGAGTAGTAGTCCATTCTCCTAGCTGCAGCCAAAAGATCATTCCTAAGATAAAATCTCTATCTGTGAGGAGAATATAACAAAATGGATATGACTGGAGACCAGTTACCACTCTGAAGGATGAGGTCAAGGGTATCATCCATAAGTAGGGCAAAAAGATAAGCAGACAAATAAGGGGGAAAAAATAAGAGACATGGAGAACCACATTATGAGGCCCAATATCAACTATGAAAAGAGGGAGTGTCCGTCAACAGATGAATGGATAAAGCCAATGTGGTATGTACTATACATACAAGGAATACTGTCCAGCCTTAAAAAGAAGGAAATCCTACCATCTGCAACAACATGGATGAACCAAGACGACATTATGCTAAGTGAAATGACAGTCACAGAAGGACAAATACTGCATGATTCTATTTTGTGGACTCTAAAATAGACAGGCTCACAGCAGCGGAGAGTAAAATAGTGGCTGCCAGGAGCTGGGGTGGGGGGTGGGGTGGAAATGGAGAATTGTTGCTCAATAGGTATAAACTTTCAGTTATACAAGATGAATAATTATAGATATATGCTATACAACATAGTGCCTTTAGTTAACTACACAGTATTATAAACTTTAAAATGTTAAGAGGACAGATAAGATGTTAAGTGTTCTTATCACCAAGAAGCCCAAAAAAACCCAAAAGAAATTTTGGAGGTGATGGGTATGTTCAGTACCTTGGTTGTGGTGATGGTATCATGGGTATATGCATATATCCAAATACATAAAAATATAAACATCAAATACGTGCAATTTTTATATATCAGGTATACTTCAATCAAGTTTTAAAAATAAAAATTAAAAGGTGAGAATGGGATATCCCAAAGTTCTAGAAAGCAATTTCCAAGTGCCTAAGAGTATTAATGAAAAAGACCTCTCTGCCCAAGCATATCTTAATAAAACTTTTCATTGCTAAGACTGGATGCCTAAAGACAAAGGAGAAATCTATAAAACTTTCTAATGGAAAATTATTTTATTTTTTAAATATTTTAAAATTTTATTTATTTATTTTTGGCTGTGTTGCGTCTTTGTTGCTGCACGTGGGCTTTCTCCAGTTGCGGCAAGCAGGGGCTATTCTTCATTGTGGTGCACACCCTTCTCATTGCAGTGGCTTCTCTTGTTGTGGAGCACAGGCTCTAGGCGCGCGGGCTCAGTAGTTGTGGCACATGGGGTCAGTAGTTGTGGCTCACGGGTTCTAGAGCACAGGCTCAGTAGTTGTGGTGCATGGGCTTAGCTGCTCCGCGACACGTGGGAGCTTCCCAGACCAGGGATCGAACCCGTGTCCCATGCATTGACAGGTGGATTCTTAACCACTGTGCCACTTGGGAAGTCCCCTGGAAAATTATTTTAAATGTAGAATCATATTCTCAGCCAAACTAACTTCATATGAGAAGGCAAAATAAAGATTTTTTCAGATACACGTAAAGAGTTCCAACTCTCTAAATGAACTGTCTGTGATGTACACTGAGCAAGTATCTCAACTGGCCTCCTGCAAATCAAAAAGTCAAGCTGCCTCTGACAGATCTGATCTAAGCAAAACAAAATTCATCCTACCACAACTGGTAAACAAAGAAACCAGGAGAACTTGTAGTTAAATCTAAATAAGTTGGTGCATGTTTTACAGTTAACCAAATTTTAGAATTTCGCTGTCTCTGGGATAGATTATACTTTGATTCTTTGAATCATGAGATAAATTTCAGAACGTCAAGAGACAGGCTGATTTCACAGCCCTTTATCCACTGTTGTATGTAATGCTTAAATGATATTTAGATACTGCCCACATTGATTTCAGCCCTCTGCTCAAACAATGAAAATACCAATTTTGCAAACAGTCCCAGGACCCAGATCTGGGTTGCTTGCACAGTGCTTAAGGGTGGAGTATGCAAGAAATGCCAGGAGTCTAATGCCAAGCCCTCCAGGGAATTTTCAGGTTATAATTCCAGCAAGCAGATTATAGAGCTATGGTGAAATTTACTTAAAACCACCGCCCATGGGGAAATCCATTATGCACTCTGGCCATGACAAAATCCCTTACAACCTTCTTCTGATACAAACAAAAGAGTAAGCAATGAAGAATTCTAAATAAAAAGCTTCAAGCAAATATTTTTTCTCCCTTTTTGAGGATACTGCAAGATAGGGGCAGTGAGCCTTTGGCCCATACTGCTGAAAAACAGTGGCCACAATTAGCATCTTCTGTCTATTGCAGGGTTTTGTTTTATTATTAGCTGTAGGCAAGGTTATACCAAAGGCTGCCTAGACTACCTTAGTGACACACTAGAAGCCTTTTTAAAGTTATGAACTCATGCTGATGTTTCAATTTAACTCTAATTTTATTAACTCTTTTCTCATCTGATTTTATATAAGCGTTTCCTGATTCATTTTTTCTCTAAAATGCCAGCTTTTCTCCTATCTTCTGTATACAACACATTTTACCAACTTTAATACTCTCTTATTATATATTGTCATATATATATATCCTATATATTGTTACCAGGGGTTTAAATTATAATATTCTTCAAAACTTTAAAAATATTAATTTTTTCCATAAAACAATTAACAAAATCACTAAGACATTAACAAAACATATTAGAAATTCACAATTAAAGAAAAGAATCTCTGAGGTAGGGTGGATAATACCCTCCTAAATTATCCACATCTTAATCTCCAGAACCTGTAAATATGTTACTTTGTACGGCTAAGAGCACTTTGCAGAAGTGATTAAATTAATGATCTTGAGATGAGGGGATTATCCTGGATTATCCAGGTGGGCCCAATGATGTAATCACAAGTATTCTTGCAAGAAGGAAGCAGAGGGAGATACTACTACAGAAGAGAAGGCAATGTGATGACAAAGGTGGAGATTGGAGTGATGAGTTTTGAAGAAGAAGGAAGAGCCACAACCAAGGAACATGGGCAGCAACCAGAAGATGGAAAAGGGAAGCAAACTGATTCTCCCCTCAGGCCTCCAGAAGGAACCAGCCATGCCAACACCTTGACATAAGCCTAGTGAAACTGATTCCATACTCTGACCTCCATAACTGGAGGAGAAAAACTTTGTGTTAAGTCACTAAATTTGTGGTAATTTATTACAACATCAATAAGAAACTAATACCATCTCCCACCAAAAAAAAAATTTTTTAACCTGGAAATTAAAAAGCATTCAAAATAACTATTTAATTAGAAGAGTAATTATAAATATAATTATAAATTATAAATATGCCCATATATTAGAAAGGAATGAGTGTACTACATATTGAAGGTAGGCTAACATATTTGGCCACAGTGGTAGCAAAAGGAAAAATGTATAACCTCATAGGCATTTATTAGAAAACAGAATAATTAAAAGTAAATTTAGCGTTCAATTCTAGAAGCTAAATAAAAAAACAAAAGAATAAACCCAAATAAAAAGAAGTAATTGATAACCAAAAGGCAGACATTCATGCATTAGAATACAAAATTAAAAATAGCAGACACACACTAAAACTAAAAGTTGGTTCTTTAGAAAGATCAATAAAATAAACTTTGGCAAGTCTTGTTAAGAAAGAAGAGAGGAGACAAAAATCAATGTTAGAAATTCAAAAGATAATAGAACCATAGATACAGAAAAGACTATTTTAAACATGAAAAATATTCTATACATCTTTATACCAATAGATTTGAATGTTTACACAAATTGCATGCTTTTCTATGAATATCTATGACTCCAGAAGAAACAGGAAAACCGTGGAATGATAACCAGTTAATAAATTTTTTTAATTGTCAAAGATATATCCTGAAAATGATAGTAAGCTCAGAGGATTTTAATGGCAAATCCTAGCAAGCACACAAACCCTGTGTTATGTAAAATAATACAGAGCATGAGAGGCATATGAGGCTGGCATAACCCTGAAACCAAGATGGAAAAGATGAAATAAATCTAGGAAACTATAGGCTAATCTTTCTTAGGAAAAAAGCATAAAAGTCACAAATAAAAAAGCAGCAAATGGAATACAGTAGTAACTTTTTAGAATATACAGCATGGTCAAGTTGAGTTTATCATAATTATGCAAGAATGTCTCAGTAATAATATACCTATTAATTTAATTCAACACATTATCAAGTTACAGATGAAAAACAATAAAATCCAACATATTCTAAAAGAACACTGGATTAAAAAAAAAAAACCTTATCCTGTTTTAGGAGGGAAAAAAACCTTAGCAAGCTAAGATTAGAAGCAAGCTTACTTAATACAATAAAATTATCTGAAATCGCTAACAAACCTATATTAAAAGCATTCCAATTAAAATCAGGTATAAGACAAAGAAGTCTACTATCATCATTCTGTAGGAGATCTAGCCAATCCAGTAAGACAAGAAAAAGAAACAAGAGGTATTATTTGCAAGATTCGAAAGTACCAAAAGAGGTGCATTCAACACCTGATCTATGGAAAGCTTACAAAGGAAGAGGGAGAAGATGGGACAAAGAGCCAAAACCAGGTCAAGACATAGAATGTGGGGCAATGCTCTTTTGAGGATGCTAGATAAGCTCAAGGCAGTAGCTCCCAGGTCAGGTAAATTAGTATGTTAGAGTCTTAGCCTTTCCCTCCCTTCTTTTGTTTCTCTATATCATTCAAATGTGAGGTTTTGGAGGAAATCTATCATACACACATACACACCCATGGAAACAAATGTCATTATGTGTATTGGATAAGGATACCTTTTAAGAAATACCAAGATAACTTTATTTTTTTTTTTTTTTAATTTTATTTTATTTATTTATTTATTTTTTTAACATCTTTATTGGGGTATAATTGCTTTACAATGATGTGTTAGTTTCTGATTTATAACAAAGTGAATCAGCTATACATATACATGTGCTCCCATGTGTCTTCCCTCTTGCGTCTCCCTCCCTCCCACTCTCCCCCTCCCACCCCTCCAGGCTGTCCCAAAGCCCCGAGCTAATATCCCTGTGCCTTGCGGCTGCTTCCCCCTAGCTATCTACCTTACTACGTTTGTTAGTGTGTATATGTTCATGACTCTCTCTCGCCCTGTCAAAACTCACCCTTCCCCCTCCCCATATCCTTAAGTCCGTTCTCCAGTAGGTCTGCGCCTCTATTCCTGTCTTATCCCTAGGTTCTTCATGACATTTTTTCCCCTTAAATTCCATATATATGTGTTAGCATACGGTATTTGTCTTTGTCTTTCTGACTTACTTCACTCTGTATGACAGACTCTAGGTCTATCCATCTCATTACAAATATCTCAATTTCATTTCTTTTTAAGGCTGAGTAATATTCCATTGTGTATATGTGCCACATCTTCTTTATCCATTCGTCCGATGATGGGCGCTTAGGTTCTTTCCATCTCCGGGCTATTGTAAATAGAGCTGCAATGAACATTTTGGTACATGACTCTTTTTGAATTTTGGTTTTCTCAGGGTATATGCCCAGTAGTGGGATTGCTGGGTCATATGGTAATTCTATTTGTAGTTTTTTAAGGAACCTCCATACTGTTCTCCATAGTGGCTGAACCAATTCACATTCCCACCAGCAGTGCAAGAGTGTCCCCTTTTCTCCACACCCTCTCCAGCATTTATTGTTTCTAGATTTTTTGATGATGGCCATTCTGACTGGTGTGAGATGATATCTCATTGTAGTTTTGATTTGCATTTCTCTAATGATTAATGATGTTGAGCATTCTTTCATGTGTTTGTTGGCATTCTGTATATCTTCTTTGGAGAAATGTCTGTTTAGGTCTTCTGCCCATTTTTGGATGGGGTTGTTTGTTTTTTTGTTATTGAGCTGCATGAGCTGCTTGTAAATTTTGGAGATTAATCCTTTGTCAGTTGCTTCATTTGCAAATGTTTTCTCCCATTCTGAGGGTTGTCTTTTGGTCTTGATTATGGTTTCCTTTGCTGTGCAAAAGCTTTGAAGTTTCATTAGGTCCCATTTGTTTATTTTTGTTTTTATTTCCATTACTCTAGGAGGTGGGTCAGAAAGGATCTTGCTGTGATTTATGTCATAGAGTGTTCTTCCTATGTTTTCCTCTAAGAGTTTGATAGTTTCTGGCCTTACATTTAGGTCTTTAATCCATTTTGAGTTTATTTTTGTGTATGGTGTTAGGGAGTGATCTAATCTCATACTTTTACATGTACCTGTCCAGTTTTCCCAGCACCATTTATTGAAGAGGCTGTCCTTTCTCCACTGTACATTCCTGCCTCCTTTATCAAAGATAAGGTGTCCATATGTGCGTGGGTTTATCTCTGGGCTTTCTATCCTGTTCCACTGATCTATCTTTCTGTTTTTGTGCCAGTACCATACTGTCTTGATTACTGTTGCTTTGTAGTATAGTCTGAAGTCAGGGAGACTGATTCCTCCAGCTCCTTTTTTCGTTCTCAAGATTGCTTTGGCTATTCGGGGTCTTTTGTGTTTCCATACAAATTGCAAAATTTTTTGTTCTAGTTCTGTGAAAAATGCCAGTGGTAGTTTGATAGGGATTGCATTGAATCTGTAGATTGCTTTGGGTAGTAGAGTCATTTTCACAATGTTGATTCTTCCCATCCAAGAACATGGTATATCTCTCCATCTATTTGTATCATCTTTAATTTCTTTCATCAGTGTCTTATAATTTTCTGCATACAGGTCTTCCAAGATAACTTTATTAATGAAAACTAGTAATGGATTCATCAAAGGAGCTGAATACATGATCAACAAAACCAATCATTTTCCAAAATTAATCAATTAGAAAATTTCATAGGAAGGGGGACCCCATTCACTATCACAGGATAAAAATATCTAGGGGGGAAAGTTATAGACAATACTCAGAAAAAAATATGGAGAAAACACATTGAAGGATATTTTTTAAAAGACCAGACTAAATAGCTATCCATGTTCCTGAATTGAAATGTTTATTATTATAAGGACTCTAATTCCCTCCAAATAAAATATAAATCAATATAATTATGATAAAAATTCCAAAAGGACTTTTAAGCTATCTAACAGGTTGATTCTAAAATTTCATCTGAAATAAAGAGTACATTAGAATACCCAAGTAAATTTTGAAAAAGAACAATGAAGAGGAATGTGCTCTACAAGCTTTCAAATCACGTTATAAAGATAATATAATTTAAAGTAGGATATTGGAGCAAGAATAGATAAATAGATCAAAGAAAATAGAGAGTACGGACACAGTCTAATGTACACATGGAAATTTAGTATATAATAAAGGGTGATTGTTGTTTTTCCAAATCTTTGGTGAAATAAAAATGGTATGTAACTACCCATTCAAAAACAAACTTATATCCCTGTATAACATGATTTACAAAAACTAAATCTAGATATATTGAGGAATTAAACAAAACCATAACATTTTTAGATAGGGCTTCCCTGGTGGCGCAGTGGTTGAGAGTCCGCCTGCCGATGCAGGGGACACGGTTCGTGCCCCGGTCCGGGAAGATCCCACATGCCGCGGAGTGGCTAGGCCCGTAAGCCATGGCCACTGAACCTGCGCGTCCGGAGCCTGTGCTCCGCGACGGGAGAGGCCACAACAGTGAGAGGCCCGCGTACCGCAAAAAAAAAAAAAAAAAAAATTTTAGATAGAAATAGTGGAAAACTCAAACTCCATAAAGGAAAAAATTGAAATATTGAGCACATAAAATTTTTAAATTGCTATGTGGTAAAAGATGTCATAAAAGATTAAAAGCTAATATGAAAAAAATTTGCAATAAATATGAAGACTATTTATTAGGATTAATATCCAGACTGTGCAAAGAGATTCTACAAGTCAGTAAGACAACAACAGTTTATTTTTTAAAAAATAGATCAAGGGATAGAAATAGACATTTCACAGAAGAAAAGATACAAATGGCCAATTAAGAGATTAAAAGATGACAAAACTCACTAATGAACAAGAAATCCCAAATTAAAACAACTATGAGATATATTTTTATCCATTATATTTGCACTAATTCTTAAGTATGAAAATCCAATACTAGGAGAGGTTATGAAAAAGAGCACTCTCATCCACTTTTTATGAGATGGTAAATTAGTAATGCTTTTTGTATCAAAATTAAACTACACCTACTCTTCAACCCAGAATTTCCAATTATAGGTATCTACCTGAGAGACATGCCCACATATGTGCACAGAGACACATGCTCATTGCAGCATGATTTGTAAGAGAAAATCTTGTGGGAAAAAATGAATTTTCAATAAAAAGGAGATGGCTGAATGATTTGTGGAAGGGTAATATAAGTAGTTAGGTTTTTAGACCAACTCTTTCACTAAAAACAACTAAAGGCTGGAGAAAATACTAGGAATATCTTAAAGGCAAAGAGAGCTGAAAAATAATTAAGAATTACTAACATCAGATCGTAACTGAGGATGGGAACCTCAAAAGATAAGCAGAGCACAGAGGTTCACTTTCACCTGAGGGTATTTGCCAAGCCTAGTGTACTTGTATTTCATTTTTATAGTCTGAGGAAGGCCAAGACCCACCAAAAGTGGGAGGACTAATAGAAAATTCTCATCCCCTAAAGCTGTATTCTCAGGAGGAGAAAAACAAACAAACAGAATCCTATAAGTTATACCCACAAGCCATTCCTCACTCCAATTTATTGCCCAAATTCATAGTGTCTGACGTGGTTTAAAAAAATTCTCAAAATGAGTATTTAGTTTAAGTTTTTCTGAACTTGAACTTGTAATGCTCTCAGATGCCTGGCAAAGGCAAATACTCACTGGAAGAATTCACCTTCATTCCTGCCTCAAGAATTTTCATGCGCAAACACACACACACACATACACAATGAAAGTATTTGAGCTTTTCACAAGAAGTCCTGTCACCAAGTTTGAGAAGCAGCTGAAACAACAGACAGCAAAAACAGACCCCAAAGGAATTTAGATATGTGAATTATGAGTCAAAAACATGTAAAATAGATCTGCTTACTCCGACCAAAAAAAGAAAACAGAAGCTTGAAAAATATGTGCAATAAATAAGAAAGTATTAAGAAAAAGACCAAGAAGGGACTTCCCTGTTGGTCCAGAGGTTAAGAATCTGCCTTCCAATGCAGGGGACACGAGTTCTATCCCTGGTCAGGGAACTAAGATCCCACATGCCGTGGAGCACCTAAGCCCACGTGCCACAATTACTGAGCCTGCGCTCTAGAGCCCGAGAGCCACAACTAGAGAAAAGCCCTGGCGGTGCAACAAAGAGCCCACTCGCCTCCACAAAAGATGCCACGTGCCGCAACGAAGATCCCGCATCCCACAACTAAGACCCGATGCAGCCAAATAAATATTTTTTTTAAAAAAAGACCAAGAAGATTTTTATAAAACCAAACAGATATAACTAGGCATGAAAAAAATCATAATTAGTATTTAAAGCTCTATAGGTAGATTTAACAGCAGAATAGATTCAACAGAAGAGACAATAAACTGGAAGAAAGATTTTTAAAAGTATCCAGAGCGAAGAAGTAAAGAGAGAAATATACAGAAAAGATGAGCAAGTTAATAAGAGACACAGAGGATAGATTTAACATATATCTAATGGGAGTTTCAGGAGAGAAGAGAAGGGACAGCAGAGGAAATATTTGAAAAGATAATGGCCAAGAATTTTCCAATAATCTTACAAGACACCAATCTGTAGACTCAAGACACACAAAGATTGTGAAACAGAAAAAAATAAATTCATATATATATACATATACATATATAACCATGAACACAAAGAGGTTATCTATGGTAAAAAAGAGAAAAAAGATAGATTACCTCCTATCGGTTGGGCTGAAAGCTGAAATGCTGACAGCCACAATGAAAGCCAGAAGTCAATCTTCAACAAAATGAGAGAAAATCACTGTCAACCCAGAATGTTACACCCAGAAAAAAATGTTTATAATACATCCATAATATGTATTACGTGCAGCATGTAAAAAGAATGTGGTATAGCTATATGTGCTGAAAAGAAAAAATTCTGTACTGTATATCACCATAGGGGAAAATCACGTTGCAGAACATACAGTATAATTCAATGTATACAAAATATAGACTATGTTTGCATGTGTTTCTATATTATATAAATATATTTAAGGAAAAGGCTTGGAAGGAGCCATTAAATAGTAAATAATGATTACTTTGGAGGGGGAATGATTTCTCTGACTATTGAGACAGGGAAATGAGGCAGGAATACGTGTGGCTCCACCTGGCTCTGTCGTGCTCTAGGGTTTGGACCAGGCTGACTGCAGGACACTCGTGTTCTTCCCTCCTCCAGGTAACAAACACCAGGTCAGACTCTGCCTCACACCAGACACAGGGCTCTGGGCCTGCCAGTGCCCTACTGCTCCATCCTTACATCGATTGACAAGCTCAACTTAAATGGGGAAGAAGCATGTGGTCTATTTTGCCCTTGGGTCAAAGTAGCATTTTCTAATCCTGTTTTGTCAGAGATAAAATTCATATTTTGATCCCAATTTGACATCTGTGTCTTTTTTCTCAATATGCTCAACACCTGGACAAGAAATGACATGAATAATTGGCCACTTCAAAACTCCAACAGTGAGAATGTATTTATGTATTAACTTGGAGAGTCCTTGCCCATAGCATGATTTCAAAACATAGAAAACCAAAGTTAGTTGTATTGAAAAAGAAGCAGATTGTCTTCGACTCAGTTCAGTTCAACAACCCAGATATTATAAGCACTGACTATATGCAACCAAACCACTATTTTTGGTAGATACTCAGATGTGTAGGACAAGGTCTAACCTCAGAGGGCATTACAGTGTAGGGGAGGGGAGGGCATGCGGAAAACAAACTTTAACACAAAGCAGAAAGAAAACAAATGCTCAAATAGCGGTAGAATCCAAATTCTATGGGAACAAAAAGAACGGTCAGTTAGTTCCACAGGGAGTCTGAGCAAACTTCACACAAGAGAAGGCATTTCAGATGATCAGAAAGATGAGTAAAACTGTGATGGAGAAAGAAGGGCAGAGAGAATAGTAGACACAAAAGCAGAAGGTGGGAAAACGCATTCCAGGTTTGTAGAACTCTGAGTTGCATGACACAGTTGGAAGAAAATAAAAGAGAGAGAGGAAGTGACAAAAGAAGACCGTAGTCAGATTAAAGGAGGTGATGAATGCTGGGTTCAGGAATTTTTTTTTTGGAATTAAAATAATCTCACTTTATTGCCCCCAGCCACAGACAGACACAGGCAGGAGAGAACAGCCTGCTAACTGCTTCTTTGAAGAGGCAAAGGCTCTTGTACCCAAAAGGTATTTGTCCTCCCTAAATGGGATTTCAGAAACAGAGCTGAAAGGGGAGGTGATGGCCTCAAGAGCCTACGCCTGTATTATACATTAGACAGATATTTAAAAATAAACAGCGATTAAAAGGAAAGCCGTGAATGACAGCAGAGAGCTCCAGACCCTCCGAGGCATTCATGAAAATGTCTCACTGCTCTCTCAGCACTGGAAATCTGGGCCAAACTGTAATCATTGCTCTAATTTTTTAAAAAATGTTGTTACCCAGCTGCTTTGAGGGGCTGTGCTCTGGTCCGGGTGGTGTGACCGAGTCTGCGGAGAAGCCCCTGAGCGGGTTCCCAGTGCCACACCCACACCAAGGAGGCCTGTGTGCGTGCTCGGAGCTCAGCTTAGTGTTCCCGGGTCTGGGAGGCTCCCTCGCCCATCACTCCAGGCAGGTCTGTGCACCCATTCCCGGCACTCAACACACCCTGTGCCGAGGCCTGTTTCCTCACCAGTCTCCCCCGCAGCCGTGACCTCCAGGGGTCAGGAACCATGTCCCACACTGGGTAAGCTCGGAATAAGATCTTCTGATGGGCAGTCTGCCGTGATACACCTCTTAAGAGGTATGCCAGGAAGGAGGGCAAAGTCCAGGCCAATAAACACCTGCCTTAGCAGGTCTACATTTTCCTTGTTAGTTATCACTGTTATCATCGTTATTGTTGGTATCATCCTCATTAGCACCAGTCAGTGATGGTTGGAATCCCAGCCCTTATCTAAAGACTTCAATCATTGTGAGAGACAGTCATATGCTCAGCTTTTCTCAGTTGCTCCCTTTTCAGAGAAAATGAGCTTAGATCCTTTTGTTTTAGCTGCACTAAAACCTTTTCAGATTGCCTTTTTTCAGATTTTATTACTTTTGATCTGATGTCCGTTTCCTGTTCCAGGATCCCATCCAGGATATTACATCACATTTAGTCATCCTCTTGGTCCCCTCTCAGCAGTGCAAGTTTCCTGATTTCCTGGTTTTTGATAACCTTGACAGTGTTGTGGGGTCTGGTCAGATACTGTGCCAGATGTTACTCTACTGGAATTTGTCTGACGTTCTTCTTTTTTTATTTTTTTAACAGACAGAAAATTATATTTCAATAAATTTAACCAGAACAAACGTAACATAGGGGTTGGGTTCAGGAATTTAATATTATTCTGTAGACAGTGGGCAGCCATGGCGGATTTTTGACATGATCAGATCTGTGCTCTAGAAAAACAACTTTGGTGTGAAGGATGGACTGGAGAAAGAAGAGAGGGCATCCAGTGAGGAATTCTGTAATGATGATCCACGTAAGACTTGAGGGGTCATTTCTCCAAAGAAGATATACAGATTGCCAACAAACACATGAAAGAATGCTCAACATCATTAATCATTAGAGAAATGCAAATCAAAACTACAATGAGATATCATCTCACACCAGTCAGAATGGCCATCATCAAAAAATCTAGAAACAATAAATGCTGGAGAGGGTGTGGAGAAAAGGGAACCCTCTTGCACTGTTGGTGGGAATGTAAATTGATACAGCCACGATGGAGAACAGTATGGAGGTTCCTTAAAAAACTACAAATAGAACTACCATATGACCCAGAAATCCCACTACTGGGCATATACCCTGAGAAAACCATAATTCAAAGAAACATGTACCACAATGTTCATTGCAGCTCTATTTACAATAGCCAGGACATGGAAGCAACCTAACTGTCCATCAACAGATGAATGGATAAAGAAGATGTGGCTCATATATACAATGGAATATTACTCAGCCATAAAAAGAAATGAAGTTGAGTTATTTGTAGTGAGGTGGATGGATGTAGAGTCTGTCATACAGAGTGAAGTAAGTCAGAAAGAGAAAAACAAATACCGTATGCTAACACATATATATGGAATGTAAAAAAATATATATGGTCATGAAGAACCTAGGGGCAAGACAGGAATAAAGACACAGACCTACTAGAGAACTGACTTGAGGATACGGGGAGGGGGAAGGGTAAGCTGGGACAAAGTGAGAGAGTAGCATGGACATACGTACACTACCAAACGTAAGGTAGATAGCTAGTGGGAAGCAGCTGCATAGCACAGGGAGATCAGCTCGGTGCTTTGTGACCCCGTAGAGGGGTCGGATAGGGAGGGTGGGAGGGAGGGAGATGCAAGAGGGAAGAGATATGGGGACATATGTATATGTATAACTGATTCACTTTGTTATAAAGCAGAAACTAACACACCATTGTAAAGCAATTATACTCCAATAAAGATGTTAAAAAAAAAAAAAGACTCGAGGCGTCTGCAGCGTTGTCACAGTTAAAGGTAAAGGAAAGTCATGGCGAGGGCAGACCTTAGGGCATCATGTGAGATGTAGGGAAAAGAGAACCGTTTCAGGCTCAAGCAAGCCACTTTGAAGCAGGGGAGGAGAGAGTCCTCTCCAGATGCAGTCTGGCCACCCAGGAGCAAGAGGCATTGCCAGGAACCCAACAGCCATCAGGAAACCTGGTTTCTGGAACAGGCTGAAAAGATGTCACCACAGAGTAAAGTGAAATCTTAGGGAAGTTGCAAAGTAGCCCCAGAGCCCAAGAGCAGAAGCCAAGTGTGACCTACTTTTAATTTTTTCCTTTCTAAACAGAGGGCCTCTGGTGCTATGGCCCTGGGACAGGGTCTACCCCAGGGCCTCGGTTGCTCTGGCGGGCTTCTGCTTTCTGAAGAGAGCACCTGTGCAAGTCTTGCAGCAGAGGAATGGGCCTGGGGCATGGCTGGATTTGGGGGTGCAGCACCCCTTTCTCCCGAGCCACATAAGAGCAAGTGGGAGGGCAGAGGAAAGTTCTCTGAGGGGAAGTCTGTCATCTCTGGCAACACCTGGCCACACTGGGGTAATCTGGGACCAGAGAGATACAAACAACTCGGTCTGATGCTCCCTGATTTTTCTTCAGTTTCACTGTTGTTAAGTCTGGACAAAATAAGTCTCATTAGCTATCTCCAAGATCTCTGGAACACATATGCTGAGAGCTTCCAGCAGAGGCTTCGTTGATCCCTATAAAGAACTTTAATTATGCAAAGATATGAATCACTTGATTAATTTTCAATATGCACAGAAGCTGTTCATTTTCATCAAGCCAAAATACTTTCCGGAAGCCCGAACGGCCCCTATCTTTACAATTTATCACCATCATTTTATTACCACCATCTCTGGGGACACCCAACTCCAAGCTTTAAGGTGGAAGCTTTTAAAAAATAAGGACCTTTTCCACATTTCTGTGGCTCCCACACAAGATCCAGCCTCCATAGTCCCCCCCACCCTGGCCCTCTGGGCTCCCCACTCTGTTGAGCACCCAACCCACAGATGCGCTGGGAGAGGGCCAGACCACAGCTGGGGAAGGTTGGCTGCGCACGCCTAACCTTGGCAGCTGGGGATCCGTGTGCTGCTCAGGAGGCCTCTGTTACAACAGCCTCAGTGTCGGAGGAGAACATGCCAGCAGAGGGCTGAACAAAGGGTCGCTTGTGTGAGCTGGACCTCTTTGCTGCTGTTTCTGTTAGCTGGCTGCCCTGGCCATCAGATCCTCCAGCTCTCACTCCATCCCATTCTTTCTTCTCCCAAGGATTGCTTTGGCGGTACCCCGACACCAGTGCCTCTTCCAGACTCCTGCTGTTCTTAGGACCAGGGCTCCGTGATGGTTCCCAGGACCACAGAGAACAACCACCGCAGCAATGTAAACAGAGTAGTTCATATTTACTGAGCACCTACTGTGTGTGAGCCAGACATGGTTTTGCTCATGGAGTCCACACCACCAGCCTAGGAGGTAGATTCCACAGACTGCACGTGTTACAGATGAGGAAGCCGGAGCTTGGAGCACTCCATTCATTTACGCTGCGCTGCACCACGAGCCAGTAGAGGCTGGAGCTCCCGGCTGCTGACTCCCCTCCTAGAGCTTGTAACGGCCACTCTGTACTTCTGAGATGGCTGCTTGAGCTTCCCGTTTCTCCATTTATATTCTCCATCCACTAACCTTCCAGAGAGGCCAAGGGAAAACAAAAGCTCCCCTCCTATTGGTATTGAGATTCCTTCAACTTTGGCCAAGGTGCAAATTTGGGCGAGGCATGGAATAGATGGCCTCAGTGAGCCAGAGACCAAACTTAGCTGGATGGGCTTAGAATAATGGGCAGAATCTAACATGATGAAGTTTCACAAGGACAGAGTCCCACACTGGACCCCTAAACACCACATGGGTACATCCGGATGCCTATACGCACATCATGTAAGAAACACCCAAGCCCACACTGGGGCTTGAAGCAATACTAATAATGACGGTGCTAACAGCTAACTTTTTTTGAGCATGTCCTAGATTCCAGTACCATGGGGACTAATTTCGTCCCCGTTTAAAACAAACATATAAATTTAGGAGGTTAGGGCCACTAGCATTCCCACAGAAGAGGAAACTGAAGCTCTGAATGCTCTTGAAGTGATTTCCCATAATCCCCTCACTAGCAAGTGGCCACGCCAGGATTAGGATCCAGGCAGCCTGGTTAAATTCTGCTCTAGCACCCTCCCATCTTTACAGAAGTTCATTAAATAATCCGGTGCAATCGTACACTGCGCGCACTGTAGTTTCTAGAATGAGGGAAGTGTGTCGATGCTGGCACATGCCACGCCAGGCCAGACACAGAGTATTACTGCATCCAGTCCAGGAGGCCATGCTTCAAAGTAAAGACGATCTAGCGAGGAGCTCATCAGAAGTAAGTGGTCAGGACGGCAAAGGAGCCAGAAGTACATCCCACCAGGAAAAGCTAAAGGAGTTGGCCAGAGTTCCCTGAAGAAGCCGCTTCTTCAAATTCTTCAAATACCGAAAGGGCTTGTTAGTGGAAAAGGGACTGGATTAATTTTCGATGGCCTCAGGGGTTGGAACTAACACCAGAGGGGGCATGTTACAGGGAGAAAGCCTTCAGCTCAGCAGTCTGTCAGCTCTGGGGGAAGTGGGAGGGACAGGATTGGCCTTCACTGGAGAGACTCTCACAGGCTGGACCACTGCGTGGTAGAGTGTGGTCACGGGGGCCCAAGCAGCAGACTTGTAGCTAGACAGGGCACAGAAGCCTGCCTGTATGTGATGATTCTCTGATCTTTGAGTATGACCTGCCCACACCTCTCACTCTCAGACACGGCCCATGTAGAACCACTGGGCCCTCTCTCAGCCCCCGCCCCTGGCCCAGCCACAGATGATGGGAACAGAGGCGGGTGCCCAGTCCAAATGCGGCCATCAGATGCCCCATCCTGGGGATCTGGGCTTAGGAACGGACAGCAGTGGGCCACATGCAAGTGGCTGACCCTGTATCATGTACGCCTGGGAGTTTTAGGGCAGCCGTGTTCTGCCGAGTGGCCAGAGAAGCACGAAGATCAGTCTGTATAAGCGAAGGAGGCGAGGGTATGCACCAGAGCCTCCCAGGTCTGTGTGCCAGGGGCCAGCTGAGGCCGGCTGCTCCTCGACCCCAGCTACAGGGAGACACCCTCACCTCCTTTTACAAAATATTCCCCAGGGAGCTTGTGACACTTGTAACCAAAAGAATCCTGATAGAGATAGCGGCTGGCCGGGCAGGTCTCTTCCACGGAGGGTCTGTGACCGAAGAGCCTGTCAGCTCCTGAACAGTAGCACGTGTACTGAGGTAAGATCCTGAAATAGGAAACTTGAGGCTTTTTCTTTCTTCCCTCACTTGCTGACCTTGAAGGGAAGAGAAGGCCCTGAGTGGAGCAGAACTTCTAGTATGCGCCATAACAAAGATTAGGGACGGCCACTCCCCCTCAGCGGGCCCCGGGTAGCTCAAGTCCTTGAGCTGCAGGGACACAGAAGAAAGGGAAGAGCTAATAGCCAGACTCCTTTACTTCCAGACTCTTGGGAGTCATGAGAAAGCCCTGAGTGGAAGACAACATAGAGTTAATTCTGTAATAAAGACTAAAAAGACATGGAGGAGGAAGAGGCAGCTGAGAGGCCCTCTCCCCTCCTTGGGAGACAAGGTGAGCGTCACCAGGACTGGAGGAGGGGACTAGCATGGTGGGACCTTGACCCTGGGGGGCTCTATACTCAGAGACAAGAGGACTAGAGCTGGCGTGAGGTACAGGAATGACTCTCAGGGAGGGAAGTCTGTGTTGAGAGGCATATGAGCCCCTCATGAGCCCATCGAGTGCCTGGAGATCACTCCAGCCCTTCAAGGGAGCAGCTCCAGTACAGAGGTCATGTCCACCAGTCACTTCCGTCGAGGCAGCCTGCACATCCCCCGGCTCATCTGGCAGCCTGTGTTGCCAGGATTGCTGAGCCCCAACCAGAACGGCCCCATGTGGCTCCTCCCCTGTCAACTGCCCTAAATGTCCTAATGTCCCTAGAACAGCAAGTGGGGCCTTAGCCCCGGGGAGCCATGGTGATAGGTAAGCAAAGCTCCAGCCCCGGGGTTGGGTGGCACAGGGCGGGAGGGTGTGAACCCCACCTCACCCCCTGGTACACACAATTCACAGGATCCAGTGACTGGAATTAGAGACCGTTTGGGCTCCATCTCCAGGGAAGGTCACAAAGGAGGGACCTTGAAGGGCGTGGGTACTGAGGAAAAGAATGGAGTCAATTGCCCATTTCTGTGTTTATGGGCAATGCACAAACATCAGTTGCTTTTCTCAGTTTACAGGGTAGGAGACTGAGGCTCACTGAAAGGAAAGAACGAAGGAGGGAAGCAGGTTTGTTGAAAGCCCACAGAGTGGTAGAGGCTGTGCTAGGCATGTCCTGCCCAAGTTGGTTCCCTTGGGTCACGTCAGCTCCTGTCCTCAGTTTCTGTCATTCTTGGCACCTCTATCATCACGGAGGCTCTCACCTTGCCATCCCATGGCTCTCTACTGCTTCCCTCCACCTCCGCTTCCCCTCCTTTAGACCTGCTGTCCACCACTAACAGATCCACCCTGCAGAGTGTCCTCAGCCATGCCGGCTCTCCACAGGGCATTTCCCTCTTACTCCTCTCACATCAGGCTGTTCTTCTCCCTTTGCCCCAGTGGAGGCAGCATCAGTATCCCGGTGATGTTTCTAAACCTCTTTGACTCCCCTCTCTCTCCACAGAAAACCTTCTCCCTGGAAGCTCGCAGCCCTCTATGCCCCCCTCCACCGTCATTACACCTGTCACTCTCCTTCAGCCCCCAGAGTTGCTAACTCTGACATCTGATTTATCGTCTTCACACCCCGCCCACAGCCTCTCCACCTTTCCCGGGATCGCAGTTTCCTGCGTCCCACGCCTCACTTTTCTGAGTTACCTCCACCTGCTCCATTTCCACAAACCCGTCCCGTGAGCACACCCTGGCTCAACCCATAGCCGCTCCTCCGCTTACATCTTAAACACTATCATTTAAAATGTGAACGTTTTTCCTCTACTGCAAACACCTTAACCTCCATCATGCTGCTCGTGGAGGAGTGTCAACTGACATTCCTAGGTTTGACCCAGGCCTTTTGATGACGTGCTACGACCCCAGCTCTTGGACACAGATGGGTAGTCTCTGAACATAGATTCATACAACAGTGGACAGACCCTTGGGTGGGTCTGATGGGGAATTACAGTGTTTCCAACCCTCCTGACATTGGGAAGCACCATTCTTCACCAAGACTGAAGAAAGGCAATCTTCAGATGGAGGTTTGCAGCAATCCTGAGAAGCTCCTTCAACTCCTATAGTCCGCCTGAGCACAACTTCCCTTGATAATTTTTTTAAATCTTATTTTCAGTGAATGCATATCACATTCTAAACACTAAGTATTTTACATGTACAGTATATAGCAACTCAATTAGCCCTCATAATAATCCTCTGAGCTCAATACTATTATCCCCGTTTTACAAATGAGAAAACTGAACCACAGAAAGGTTAGGCAACCTGCACACAGCTGGTAAGTGGCAGAACCAAGATTCAGCGGCCATGCCCCAAAGCTCATGCACTTCAGCCCTTCACTCTACTGCTGCTATTGTCAAGCCAATGGCATCTGGGGCCACCAGGTCCCTTAAGATAAGATCAGCTCAAATGTCCGTCCCTATTTTGGGGAAACTGCAATGCCCTTCCCAAGTTCTGAAACTTCTCAAGACGTCAACGCTCTCATGGTCACTCTGGCACTAACTGGGTGACTCCACTAAACCTGACATAATTCCTATTCTTGATGCTACATCTCATGGATACTAATCTATTTCCACACTGTCATTGACCCAATGGGGAAACTCAACCCCTTTCACTGACTGTTTTTCAAACTACAGTCCCCATCCATTGGTGCATCATAAAATCAATGGTCACGACCAGCGGGTTTATTTTTTTTTTAATTAATTACAAAATATCAGAGAGGAGCTTCAAGATGGCAGAAGAGTAAAACGCGGAGATCACCTTCCTCCCCACAGATACATCAGAAATACATCTACATGTGGAACAACTCCTACAGAACACCTACTGAATGCTGGCAGAAGACCTCAGACCTCCCAAAAGGCAAGAAACTCCCCACGTAACTGGGTAAGGCAAAAGAAAAAAAGAATAAACAGAGACAAAAGGATAGGGACGGGACCTGCACCAGTGGGAGGGAGCTGTGAAGGACGAAAGGTTTCCACACACTAGGAAGCCCCTTCGCGGGCAGAGACTGCGGGTGGTGGAGTGGGGTAAGCTTCAGAGCCACAGAGGAGAGCGCAGCCACAGGGGTGCGGAGGGCAAAGCAGAGAGATTCCCGAACAGAGGATCGGTGCCAACCAGCACTTACCAGACCGAGAGGCTTGTCTGCTAACCCGCCGTGGCGGGCGGGGCTGGGAGCTGAGGCTCGGGCTTCGGTCGGAGCACCAGGAGAGGACTGGGGTTGGCGGCGTGAACACAGCCTGAAGGGGTTAGTGCACCACGACTAGCCGGGAGGGAGTCCGGAAAAAAGTCTGCACCTGCCAAAGAGGCAAGAGACTTTTTCTTCCCTCTTTGTTTCCTGGTGCGCGAGGAGAGGGGATTAAGAGCGCCGCTTAAAGGAGCTCCAGAGACGCGCGCGAGCCGTGGCTAAAAGCGCAGACCCCAGAGACGGTAATGGACGCTAAAGCTGCTGCTGCCGCCACCAAGAAGCCTGTGTGTGAGCACAGGTCACTATCCACACCCCGCTTCCGGGGAGCCTGTGCAGCCCGCCACTGCCAGGGTCCCGTGACCCAGGGACAACTTCCCCGGGAGAACGCACGGCGAGCCTCAGGCTGGTGCAACGTCACGCCGGACTCTGCCGCCACAGGCTCGCCCCGCATCCGTACCCCTCCCTCCCCCCGGCCTGAGTGAGCCAAAGCCCCCGAATCAGCTTCTCCTTTAACCCCGGAGCGAAGAACAGACTCCCTCAGGCGACCAACACGCAGAGGCGGGGCCAAATCCAAAGCTGAACCCCAGAAGCTGTGCGAACCAAAAAGAGAACGGGAAATCCCTCCCAGCAGCCTCAGTAGCAGCGGATTAAATCTGCACAATCAACGTGATATACCTGCATCTGTGGAATACCTGAATAGACAACGAATCATCCCAAATTGAGGAGGTGGACTGTGGGAGCAAGGATATATATTTTTTAGTCCCTTTTTCTCTTTTTGTGAGTGTGTATGTGTATGCTTCTGTGTGTGATTTTGTCTGTACAGCTTTGCTTTTACCATTTGTCCTAGGGTCCTGTCTGTCCGGTTTTTTTGTTGTGGTTGTTGTTCTTTTTAGTAGTTTTTAGCACCTGTTATCACTAGTGGATTTGTTTTTTGGTTTGGTTACTCCCTTCTTTCTTTTTTTCTTTTTCTTTTATTACCTTTTAAACAAATTTTAATAATTATTTTTTATTTTAATAACTTTTATTTTACTTTATTTTATCTTCTTCTTTCTTTCTTTCCTTTTTTTCTCCCTTTTATTCTGAGCTCTGTGAATTACAGGCTCTTGGTGCTCCAGCCAGGCGTCAAGGCTGTGCCTCTCAGGTGGGAGAGCCAAGTTCAGGACACTGGTCCACAAGAGACCTCCCACTTCATGTAATATCAAATGGCGAAAATATCCCAGAGATCTCCATCTCAACGCCAAGACCCAGCTCCACTCAACGACCAGCAAGTTACAGTGCTGGACATCCTATGCCAAACAACCAGCAAGACAGGAACACAACCCTATCCATTAGCAGAAAGACTGCCTAAAATCATACTAAGGCCACAGACACCCCAAAACACACCACCAGACATGGACCTCCCCAGGAGAAAGACAAGACACAGCCTCATCCACCAGAACACAGGCACTAGTCCCCTCCACCAGGAAGCCTACACAACCCACTGAACCAACCTTAGCCACTGAGGACACACACCAAAAACAGTGGGAAATACGAACCTGCACCCTGAGAAAAGGAGACCCCAAACACAGTAATTTAAGGAAAATGAGAAGACAGAGAAACACACAGCAGATGAAGGAGCAAGGCAAAAACCCATCAGACCAAACAAATGAAGAGGAAATATGCAGTCTACCTGACAAAGAATTCACAGTAATGATAATAAAGATAATCAAAAATATTAGAAATAGAATGTAGAAAATACAAGAAACGTTTAACAAGGACCTAGAATAACTAAAGCGCAATCAAACAGTGATGAACAACACAATAAATGAAATTAAAAATTCTCTAGAAGGGATCAATAGCACAATAAATGAGGTAGAAAACAGATAAGTGACCTGGAAGATACAATAGTGGAAATAACTACTGCAGAGCAGAATAAAGAAAAAAGAATGAAAAGAATAGAGGACAGTCTCAGAGACACCTGGGACAATATTAAATACACCAACATTCGAACTATAGCGGTCCATGAAGAAGAAAAGAAAAAGAAAGGGACTGAGAAAATATTTGAAGAGACTAAAGTTGAAAACTTCCCTAATATGGGAAAGGAAATAGTTAATCAAGTCCAGGAAGCACAGAGAGTCCCATACAAGATAAATCCACAGAGAAACACACCAAGACACATATTATTCAAACTGTCAACAATTGAATACAAAGAAAAAATATTAAAATCAGCGAGGGAAAAACAACAAATAACACACAAGGGAATCCCCATAAGGTTAACAGCTGATCTTTCAGTAGAAACTCTGCAAGCCAGAAGGGCGTAGCAGAACATATTTAAAGTGATGAAGGAGAAAAACCTACAAGCAAGATTACTCTACCCAGCAAGGATCTCATTCACATTTGACAGAGAAATTAAAACCTTTACAGACAAGCAAAAGCTAAGAGATTTCCACACCACCAAATCAGCTTTACAACAAATGCTAAAGGAACATCTCCAGACAGGAAACAAGGAGAAGGAAAAGACCTACAATAACAAACCCAAAACAATGAAGAAACGGTAATAGGAACATACATATCGATAATTACCTTAAGTGTAAATGGATTAAATGCTCCAACCAAAAGACACAGACTGGCTGAATGGAAACCAAAACAAGACCCATATGTATGCTCTCTACAAGAGACCCATTTCAGATCTAGGGACCGATACAGACTGAAAGTGAGGGGATGGATAAAGATATTCCATGCAAATGGAAATGAAAAGAAAGCTGAAGGAGCAATTCTCATATCAGACAAAATAGACTTTAAAACAAAGACTATTACAAGAGACAAAGAAGGACACTACATAATGATCAAGGGATCAATCCAAGAAGAAGATATAACAATTGTAAATATTTATGCACCCAACAGAGGAGCACCTCAATACATAAGGCAAATACTAACAGCCATAAAACAGGAAATCGACAGTAACACAATCATAATAGGGGACTTTAACACCCCATTTACACCAATGGACACATCATCCAAAATGAAAATAAATAAGGAAACACAAGCTTTAAATGATACATTAAACAAGATGGACTTAACTGATATTTATAGGACATTTCATCCAAAAACAACAAAATACACTTTCTTCTCAAGTGCTCACGGAATATTCTCCAGGATAGATCATACCTTGGGTCACAAATCAAGCCTTGGAAAATTTAAGAAAACTGAAATCATATCAAGTATCTTTTCTGACCACAACACTATGAGAGTAGATATCAATTACAGGGAAAAATATGTAAAAAATACAAACACATGGAGGCTAAAAAATACACTACTTAATAACCAAGAGATCACTGAAGAAATCAAAGAGGAAATCAAAATATACCTAGAAACAAATGACAATGAAAACACAATGACCCAAAACCTATAGGGTGCAGGAAAAGCAGTTCTAAGAGGGAAGTTTATAGCAATACAATCCTACCTTAAGAAACATCTCAAATAAACAACCTAACCTTACACCTAAAGCAATCAGAGAAAGAAGAACAAAAAAACCCCAAAGTTAGCAGAAGGAAAGAAATCATAAAGATCAGATCAGAAATAAATGAAAAAGATATGAAGGAAATGATAAAAAAGATCAATAAAACTGAAACCTTATTCTTTGAGAAGAAAAACAAAGTTGATAAGCTATTAGCCAGACTCATCAAAAAAAAAAAAAAAACGGCAAAGACTCAAATCAATAGAATTAGAAATGAAAAAGGAGAAGTAACAACTGACACTGCAGAAATACAAAGATCATGAGAGATTACGACAAGCAACTATATGCCAATAAAATGGAACACCTGGAAGAAATGCAAAAATTCGTAGAAATGCACAACCTTCCAAGATTGACCCAGGAAGAAATAGAAAATATGAACAGACCAATCACAAGCACTGAAATTGAAACTGTGATTTAAAATCTTCCACAAACAAAAGCCCAGAACCAGATGGCTTCTCAGGCGAATTCTATCAAACATTTAGAGAAGAGCTAACACCTATCCTTCTCAAACTCTTCCAAAATATAGCAGAGGGAGGAACACTCCCAAACTCATTCTACGAGGCCACCATCACCCTGATACCAAAACCAGACAAGGATGTCACAAAGAAAGAAAACTACAGGCCAATATCACTGATGAACATAGATGCAAAAATCCTCAACAAAATACTAGCAAACAGAATCCAACAGCACATTAAAAGGATTACACACCATGATCAAGTGGGGTTTATCCTAGGAATGCAAGGATTCTTCAATATACTCAAATCAATCAATGTGATACACCATATTCACAAATTGAAGGAGAAAAACCATATGGTCATCTAAATAGATGCAGAGAAAGCTTTCGACAAAATTCAACACCCATTTATGATAAAAACCCTCCAGGAAGTAGGCATAGAGGGAACTTTCCTCAACATAATAAAGACCATATATGACAAACCGACAGCCAACATCGTCCAAAATGGTGAAAAACTGAAAACATTTCCACTAACATCAGGAACATGACAAGGTTGCCCACTCTCACCACTATTATTTAACATTGTTTTGGAAGTTTTAGCCACAGCAATCAGAGAAGAAAAAGAAATAAAATGAATCCAAATTGGAAAAGAAGAAGTAAAGCTGTCACTGTTTGCAGATGACATGATACTACCCATAGAGAATCCTAAAGATGCTACCAGAAAACTACTAGAGCTAATCAATGAATTTCGTAAAGTAAAAGGATACAAAATTAATGCACAGAAATCTCTTGCATTCCTATACACTAATGATGAAAAATCTGAAACTGAAATTAAGAAAACACTGCCATTTACCACTGCAACAAAAAGAATAAAATATCTAGCAATAAACCTACCTAAGGAGACAAAAGACCTGTATGCAGAAAACTATAAGACACTGATGAAAGAAATTATAGATGATACAAACAGATGGAGAGATATACCATGTTCTTGGATTGGAAGAATCAACATTGTGAAAATGAGTCTACTACCCAAAGCAATCTACAGATTCAATGCAATCCCTATCACACTACCAATGGCATTTTTCACAGAACTAGAACAAAAAATTTCACAATTTGTATGCAAACACAAAAGACCCGAATATCCAAAGTAACCGTAAGAAAGAAAAACAGAGCTGGAGGAATCAGTCTCCCTGACTTCAGACTATACTACAAAGCTACAGTAATCAAGACAGTATGGTACTGACACTAAAACAGAAATATAGATCAATGGAACAGGATAGAAAGCCCAGAGAAACCCACGCACATATGGTCACCTTATCTTTGATAAAGGAGGCAAGAATACAGAGTGGAGAAAAGACAACCTCTTCAATAAGTGGTGCTGGGGAAACTGGACAGCTACATGTAAAAGAATGAAATTAGAACACTACCTAACACCATACACAAAAATAAACTCAAAATGGATTAAAAACATAAATGTAAGGCCCAACACTATCAAACTCTTAGAGGAAAACATAGGCAGAACACTCTATGACATAAATCACAGCAAGATCTGTTTTCACCCACCTCCTAGAGAAATGAAAATAAAAACAAAAATAAACACATGGGACCTAATGAAACTTCAAAGTTTTTGCACAGCAAAGGAAACCATAAACAAGACGAAAAGACAACACTCAGAATGGAGAAAGTATTTGCAAATAAAACAACTGACAAGGGATTAATCTCCAAAATTTACTAGCAGCTCATGCAGCTCAATATCAAAAAAACAAACAACCCAATCCAAAAATGGGCAGAAGACCTAAATAGACATTTCTCCAAAGAAGGCATACAGATTGCCAACAAACACATGAAAGAATGTTCAATATCATTAATCATTAGAGAAATGCAAATCAAAACTACAATGAGATATCATCTCACACCAGTCAGAATGGCCATCATCAAAAAATCTACAAACAACAAATGCTGGAGAAGGTGTTGAGAAAAGGGAACCCTCTTGCACTGTTGGTGGGAATGTAAATTGATACAGCCACTATGGAGAACAGTATGGAGGTTCCTCAAAAAACTAAAAATAGATCTACCATATGACCCAACAATCCCACTACTGGGCATATACCCTGAGAAAACCATAATTCAAAAAGACACATGCACCCCAATATTCATTGCAGCACTATTTACAATAGCCAGGTCATGGAAGCAACCTAAATGCCCATCGACAGATGAATGGATAAAGAAGACGTGGTACATATATACAATGGAATATTACTCAGCCATAAAAAGGAATGAAATTGAGTCATTTGTTGAGACGTGGATGGATCTAGAGACTGTCATACAGAATGAAGTAAGTCAGAAAGAGAAAAATAAATATCGTATATTAACACATGTATGTGGAACCTAGAAAAATGGTACAGATGAACTGGTTTGCAGGGCAGAAGTTGAGACACAGATGTAGAGAACAAACGTATGGACACCAAGGGGGGAAAACCATGGTGGGGTGGGGATGGTGGTGTGCTGAATTGGGCAATTGGGATTGACATGTATACACTGATGTGTATAAAATTGATGACTCATAAACTGCAGTGTAAACAAACAAACAACGAATACTAAACTTTCTTTGGGTTATTTGTATGGAAATATGTTAATATAAATGTTTCAGACATTACATGAAATTTCTAAAAATCTTATATGTACTGGTATAATGTTATAAGTCATAATTCTAGTTATTACTCTAAAATGTATATCTCAGAAATAACTAAACTTCCTTGTCAATTGCATTATTATGAACTTTCATCAAATCTTTAACCATGGTCATTTTAAAGTCTTTTGGCATTTACAGACAGTTCTGGGTGTACTCTGATGCTTTTGCAAAAATGTTCCTATAAAAGGGCTTCATCTTCAAGGAATTCATGGAAAAGACTCTGACAAGTACAGGTTTCTGGTAACGGACTATACTGCCGAACTGAATAAACAAGCATTTTCAGAACTCTAATGGAAAACTGATGAATTCATAAAAGTGCTAACGAAAGATCAAGATAAAAAAATTAATTACATGGGACTGAGTGAACTGATGAAGATGATTATAATTTTTGTGACTTTCTGTTTGAGTAAAAAAAAAAAAAAAACCCACAAGGACTCAGAGGCAAAACATATACAAATCAATTTTCACTGCAAAGTAAAGGAGCTGTTACAGTGGAGGATTATTGGACTGAATGTCAATATCATGACATAGTATGAGTGTGTTTCGTGTTTGGTAATTGCAAATGTTGCTTTTGTTGTGGTCATCCATTTACAATGCTTGGTGTCAGTTTATCTCTTGTAAAAATAAAATATGTGTGTGTGTGTGTGTGTGTGCGTGTGTGCGTAAAAAAAATTGCTTTGGCTATTCGGGGTCTTTAGTGTTTCCATACAAATTGTGAAATTTTTTGTTCTAGTTCTGTGAAAAATGCCATTGGTAGTCTGAAAGGGATTGCATTGAATCTGTAGAGTGCTTTGGGTAGTAGAGTCATTTTCACAATGTTGAGTCTTCCGGTCCAAGAACATGGTATATCTCTCCAGCTGTTTGTATCATCTATAATTTCTTTCATCAGTGTCTTATAGTTTTCTGCATACAGGTCTTTTGTCTCCTTAGGTAGGTTTATTCCTAGATATTTTATTCTTTTTGTTGCAGTGGCAAATGGGAGTGTTTCCTTAATTTCTCTTTCAGATTTTCCATCATTAGTATATAGGAATGCAAGAGATTTCTGTGCATTAATTTTGTATCCTGCTACTTTACCAAATTCATTGATTAACTCTAGTAGTTTTCTGGTAGCATCTTTACGATTCTCTATGGATAGTATCATGTCATCTGCAAACAGTGACAGCTTTACTTCTTCTTTTCCAATTTGGATTCATTTTATTTCTTTTTCTTCTCTGATTGCTGTCCTTAAAACTTCCAAAACAATGTTGAATAATAGTGGTGAGAGTGGGCAACCTTGTCATGTTCCTGATGTTAGTGTAAATGTTTTCAGTTTTTCACCATTTTGGACGATGTTGGCTGTGGGTTTGTCTTATATGGCCTTTATTATGTTGAGGTAAGTTCCCTCTATGCCTACTTTCTGCAGGGTTTTTATCATAAATGGGTGTTGAATATGTCGAAAGCTTTTTCTGAATCTATTGAGATGATCATATGGTTTTTATTCTTCAATTTGTGAATATGGTGTATCACATTAATTGATTTGCATATATTGAAGAATCTTTGCATTCCTAGGATAAACCCCACTTGATCATGGTGTATGATCCTTTTAATGTGCTGTTGGATTCTGTTTGCTAATATTTTGTTGAGGATTTTTGCATCTATGTTCATCAGTGATATTGGCCTGTAGTCTTCTTTCTTTGTGACATCCTTGTCTGGTTTTGGTATCAGGGTGATGGTGGCCTTGTAGAAGGAGTTTGGGAGTGTTCCTCCCTCCACTATATTTTGGAAGAGTTTGAGAAGGATAGATATTAACTCTTGTCTAAATGTTTGATGGAATTTGCCTGAGAAGCCATCTGGTCCTGGGCTTTTGTTTGCTGGAAGATTTTTAATCACAGTTTCACCTTCAGTGTTTGTGATTGGTCTGTTTATATTTTCTATTTCTTCCTGGTTCAGTCTCAGAAGGTTGTGTTTTCTAAGAATTTGTCCATTTCTTGCAGGTTGTCCATTTTATTGGCATATAGTTTCTTGTAGTAATCTCTCATGATCCTTCACATTTCTGCAGTGTCAGTTGTTATTTCTCCTTTTTCATTTCTAATTCTATTGATTTGAGTCTCCTTTTTTCATGAGTCTGGGTAATGGTTTATCAATTTTGTTTATCTTCTCAAAGAACCAGCTTTTAGTTTTATTGGTCTTTGCTATTGTTTCCTTCATATCTTTTTCATTTATTTCTGATCTGATCATTATGATTTCTTTCCTTCTGCTAACTTTTGGTTTTTTCTGTTCTTCGTTTTCTGATTGCTTTAGGTGTAAGGTTAGGTTGTTTATTTGAGATGTTTCTTGTTTCCTGAAGTAGTATTGTATTGCTATAAACTTCCCTCTTAGAACTGCTTTTGCTGCATCCTATAGGTTTTAGGTCTCGTGTTTCATTGTCATTTGTTTCTAGGTATTTTTTGATTTCCTCTTTGATTTCTTCAGTGATCTCTTGGTTATTAAGTAGTGTATTGTTTAGCCTCCATGTGGTTGTATTTTTTACAGATTTTTTCCTGTAATTGATATCTAGTCTCATAATGTTGTGGACAGAAAAGATACTTCATAGGATTTCAATTTTCCTAAATTTACCAAGGCTTGATGTGTGACTCAAGATATAATCTATCCTGGAGAATGTTCCATAAGCACTTGAGAAGAAAGTGTATTCTGTTGCTTTTGGATGGAATGTCCTATAAATATCAGTTAAGTCCATCTTGTTTAATGTATCATTTAAAGCGTGTGTTTCCTTATTTATTTTCATTTTGGGTGACCTGTCCATTGGTGAAATGGGGTGTTAAAGTCCCCTACTATGATTGTGTTACTGTCAATTTCCCATTTTATGGCTGTTAGTATTTGCCTTATGTATTGAGGTGCTCCTCTGTTGGGTGCATAAATATTTACAATTGTTATATCTTCTTCTTGGATTGATCCCTTGATCATTATGTAGTGTCCTTCTTTGTGCCTTGTGATAGTCTTTATTTTAAAGTCTATTTTGTCTAAGAATTGCTACTCCAGCTCTCTTTTGATTTCCATTTGCACTGAATATCTTTTTCCATCTTCTCACTTTCAGTCTGTATGTGTCCCTAGGTCTGAAGTGGGTCTCCTGTAGACAGCATATATACAGGTCTTGTTTTTGTATTCATTCAGCCAGTCTGTCTTTTGGTTGGAGCATTTATTCCATTTACATTTAAGGTAATTATTGATATGTATGTTCCTATTACCATTTTCTTATTGTAGGTTTTTTCCTTCTCTTGAGTTTCCCGCCTGGAGAAGTTCCTTTAGCATTTGTTGTAGAGCTGGTTTGGTTGTGCTGAATTCTCATTCAATAACTTTTGCTTGTCTGTAAAGGTTTTAATTTCTCTGACGAATCTGAATGAGATCCTTGCTGGGCAGAGTAATCTTGGTTGTAGGTTTTTCCCTTTCATCACTTTAAATATGTCCTGCCACTCCCTTCTGGCTTGCAGAGTTTCTGCTGAAAGATCAGCTGTTAACCTTATGGGGATTCCCTTGTGTGTTATTTGTTGTTTTTCCCTTGCTGCCTTTAATATTTTTTCTTTGTATTTAATTTTTGATAGTTTGATTAATATGTGTCTTGGTGTGTTTCTCCTTGGATTTATCCTGTATGGGACTCTCTGAACTTCCTGGACTTGATTAACTATTTCCTTTCCCATATTAGGGGAGTTTTCAACTTTAATCCTTCAAATATTTTCTCAGTTCCTTTCTTTTTGTCTTCTTCTTCTGGGACCCCTAAAATTCGAATGTTGGAGCATTTAATGTTGTCCCAGAGGTCTCTGAGACTGCCCTCAATTCTTTTCATTCTTTTCTCTTTATTCTGCTCTGCAGTAGTTATTTCCACTATTGTATCTTCCCGGTCACTTATCCGTTCTTCTGCCTCAGTTATTCTGCTACTGATTCCTTCTAGAGAATTTTTCATTTCATTTATTGTGTTGTTCATCATTGTTTGTTTGGTCTTTAGTTCTTTTAGTTGTTGTTAAACGTTTCATGTATTTTGTCCATGGTATTTCCAAGATTTGGATCATTTGTTATAAAAAGGAGCACAAAATGGGGTTGGAGGCTGAGTGTGAGGAAGGATGAAAATAGGAGGTAGTGGAGTAGGTTTAAATGCTCAACAGAATAATGTGGTAGAGGAAGAGATGGGTGATGCAGAAGAGACCAGACAGTGGTAGGGCACAGCCCTTGAGCAGGGGACAGGGCATGGGATCCCATGCACAGGTGGAGAGCCAGCCTTGGGTAGAGTCTCTGTAACTTCTCGCTCAAATTACAGAAGGAGGGAGAGCACAAGGTCCAGGTACAGGCAGGATCATAGATCTGGCGGGTGAAGCCTACTAGAGTTCTCTTTCCATTGTTTTCATTTTCTTGGTGAAGTAAGAAGCAAGTCTATGGATAGTGGGGGGAGAGCATTGGTGGTCTTAGGAAAGAGAAAAAAGTGAAATAGTTCTCTCAAAGGGTAGAGAATGAATTCACAAGGTAAACAATGTTGCTCTACCCGCCTGGGCTGAGAGTCTACTTAAGGTCCATGAATTGAAAAGCATGGCCAGGCACAAGGTTGTGTGCTCTTTGCAAGCCACATTCAGCTGCTTGGCGCAGATGTGGATAGTCAGAGGGGTGGATTTCACCAGGGTTGGAGTTTTGCCAACAAGTACAATGAAGGGAGAGACGAACAAAGGAGTTGAGTGGCAGGAAAAAAAAATGTATGCAAGACAGTCCGTGAAATCTCAGCCGGATAAAGAGGGAAGAGTTGGCAATGGAAAGAAATAAGATGGATGGGAAGTCTGAGAAGGGTCAAATAATTCCCGGGGTTGGCTTAGTGGAGGGCATGGGCTAGAACAGAAGAAGATGGTGGCCAGAAAGCACTTGAAGTGAAGTTGAGACTTTGAGGTGGTGAAGGAGAGAGTACTACAGAGTCTGGGGGATGGCTGGCCATGGGAATAAAGGGCTGACGTGGTCAGAACATGAGATCTTTGCAACTGAGAGGCCCAGGGTTGGATGCATCACCCATGTGGATATTCAGAATACTAAAAGCAATGACAAAGGCAGTGGAAGAAAGACTGAAATCCAGGCTAAAATTATCAAAAAATGAGGAGGCATGAGGGAGAGGAAGGCAGGTGACACGAAGGAAGGAGTGGGATGTGGGAGAGCCCCATGGCCCATGTTTCCAGTGCCCTGGAAGACTGCAGGGCGTGGGAGGAACAAAGCCCTGGAAGCAGCAGTGAGAAACAAGGAGGTCATCTGGCCCACCTCCAAGCCCGGGATGCAAAGAAGGTAAGAGAGGAAAAAAAGCAATGAAGAAACACCCCTTGAGGGAGGTGTAGGGGATTTCAGTCAGAGCTGCAAGAAGATGAAGAAAACGTTCAGAGAATAACTTGAGGCTCCAGGAGATTTTGCTGCTGAGAGAACACGAGTCCAGGAGGCGTAGTGGGAGGGCTTGGAGGGATGGGGGGAGGGTTCAAGCACAAGTCAGAGCAGGGCAGCAAGAGGGAGGGTGGCAGGGAATGGGCTAGAGTGCTGGGCTTCTCGTGGCTTCCAAGGCAGACAGGCCATGCTGGGGAAAGGAGTCCTAATGAATGATTATTTATCAATGCTGCCTCTTTAGGGACTGGCCCCTGGACGCAGAGTCGGAGAGTGTTGAGGGAAAGGATGTCAGGATCTCTCCAGAAGCCAAGTTGAAGCCAAAGTGTTTCACTTCTGATCTGAATTATTCAAGAGGTTTCCTTCTTCTCAATTTCTCTTTGCCAACAGGGTCCCAACTTCCTGGCCTGGTTAAGCCCGTGTGAGCCTCCGAGCATTCTGCTCTGTGGACCAAATTTCAAACTTGAGCTCATGGCTGCATCAGTGAAATGCATCTCTTTCAATCCACCTAGAATAAACAGGCTGTGAAAATAAATATTTCGGGGACAGTTCTGCTTGCCTTCTGCCTAAACTGACCCAACACTAAGGGCTTTTTATAGCATGAGCAGTAAGTAAAATTATCTGAGCGTTATTTTCAGTGAAAACATTCAGACGCCTGTCTGTGGTAGACAAACAACATGGGAAAGAAAACATGAAGTGGGGAAAAATATAACTGGAGCCAGAGACCATGGCATTAATTATCTTTTTTTTTTTTTTTTTTTTTTTTCTGAAGGTTGTGGGCATCCCAGATCAGGTCTTTTCACACCTCTCTGCCTTTAAGCAATGCTATTTTGTCCCTGAAATGTGCTTCTTTTCCTTCTCTGCCTGAAGAATTCCTACACGGGCTTAAGGATCCAGGTCAAATGTCATCTCCCCTTCAAAGCCGTCCTAGGTCAGCCCCTCTTCCTCCGGCTAAGTGAGCTCTTCCTTCAGCACATTCCCCTGTTACTTTGCAGTTTGTATAATTGGCCCCGCTGTGTCTCCAGCTCACCCTGCACCAGCCCGGCTCCTTCCTCTGGCTCGACCTCACCTAATCCCTTACCTCCTCCTCCCTGGCTCGCATCTTCTTTTCCTTCAGGTTCCTGCTTACAAATCGCTCCTTTGGAAGCTTCCCTGGCCTCTTACCTAGAGGAGGTCCTCCCTGTTCAACTTTCTCAGTCCCGTTTGTTTCCTTCCAGCCCCGATCACAGCTGACCACATTGCCTGACGAGCATACAGCCAAGCTGCAGCCTTCCTCCCCCTGCCTGCCCCATCTTCCACAGATACTTCTCGTCTCTCACCAACAAATCCAGAGACAGATACCATCTAGAAATGAAAAGAATCACTGCCAGTCTTCCATCACCCAAACTGCATGTTTTTAACCTGAAACTGCATTTTTAATTTTCTTTTTTTCAGCATCAACAACTGAAAACATCAGGTCATCACTGTTCAAAGTAAGCCCTGTTTCTGAGTATATTTTAGTCTACTAAAGGAGCCTGGGAGGGTGGGCGCTGGGAGCCGCAGCTGAGGCCGAGGGAGAAAGAGCTGCTTCTGACCCTCTCCCCCCTCGAGGCCCAGGCCCACGCACGGCAGTTCTGCCTGCTTTGAGATCTCCTGAAGCCAAGACGTAGGACAATTTATTTGAAGTCAGAGGACAGAGAAAGAGGTCCATCCAGGATTAAGAATCCCCCATTCTCTTCACTGTGGAGCAGCCAGAAGGAGCTTCTCAAAATGCAAGTCTGATCAGGTCCCTTTCCTTCAAAGACTTCCATTGCTCATCGGATGAAATGCAAACCTCTTAACAAAGACTGCGAGGCTCTGAATGGTTTGAACCCTGATCATCTCTATGGTCACAGCCTATACCTCTTGGGGTCTTTGTGGGCCCCATAAATAACATCCATTTTTCCCACCCAAGTTCTGGACAGTGGGGAGAGAGAACATAGGAGCAAGGAGATGGAGACCACAACAGCATCTTTATTCATGATAATGACACCTTGGAGGATGTAGTTGGAATCTCTGCACTGCTGTGCTTCCATGCTCTACGCCCCAGAATCAGGCAGCCTTCCTCGCCCCAGGGAAGCAGTGCTGCTGGGGACAGGCCACCCCAGGGGTAGAGCCTCTCCCTGGCGGGTCAGAGGAATCTCACACTCCCTGCAGGCAGCTCCCTCCCTCCGAGGTAAGAAAGACTCTGGGCTGTACCTGCCACCAACAGAGGTCATTCCTACTCCACCCCAGGGAAGTGGGGGGCGAGTGAGGGCTCGAAAGAGGCCAGGAGGGCTACAACTAATACAGCTCCCTCCGCGTGGGAGAAAACATCAGGAGAGAGAAACGCATCCCGCTTCACACTGCCTTCCTCCCCCACTCCTTCACGCTGCCTCCCTCTCACCACAAGCCCTTTGAATGTACTGGTCCTCTGCGGAAATGTTCTCCCCTCTCCCCGTGGCCCAGATAACTCCCGCTCTCCTTCTGATCCCTCAGCTCTCAGCTGGAGCATCACATCCTCCGGCAAGGCCTTCCTGCCTCCCTCACCCTCACCCCAAGCCCAGTCTCTCGTGCGCCTCTTCTACCTAAGACTTGTCATCGCTGTAGTCTTACAGGGTGTGTGTGATTGCTCGGTTAACATCTATCTTCATAAACTAGTCCATAAGCTTCATGAGGGCACAGTCTGGCACCGTGCCTGACACACAGTCGGCGTTTGAGAAATATTTGTGGAATGGAATGGAATGAATGAATGAATGAATGAACAGATACATCTTGGGGAGAAGTCACAACACACGTATACACCCACTTACAACTATGGAGCCCACAAAGAGAACTACTAGGGTACAGGTTGCCCTTCATCCTCAGGGATGCTGCTACTACTCACCATGCTTCTTTGTGCACAAGGGGGACCAGACAGACTGTTGCCTTTCCCTTGGAAATGGCCTCGGAGATGGGGATTCTCCTGTGGGAAGATGATTGTGGAGTGCTCTCAGGATCAACACCCCTGGAAAGTGAAAGAAGCAGGGCCAGGCAGAGAGAGGAGTTGAACTGCAGTACAGTCATAACAAAGGCCTCACTGGAACCTACAGAGAGGGATGGAACTGGAATGGCCCTTCAGAGATATCTCAAACGAAGGCAGGGGCCTGCCTGGCCTTGGAAGCCTGTGTCATTGGATGTAGGCTGGATATAGGCTGCACTTGGGAAGGGGGGATGACCTTGGGCAAGGTGTCGCTCTTCAACTGAGGACAACGCTCAGAGATGGACTCAGCTGAGAGGTATCAGCTGCCAACACTCCCAAGCAGCTGGGGGAATAAGAGCCTCAGTCTTGGAAGAGGAAGGGGGGTCTGGGTGGCACTCAACATCATCCACAACAAAGACCATTCATAACCTGCTTTCCGTTTAGAGATGTGTTCGTTAGACGCTAAGCTGGACTTTCTGTTTAGAGATTTGGGCTTGCTTTCTGTTTAGAGATTTGTTCGTTAGACGCTAGGTCACTTACCCAACAAAAATTCCTTGAGCAACTATTATATAGCAGGCACTAAGCTTTATCAAAAAATGTCTAGGTCCTCTACAAAAGTTTCAATAGAAGGGTTCAAGAAGGATGCTAATAATAAGAGCTACCAGTTGGGCATTTTTCACATGCCACGCACTATAGCAGGTACTATCCAGACTCAAATAGTCCTTGCATTAACTCTGTGAGATTCATATTATCCCCATTTTACAAATGCAGAAAAGGCAGCTCAGAGAGGTTAATGTACTTACCCAAGGTCACACAGCTCCTAAGCAGCAGAGCTTTCTTTGACTCCCAAGTCTATGCCCTTAAATACCATCTTACACTGCCCCCTTCTGAAAATAGAAAATCACTCCCAGAATACTTGCATATACTTATATGTGTGTTGGAAATGCATGCAGCTGAAGGTAATAGGAATTCCAGCTTACAGTGGTTCAAACAAATCAATATTTCATTTGATCAAATTACAAAACATCTGGAGGCAGCCAACACCATTGGTGTTGTTTCAGTGGATGGATTATGTTAGGCCATCTCTGCAAATGTCTTGGCCTTCCCCACATGCTTCTTGCTTCCTCGTTGCAAAATGGTGGTTGAATCACTAGATACCACAGCCATATTCAAGTGAAAAAGAATGGGAAGGGACTTCCCTGGTGGCTCAGTGGTTAAGAGCCCTCCTGCTAATGCAGGGGACTCAGGTTTGAGCCCTGGTCCAGGAAGATCCCACATGCCACAGAGCAACGAAGCCCTTGTGCCACAACTACTGAGCCTGCACTCCAGAGCCCGTGAGCCACAACTACTGAGCTCACGTGCCACAACTACTGAGACTGAGCTCTAGAGCCTGAGAGCGACAACTACTGAGCCCGTGTGCCTAGAGCCCACGCCCCGCAACAAGAGAAGCCACCACAATAAGAAGCCCACATGCCACAACGACCCCGCTCACCACAACTAGAGAAAGCCTGCGCGCAGCAACAAAGACCCAATGCAGCCACAAAATAAATTATTTTTTTAAAAAAAGAATGGGAAGAAGTAGCATTAGTGATTACCTTCTCTTTTTATCAAGAAAGAAAGATAAAACTTTCCCAGAACCACTCTCAAACTGTCTCCCTCTTACATCTCATTGACAAGACTATTCATATGACTACCTCCCTTCACAAAATACTTGAAAAGCAAATATTTAGCTTTCTGAGCCTCTATGAGGGTGGCAAGGCATCTAGAGGGGCACTAAACTGGCCAACCAGTCACATCTGCTACAATCACCTAAATTATGAGTCTGCCTTATAGTAATTTTTTGTGCGTGTGTCTGTCCCCTTCACAAACAAGAAAAAGGTAGAAACGCCTTCCAACTCAGTTTGTGTCTTCAAAGTTCCTGGCACACAATAAGCAGGAGTTCAGTGAGTATATGTTCTTCAGAATTAAGTGTCCCATTCCTCAGCTCCTGCTCCAGGCCTGACTCTGAGAGAAGAGACCATTCCATCTTCCAGATGGCCCTTTGCCCAATTCACATCCACCCTGGCGATGGAAAGAATGCACTTCTGGGCTGCTAGCAGTCTTCAGAGCATCCACAAGAAGTCCTGGAACGGAGATCTAAGGAAGGATGTGGGGAGCCTTAAGGGGAGCACAGACTTTCACCCTAAAAATTTCAGTACCACCTAAGGGTCTTTATTTAGCCTTGTTAATAGAAAGAACATAGATCTCTAAGTCAAGAGACCTAATTCTGGTACAGTATTTTCGAAAAACTAATCGTGGTCTTAGGAAAGTTTCTTCACACACCGCTGGGCCTCTGGGTCCTCATCTATGAAATAATAACCATCCAACAATAGGTCCCTCAGAGACAGTTTCTTAGAATTGGAAGGGACATTAATCCCTCCCTTCTAGAGATTAGGGAATTGGATCATAGGGAAGAAAAGTGACTCACACAAGGTTTTCCGACTACAATGAAATGGAATTGTCTAAATGAACATTTATACAAACACAAGAAACACAATGGCAAACCACATAATCATGAATTCCACCACATTCTGCTAGTTGGTGGCTTACTGCTGACTCAGAAGAGTCTCAAAATACCTCCAAGCTGAGTTACCTCTGGCATCCTCACTGAATCAGGATATCACTTTCTGGTACACAAGGAGTCAGATTATACTGAGCTTCATGTGTCCTAAAAGAATCTTCTAATTTCTGTGTATGTAAACAACAGCAGACAGGCCAGCAACGCTAATGCCAAAACTTGTCTGCAGGCAATATTGAGCCTTTTCATTAGTCCTGATGAAAGTCTGGGCTCATCACAGCCGCCCTGCTTCATGTATCTCTTAGGTGTAAATCAGAGGCGCCCAACTTCAACATGGCAGTAACTGAGAGTATCACCCATTCAGAAAACACAAAAGGCCAAAAACTACTCTGAATTCAGCAATGCTTCTAAATAACTTTGTATCTTACTCATCAAAGCAAGTTATGCATATTTTCAAAATAGTAATTTTAAAGTATCACGACTTATAATTCATTTCGTGCAAAGAGTCATAGTTTGGGAAACGTTGTTCTAAAAGTCAACAGACAAGGTCATCAATGTGCCATTATTCATGTGTTCCCATAAAGAATCAGGGTAAGCCAACATGGTATGACACCCAGTATGAGACCCGGTAAACATCCTCTCCCTACAACTATAGGGCACTGGGTGATTCACATTATCTCTCAAGGTCCTTGTTTCCTTTTCCATAAGAAATGATTCTCAACATTGGGTGCATTGGGTATCACCACAGCCCTACACCCAGATATTCTGATTTAATTGATCTGCATGTGGCCTGGATGTTGGGATTTTTTTTATGTCCCCTAAATGATCACAGGATGCAAACATGGTGAAAACCACTGTTACACGGGGAAAGAGTTGGACTAGATCAGGACAGCAAACACTGACCCACCTTCTGCCATTGCCCTCCTCCCACCCACCCGCTGCAGACCCTGCTGTTGACAGGTGAGTTCCTCCTGCTAAGCTCAAATGTTGTCTCACTCTCTTCATCAACACAACAGCTCACACAACCACTGCCAGTAGTTGAACCCTGGCACAAGGGACGAGATGCTTTAGCCCCTTGGCATTAGAAAAGTCTTAGGCTCTATTTCCAAAATTCTTAGATTCTGAGATTTCCTCTAGTACTGAGAAGTGAAAACTGATAATGGAGTTCTCAAGTTAACTCACGGACTATTTGATGTGACTTGGAGCTATTCCTTCTTGTTTTCTTGCTGATGCCCACACATGCTGTAGCGGTAATACTAATCAGTTAAGGTAACCGGTCTATGCCTATCAGACACTTTGGCCAATAAATTGTACAAACAAATCTTCTGGAATTGAGAGCTCAATATTCATTATGATTGTCTTAATAAACCAGATCTATTATAAGCCTCCTATGGATGATAATACAGAACTTGGCTGTTTGAATGGCATAAAAATTAATACAATCACAATAGAAAAACATGATAATTAACAACATGGCTGCATCTAAGTTTATCTGAAGTCACCTAATGTAAACAAACTTCTAAGCTTAAAATAGTTTTGAATATTTTTGCTTTGTTTATTTTGTTTTGGATGGGAGGACTATAAATGAATGTATAGGTAAGTACATAAATAAAGAAAATATTTTACCTTCAGTTTCAGTATCACAATTTGTTTCAGTATTCCCAGGGTAAAAATGTGATGAAAATATGCCCATAACAACATAATTGTGTATATGCAAATTAATTAATAAACGGTCCTTTCTGAAGCAATTTCTAAGCAATACCACATTACACCCCATAACTTAATGACTTTAGCTTTAAGTTGTTAATCGAGTGATGAAGAACTGTTGGCTTTCTCATTTTGGTTTTCTCATTTTAAAAGCCTCAAGCTCTTCTAAGGCAGAAGTTTCAAGAACAGATTCTCAAGGTTCAGAGACATCTAAGGTTGTAGCTTCAGACCCAGTCTTTCCCACATTTAATTTAATTTAAGGAAGTAAAAACAACCAGTCAACACCGTCCCACTAGGATACACCAAGGAAGTGTCACAATCACTCAAATACATTTAAAACAGTGGTTTTCAACTATGGCTGCAGTTACAAATTACTTGAGAAGCTTTAAAAAAAAAATATTGATGCTTGGGGTCCCACTCTAGAGATTCTGATGTAATTGGGCTTAAAGGTAGCCTGGGCGTCAGGCTCCACCAGTGCTTCTAAAGTGAACCAAAGGCCAAGCACCAGAGCCTCGGGAAAATATCATCCACCTTAAGAGGAAGGAGGGCTACATGAACAAGGACATGCACTCTGTTCCCTTCTCTTCAGCCAATGTGTGCCCACTGCTATTTGGCTGAACTAAGAGTTAGGAACCAGGAGGTAGGGAACTCAGGGAGAGAGACTGGTAAGCAAACTCAGGAACAATGAGCTAAACCACAAAAGTCAGCACTGCAGTTCAGAGAGGCAAACCCCTTCCACCATTTGTTGGGACATTCTGGCAAGAAGCCAAGGGGCTGGGCCATGGGACTTGGGAACTCAGCTCCAGGAAAAGCAATATTTGGATCAGAAAATCCTTAAAGGGAGAGAGAGCTCTACTCATCCACTCACTCACTCTGCTAAAGAGGAGCCCCAGATAGGAGACAGAAACAATCCCCTTAGTGAGAGCCAGCAGCTGCAATGAAAGCAATAATCGGAAAAATCTGGAAACTGATGACCAGCATATTGTTTATATTTTGCCCCAGAAGAGGGAAACCTTTGAATGTCTCCCCTGCTCAAAGCATCTCTTTTCCACATGTCCCAACAGTGAGTAAAGCGTAAAAGAAAAGGGACTTCCTTGGTGGCACAGTGGTTAAGAATCCGCCTCCCAATGCAGGGGACCTGGATTCAAGCCCTGGTTCAGGAAGATCCCACATGCCATGAAGCAACTAAGCCCATGCACCAAAACAACTGAGCCTGTGCTCTAGAGCCCGTGAACCACAACTACTGAGCCCACATACCTAGAACCCATGCTCCACAATAAGAGAAGCCAACACAATGAGAAACCTGAGCACCACAACGAAAAGTAGCCCCCACTCGCTGCAAACAGAGAAAGCCCACGTGCAGCAACGAAGAATCAATGGAACCTAAAATAAACAAACAAATAATTTACCTTAAAAAAAAGAGTAAAAGAAAATGGAATTTTAAAATACATGGGCAGACCTTCAAGATGCTGGAGGAGTAAGACATGGAGATTACCTTCCTCCCCACAAATACATCAGAAATATATCTACATGTGGAAAAACTCCTACAGAACACCTACTGAACACTGGCAGAAGACCTTAGACTTCCCAAAAGGGTCTTTGTGCTCCAGCCGGGTGTCGGGTCTGTGCCTCTGATGTGGGAGAGCCAAGATCAGGACATTGATCCAGGAGAGAACTCCCTGCTCCATGTAATATCAAACGGTGAAAGCTCTCCCAGAGATATCAATCTCAACGCTAAGACCCAGCTCCACTCAACAACCAGCAACCTACAGTGCCGGACGACCTATGCCAAACAACTAGCAAGACAGGAACACAAGCCCGTCCATTAGGGGAGAGGCTGCCTAAAAACATAATAAGCTCACAGACACCCCAAAACACACCACCAGACGTGCTCCTGCCCAGCAGAAAGAAAAGGTCCAGCTTAATCCACCAGAACACAGGCACCACTTCCCTCCACCAGGAAGCCTACACACCTACTGAACCAACCTTAGTCACTGGGGGCGGACACCAAAAACAATGGGAACTACGAACCCGGAGGCTGCGAAAAGGAGATGCCAAACACAGTAAGTTAAGCAAAATGAGAAGAGAGAGGAACACACAGCAGATGAAGGAGCAAGGTAAAAACCCACCAGACCAAACAAATGAAGAGGAAATAAGCAGCCTACCTGAAAAAGAATTCAGAGTACTGAGAGTAAAGATAATCCAAAATCTTGAAAATAGAATGGAGAAAATACAAGAAACATTTAACAAGGACCTAGAAGAACTAAATAAATGAAATTAATGAAATGAAATGAAATGAAATCAATATTGATGAAATTAAAAATTCTCTAGAAGGAATCAATAGCAGAATAACTGAGGCAGAAGAACAGAAAAGTGACCTGGAAGATAAGATAGTGGAAATAATTACCACAGAGCAGAATAAAAAAAAAAGAATGAAAAGAATTGAGGACAATCTCAGAGACCCCTGGGACAACATAAATGAACCAACATCCGAATTATAGGTGTCCCAGAAGAAGAAGAGAAAAAGAAAGGGACTGAGAAGATATCTGAAGAGATTATAGTTGAAAACTTCCCTAATATGGGAAAGGAAACAGTCAATCAAGTCCAGGAAGCACAGAGTCCCATACAGGAAAAATCCAAGGAGAAACACACCAAGACACATATTAATCAAACTATCAAAAATTAAATACAAGGAAAAAATATTAAAAGAGGCAAGGGAAAAACAACAAATAACACACAAGGGAATCCCCATAAGGTTAACAGCTGATCTTTCAGCAGAAACTCTGCAAGCCAGAAGGGAGTGGCAGGACATATTTAAAGTGATGAAAGGGAAAAAACTACAACCAAGATTACTCTATTCAGCAAGGATCTCATTCAGATTCGACAGAGAAATTAAAACCTTTACAGACAAGCAAAAGCTAAGAGAATTCAGAACTACCAAACCAGCTTTACAACAAATGCTAAGGGAACTTCTCTAGGCAGGAAACACAAGAGAAGGAAAAGACCTACAATAACAAACCCAAAACAATTAAGAAAATGGGAAAAGGAACATACATATTGATAATTACCTTAAATGTAAATGGATTAAATGCTCCAACCAAAAGCCATAGACTGGCTGAATGGATACAAAAACAAGACCCATATGTATACTCCCTACAAGAGGCCCACTTCAGACCTAGGGACACATACAGACTGAAAGTGAGGGGATGGAAAAAGATATTCCATGGAAATGGAAATCAAAAGAAAGCTGTAGTAGCAATTCCCATATCAGACAAAATAGACTTTAAAATAAACACTCTTACAAGAGACAAAGAAGGACACTACATAATGATCAAGGGATCAATCCAAGAGGAAGATATAACAATTGTAAATATTTATGCACCCAACAGAGGAGCACCTCAATACATAAGGCAAATACTAACAGCCATAAAATGGCAAATCGACAGTAACACAATCATAATAGGGAACTTTAACACCCCACTTACACCAACGAACAGATCAGCCAAAATGAAAATGAATAAGGAAACACAAGCTTTAACTGATACATTAAACAAGATGAACTTAATTGATATTTAGAGGACATTCCATGCAAAAACAACAGAATACACTTTCTTCTCAAGTGCTCATGGAACATTCTCCAGGATAGATCATATCTTGGCTCACAAAACAAGCCTTGGTAAATTTAAGAAAATTGAAATTGTATCAAGTATCTTTTCCGACCACAAAGTTATGAGACTAGATATCAATTAAAGGAAAGAAATCTGTAAAAAATACAAACACATGGAGGCTAAACAATACACCACTTAATAACCAAGAGATCACTGAAGAAATCAAAGAGGAAATCAAAAAATACCTAGAAACAAAAGACAATGAAAGCACGACGACCCAAAACCTATGGGATGCAGAAAAAGCAGTTCTAAGAGGGCAGTTTATAGCAGTACAATCCTACATCAAGAAACAATAAATATCTCAAATAAACAACCTAACCTTACACCTAAAGCAATTAGAGAAAGCAGAACAGAAAAAACCCAAAGTTAGCAGAAGGAAAGAAATCATAAAGATCACATCAGAAATAAATTTAAAAGAAATGAAGAAAACAATAGCAAAGATCAATAAAACTAAAAGCTGGTTCTTTGAGAAGATAAACAAAATTAATAAACCATTAGCCAGACTCATCACGGAGAAAGGGAGAAGACTCAAATCAATAGAATTAGAAATGAAAAAAGAGAAGTAACAACTGACACTGCAGAAATACAAAGGATCATGAGAGATTACTACAAGAAACTATATGCCAATAAAATAGACAACCTGCAAGAAATGGAGAAATTCGTAGAAAAGCAAAACCTTCTGAGACTGAACCAGGAAGAAATAGAAAATACAAAACACACCAATCACAAGCACTGAAATTGAAACTGTGATTAAAAATCTTCCAACAATCAGCCAGGACCAGATGGCTTCACAGGCGAATACCATCAAACTTTTAGAGAAGAGCTAACACCCGTCCTTCTGAAACTCTTCCAAAATATAGCAGAGAGAGGAACACTACCAAACTCATTCTACAAGGCCTCCATCACCCTGATACCAAAACCAGACCAAGATGTTAAAAAAAAAGAAAACTACAGGCCAATATCACTGATTAACATAGATGCAAAAATCCTCAACAAAATACTAGTAAACAGAATCCAACAGCATATTAAAAGGATCATACACCATGATCAAGTGGGGTTTATCCCAGGAATGCAAGGATTCTTCAATATACGCAAATCAATCAATGTGATACACCATATTAACAAATTGAAGGAGAAGGAGAAAACCCGTATGATCATCTCAATAGATGCAGAAAAAACTTCTGACAAAATTCAACACCCATTTATGATAAAAACCCTGCAGAAAGTAGGCATAGAGGGAACTTACCTCAACATAATAAAGGCCATATAAGACAAACCCACAGCCAACATCATTCTCAATGGTGAAAAACTGAAACCATTTCCTGAAGATGAGGAACAAGGCAAGGTTGTCCACTCTCACCACTATTATTCAACATAGTTTTGGAAGCTTTAGCCACAGCAATCAGAGAAGAAAAAGAAATAAAAGGAATCCAAATTGAAAAAGAAGAAGTAAAGCTGTCACTGTTTGCAGATAACATGATACTAAACATAGAGAATCCTAAAGATGCTACCAGAAAACTACTAGAGCTAATCAATGAATTTGGTAAAGTAGCAGGATACAAAATTAATACACAGAAATCTCTGGCATTCTTATACACTAATGATGGAAAATCTGAAAGAGAAATTAAGGAAACACTCTCATTTACCATTGCAACAGAAAGAATAAAATACCTAGGGATAAACCTACCTAAGGAGACAAAAGACCTGTGTGCAGAAAACTAACGATAAGACATGGATGAAAGAAGTTAAAGATGATACAAACAGATGGGAGAGATATACCATGCTCTTGGATTGGAAGAATCAACACTGTGAAAATGACTATACTACCCAAAGCAATCTACAGATTCAATGCAATCCCTATCAAACTACCACTGGCATTTTTTGCAGAACTAGAACAAAAAATTTCACAATTTGTATGGAAACACAAAAGACCCTGAATAGCCAAAGCAATCTTGACAAAGAAAAACGGAGCTGGAGGAATCAGGATCCTGGACTTCAGACTATACTACAAAGCTACAGTAATCAAGACAGTATGGTACTGGCACTAAAGCAGAAATATAGTTCAATGGAACAGGACAGAAAGCCCAGAGATAAACCACACACATATGGTCACTTTATTTTTGATAAAGGAGGCAAGAAGAAACAATAGAGAAAAGACAGCCTCTTCAACCAATGGAGCTGGGAAAACTGGACAGCTATGTAAAAGAATGAAATTTGAATACTCCTTAGCACCATACACAAAAATAAACTGAAAATGGATTAACGACCTAAATGTAAGGCCAGACACTATCAAACTCTTAGAGGAAAACACAGGCAGAACACTCTATGACATAAATCACAGCAGGATCCTTTTTGACTCACCTCCTAGAGAAATGGAAATAAAAACAAAAATAAACAAATGGGACCTAATGAAACTTAAAAGCTTTTGCACAGCAAAGGAAACCATAAACAAGACCAAAAGACAACCCTCAGAATGGGAGAAAATATTTGCAAATGAAGCAACTGACAAAGGATTAATCTCCAAAATTTACAAGCAGGTCAGGCAGCTCAATATCAAAAAAACAAACAACCCAATCCAAAAATGGGCAGAAGACCCAAACAGACATTTCTCCAAAGAAGATATGTGCCAACAAACACATGAAAGGATGCCCAACATCACTAATCATTAGAGAAATGCAAATCAAAACTACAGCGAAGTATCTCCTCACACCAGTCAGAATGGCCAGCATCAAGAAATCTAGAAACAATAAATGCTGGAGAGGGTGTGGAGAAAAGGGAACCCTCCTGCACTGTTGGTGGCAATGTAAATTGATACAGCCACTGTGGAGAACAGTCTGGAGGTTCCTTAAAAAACTACAAATAGAACTACCATATGACCCAGCAATCCTACTACTGGGCATATACCCTGAGAAAACCATAATTCAAAAAGTGTCATGTACCACAATGTTCATTGCAGCTCTATTTACAATAGCCCAGAGATGGAAACAACCTAAGTGTCCATCATCGGATGAATGGATAAAGAAGATATGGCACATATATACAATGGAATATTACTCAGCCATAAAAAGAAACGAAATTGAGCTATCTGTAATGAGGTGGATAGACCTAGAGTCTGTCATACAGAGTGCAGTAAGTCAGAAAGAGAAACACAAATACCGTATGCTAACACATATATATGGAATTTAAGAAAAAAATGTCATGAAGAACCTAGGGGTAAGACAGGAATAAAGACACAGACCTACTAGAGAATGGACTTGAGGATATGGGGAGGGGGAAGGGTAAGCTGTCACAAAGCGAGAGAGAGGCATGGACATATATACACTACCAAACGTAAGGCAGATAGCTAGTGAGAAGCAGCCACATAGCACAGGGAGATCAGCTCGGTGCTTTGTGACCGCCTGGAGGGGTGGGATAGGGAGGGTGGGAGGGAGGGAGACACAAGAGGGAAGAGATACGGGAACATATGTATATATATAACTGATTCATTTTGTTGTAAAGCAGAAACTAACACACCATTGTAAAGCAATTATACTCCAATAAAGATGTTAAAAAAAATCTAGAAACAATAAATGCTGGAGAGGGTGTGGAGAAAAGGGAACACTCTTGCACTGTTGGAGGGAATGCAAATTGATACAGCCACGATGGAGAACAGTATGGAGGTTCCTCAAAAAACTAAAAATAGAACTACTATACAACACAGCAATCCCACTACTGGGCATATACCCTGAGAAAACCGTAATTCAAAAGGAGTCACGTACCACAATATTCATTGCAGCTCTATTTACAATAGCCAGGACATGGAAACAATCTAAGTGTCCATCAACAGATGAGTGGATAAAGAAGATGTGGCACATATATACAATGGAATATTACTCAGCCATAAAAAGAAATGAAACTGAGTTATTTGTAGTGAGGTGGATGGACCTAGAGTCTGTCATAAGAGTAAAGTTGGTCAGAAAGAGAAAAACAAATACCGTATGTTAACGCATATATATGGAATCCCAAAAAAATGGTTCTGACAAACTTAGGGACAGGACAGGAATAAAGATGCAGACATAGAGAATGGACTTGAGGACACAGGGAGGGGGACGGGTAAGCTGGGACAAAGTGAGAGAGTGGCATGGACATATATACAGTGCCAAATGTAAAATATATAGCTAGTGGGAAGCAGCTGCATAGCACAGGGAGATAAGCTTGGTGCTTTGTGACCACCTAGAGGGGTGGGAAAGGGAGGGTGGGAGGGAGACGCAAGAGGGAGGAGATATGGGGATGTGTGTATTTGTATAGCTGCTTCATTTTGTTTTAAAGCAGAAACTGACACACCATTGTGAAGCAATTATACTCTAATAAAGATGTTAAAAATAAAAAGATACATGGGCCATAAAGCCCTATTGGTCAAACACCCCTTTTGCTTGGTGCCAGACGTTTATCATCATGTTGTCACAGCAGATTGAAATGAAGAACACTGACCTGTAAAGATCACTTTATGGATAACAGTCCCAAAGTCAACCTCACTGGAATAATTTTGCCATCATCTAGGTGCCATGTTTTCCAGTCCAGCACTGAGTTAATTTAAAATAAATGACCACTTCAGTGTATTTGTGCCATATAAGATGGGGTGTAATTTCAAGGGAAAGGTAGATGCTTAATGGAGCAGTGAAACATGTACAGAGCCAACACCTGCTTTATACAAAAATTCTGGCCTTTATACAAACTATCATTAAGTTGCAAATACTTATTGGGAGCCAAGTTTTTGCTCTATAAACAATCCTAGCTTGTGAAAGCCTTTGAGAATTTTCTTGATTTAAAATGCATTTAATGATCTGTAAAGGCAAAAGAAAAATGCTGAAATACAAATACAAAATAATACAAATAATAATTCCCATGTTCAACATGGAAAAATGATGTATCGGTTATCATTAGGCTTTGTGTTTATCTAGAGTCCTTCTCCAAGGGGATTGCACGATTCTACCGCAACATTGAGAATCACCCTTGAATAAATAGTTGCTCCCTAAGTTCGGTGTTGAACAAACACTGGGAGAGGGAAGCTTTCTCCTTGCGCTCACATATCTCTCCTCCTGACTCTTAGCTCATTCTCCTCTTTTCCTATTTTTCTGACATCACCTGTTAGATCCCAGTTTGAGCTAGAAATGGCAAAGGTGACATTTCTTTACTATCTTTCTCTAAATTGATTCTTTCTTTCATGTAACAAATGTGCATTGGCTCTCATTACTGTCAGAGAAAACTCCAGAATAATCTTTGCTTGAGTTCATACATTCACTTTGAAACTGCAAAACTCCAAAGATCATATTGTTGGGTCTGATTCTGACCACTTTAGGGCTCCAAGAGTGATGAGATCTCCTAAGTACCAGTTCCCCCATTTACCATAAAAGGCAACATCTCTCAGGCAATCTGGTTTGGCCAAATGCAAATCAGTACAGTAGGACTTGTCATTGTTTTCCCTTGTTTGATTCATTACTGACTTTTGTCATTCCTTTTCTGTGACATTGGCAAAATCGGTCTTCCAAGTTCAATTCTATGCCTCCAGTTAGGAAAGTAGGTAGAACTATATCTACCTAGACATGCGAGAGGTCTGAGCAGTCAGTAATTAGATGACCCTTCAGACCAGTATTCTTTAAACATTTATTCAACATTTTTTTTTTTTGGTCACGTGGCTAGCCGGATCTCAGTTCCCCAACCAGGGGTCAAACCCTGGTCCCTAGCAGTGGAAGCGCGGAGTCCTAACCGGACCGCCTAACCGTAATTCCCTTGTTCAAAATTTATTTAATGGGAGTAAAGAGAAACTCATTTTCTATTAATAAAAATTGTATACTTTTTATATTCAAAAATGAGGGATTAATTACTGTCGTCTTCAGAACCAGAAAACGCCTCAAAGAAAACTGAACCATGTAAAGATGCAGACGATAAAATAAATCACTCGAAAATAAATTACTTATTCCCACTAAACATTACCATATCATGTATTACTGAGTTTCAAAATATCCATTCACTACAAATGCCAGCCTCCCACAACGATCAACAGGAGCTAATCTCAAGGCTGATGGTACAGAAGGTTAGAACACGCAACTTACACATGCATGTTGCAAAGATACTCAAAGATGGCTGTGAGGAGTGAGTCTTTAATTTCTGCTCTAGAGCTTGCTTATTTTAGTGGGAAAAGAATAAATCTTCATTCGGCCAGTTACGGAAGACGTCACACGGAAAGCTGAGTTACTCTGCACCATATTTCTCGGATGTTCTCATTGACAAAGTGGCACCTGGGCAGCTTCCCAGTCAACGACTCCCCAAATTTAGCTCTACCCCCAGTCCAAGTTCTGTTCATTCAACATGAGAACTACTATTGATTTCTCATCATTCCCTTCCATTAGTGAATGGAAGTCCCTGCCTGCATTTTCTCTCCCTTCAAATGAAGTCCAATTAATCTGGAATGACCTTGCCCTGACTGCCATTCAGTCTGAAATCCAAAATGGGCTTCCATGTGCCTCATATGGTTTGGGGGGAAGGAGGTGATAAAGAAAACCCAGCTCCCTGAACCAATGCAACTTCCCATACGTATGCGGCATTTCTACAGGTGTAGAGCCTAGGATCCCAGAGCAACAAAAAACGGAAACCAGCAACCACTGAAGGCCACTTGCTGGCTCCACTGCGCCCCCTTCAGGACATCGTACGTCTTCATGACTGCAGGCAATCTTTGTCAAAGCAGGTGCAGCTAAAGCCCTACACTCCAAAATGAAAAGAGGGAGAATTCAGCTGATGAGATAATTTCATCCATCGTATGTGTGTCTTGGGAGGAGAAGAAATAAGCTCTTCCATTTAAAAACGAGGTAAATCCATTAAGGAGTTCTCTGTTATGAGCTACTAAGAAATAGATCACTTGCCTCAGAAACCCAGGCAAAGATCGTGCTGTACAAATTCCCAAAAGCATCATACTGGCCAGAACAACAAGAAGAGAACTGGAACTGAATACAGACTCTGACGGCTGTTGGATCACCACGGGCAGCCCACTCAGCTTCCCTGAGTCTGCTTCCTATCTATAACATAGGAAGAAAAATCTCAGTCAATCTCCCGAACCTGGGCTTTGAGATCCTTGGGGGAAAAAGATACATATCCTAAACCAGCTCTGTTTTCCACAACCCACCGCATTTCAAATGGGACATTGCTAAGTGAACTAAATTAATTCTTCCAACCTAATCACTCAAGAAAAATAATGCACCTTTAAGACAAAGAAACACCGAAGCTGGTGGTTCTACTGAAAAGAACCAAAAAAAAAAAAAAAATGTTTTTACAATATCAAAACACCTTTGCAGGGCAACAGCAATGAAGGCACCAACTTGCTTCGCTCGTTGACTTAAAGTCTCTATTCAATTCGCTGTCCTCTCCCTTGTTAAGGAAAGTTCTGGAACTGCCCAAATGGGAATTGGGTAAAGAGCCATTTCTCTGTGTCACCTTCTCCCCAGTTTACTCAGGCGTTGGCTTCATTGTCCACTGCACCCCTCACTGCTGAAACCCCCCCTTCTCTGGGGACCCACCACTCCCTTCCTCCACACCTCTCTGTGGTTTAGGAGAGATCAGCTGGCAGCTGGAGGCCCCTGACTTGCTTGCTTTTTTCTTCCCATTCCTGCCTTCATTCTGCACCACAATGGGGGCTGCCCGCATATCCACAGACCTCCCCACAACCTACGCTTTCCTCTGTATATGTTGCCCCTTGGTCATCCTCCAGGCCAAGTATGTAACACCAGTGGCCTAAGACTAGACATGCAAGGCCCTGGAAGCAGCCTCTGTACTGTCTGCACAGGAATTTTCAATTTTTCCTGGGTACCCAAAGGGTAGTCTAGAAAAAGAGCACATTTTCTTGGCCCCATGGACTCCTTCTGGTGGCAGGGGGTGTAGCCACAGAGTAGGGCCCAGGACAGGGGTCTCATCTGATTGAGTCTCAGGACAATACAGGGAGAGGTCTGGATAGAGAGCCTGAGATGGCCCTGGTGCTTTTCCATGGCTGGTGCATAATTTGCAAGCATTCCAGAAGTTCCCATGCGCCCTAGCCAGGGACACAGAAGAGGTAAGAAGGACTGAAGAGGTCTGGAGTAGGGAAGATGAGACCCCTAAGGGCAAGGACCTTGAGCCTGGAGGCAGAAGCAAGGTCCACTGTCAGCAACTGTTGATGCCAGCACGTGACCCATCAGGCAGCGCCAGTGACACCAGCAGTGGATTCAGTGAGGACAGAAACAGATACACAAAGTCAAGCAGGCTGAGACGCTTCAGCCAAAACCAGCAAGGATCCAGAATATTTGAGCCAACAGACCGTGTGCCTGAACACTGGCAGCCCTGTGGGATTGCAGGAGTGGGAACCAGAGAAATGCTGAAGATCCAAGTTTACGTGGACGACACTGAGCTAATTTGAATGAGGCAGATTAAACTGAGAAAGACCGAGATACCACGAGACCATACATTAAAAGCAGAAGTACTCTTAGCCCACCCTCCCCACCCCTTTCACAGGCAGGGTGGTCTCAGGAGGAAGATCAGTTTACAGCAGTGCTACCCAACCGCTCTCCCATCATGGCGCACAGCGAAAATGATAACGTGTGTGTGGACCACGGGGGAAAGCCGACAAGGCAAGCAGCTGGGGGCGCTTATCCCCGCCCAGCTGCCCCGCGTAGAGGTATCAATATCTAGGCACCTCTGCCACTCACCCCTGTGCCGCAGGACACTGGGGAGAAGCCCCGAGTCACAGAGGATAAAGAGCCTACGTGTTAGAGCCTACATGTTTCTCCGTACATAGAAGTAATGGTTTATAGAAGTGTAGACCCCAGCTATGGGATGAATGAATGAAACGGACAAATAACCTACATTTCATCACTTTCTGAGTAACTTCAGTCATTTTTTTTTTTTTTTGGCCGCGCTGAGCGACATGCACAGTGTGGACACGTTCCCCCACCGGATCGAACCTGCACCCCCTGAATTGAAAGAGTCTTAACCACTGGACCGCCAGAGAAGTCCCAGTCAAGATTCTTAACTTCACAGTTTCCCTTGGAAAAGGAGAGATAATAATCACTACCTTGAAAAGCTACTTTGTGAGGATGAAAAGAGGCAAGGGATACATAGCCTTTTGGGCAAGTAGTATAAACTCAATCAACATTAGGTTTTTGGACCACTGCGCTCTTTACACTCTATGCAGACATTCCCAGGGGGACTCAATTAACAAAATCGACAAAGCTCAGCTTTTTGTCCCTGCCCAGTATGACCCTTCCCTGGGCGACCCTGTAGCCACAGTTGCGTCAGACTCCGCCTGGCTGCTGAGCTACAAATCTCTCTCACCTTCCAGCCAATTGTGGACCCACGTGTTAAATTGCCTTTACTCTTGATTCATTCTTCCTTTAGCCCCTAGACCTTGCCCTCCTCGCCTTCACAGCCAAATGATCCCCGTTTTCTCTCTCAGAGCCTACAGCCCGCTCTTCCCTTAGAAAGTGCAGAGGAAAGAACCATAACAATACGTCCTGGATGAAGGCTGGCAGCTGCGGGGAGAGGCTGGTGTCAGGAGCCTACGAGGGTGCCTTGGGAGTCCTGGCAGATCTGAGAGACACTCAGTGACCCGTAAGAACAGGACACTTTGAGGTCAGCAATTTTTTTCCTAAAACGTTCCACAACCTTCCCTGAAGATCAGTTATAGCACCAAATATATCAGCCAGCCCATCACCCCATCTCCTTGTGGGACATGTTATTCCCCCGATACCTGTGAGCCATCTTCATCAAATCGGCCCTCTGAAAGCTCTGAGACTGAATATCCCTGGCACTGCAGCTGTTAATGAGGAACAGAAATATAATAAAGGCTTTTCATTTAACAATGAATCAACTCAAGCACTTGGGAAAGGCATGACATTTACAAGAACATTTACATTTTTGTGCTAAAATATTATTTTAAAACTTCACACTGTACCACCAAGTACAGTTCTGGGTGAAATTAAACACATTTCATGTAACTCAATATCATAGGTTTTGTTAAGCCTTGTGCTCGTGAAATATCTGAGCTTGCACTGGAATCAAGGTAAGAAAAGTGGCTCGGGAGGGGGAAATGTGAGAATATATCCAATGTCTTCAGTTCTTATATGCCTAGAAAACCAGAGCCAGTGTGGGTGGATTAGATGACCCCAGCGACTTGACTGGATGCCTTACCCTGAGGCTAATATACAAGTTCCTAAGAAGAACTGAAGGCTGCAAATCTTGCCTACTTGACAAGAACATGGCTGAGTTTCCGGACTACTCAGTTGACTGCTTCTAATGTGCTCTTCCAGACAGCTCATTCTTTCTTTCCTAAACATGCCAGGTGCTAGATGGCCTTCTCTGGGGCTGAGGAAAAATGAAGTGAACCTTAGGAAGTATAGAGTTGAGCCACTCTCCTTGGTAGATACCAGAAGGATCATTGCTTAGGGAGCTCGTACAGAAACAAATGGTCTGGGATTCACTGCCCTGGCTATAAGGGCTCCCTGGACTTTAACACCTTTCACATTTCTTTCTTTGGAATTTATGACTTTAGCAAAGCAACTGATGCACGTAATTCAGAAATCTAACTTTTCTGGGAGACATTTTGAACATATAGACATAACTAATGTCTTACTTTAAACAAAATTTTCCCGATGATCTCTGCATGAAGCATGGAGATGGCTCCTTTTCAGAATCCCACACTGTATACAGTGTGGCTATCACTTTGTTCCTCTCAGTGAAATAGTTTGTTTCTGATATGTTTCTCTCTCCCACTTAGACGAGGCTTCCAGCATGACCAAGGGTAGCTAACCCAGTGCACCCATGTTCCAGGGACTTCTCTGTACTGTGTGGTTTTCTTGTGTTCCGTTTCTCCTTGGCTCTGCGGTATACTCAAATCAGACTACTTTTAACAAAAATTTTGGCAATGACGTCATTATGCTGCAAGTCAGGTTCTCTTCGCAAATCCCCTTCCCTCCCCTGGAGCCAAGTACCTACGAAAGATTTTGTAATGGTACTTAAGACCCTGAGGACTCTGTTATCAGTTAGGATATAAATTCAGTTACGTGTGACAGAGACCCAGAATCACAGTGGTTTAAACAGGATAGAAATATATTTCTCTCTCATATGAAAGTTGCTCCCAACCACATAACTCCGGGAACTTCTTGAAGTCTTCATTCCAGCCAGCAGGGAGAGGGAAAGAGAGGGGACACTCCTTCCTTCTGAGGTTTATGACCTGGAAATGTCACATGTCACTTTTGCTTATATCTCATTGGCCAGAATTTAGTGATCTGGCTACACCTGGCTGCAAAGGGGTCTGGGAAGCGTAGTCTTTAGTCTGGGGTAGCTTGCCTGATACTGTACTTGAAGGCTACCAATACATCAACATAATGTTCCACACAATAACTGCGAAGCCAAAACGATTTGTGACTTTGAACCGGATTCTTCCCCTGAACCAGTGTTTGTGGAAGTACTCCCTTCATTTTACAACCTGGGGAGCAGCACGTGCATCAAATATGATGTTTCGTATTTGGGGATCTGGATTTCTTGATCCAAGGAAAACTGTATACAGAACGGAGCGCATGAAAGAATTATCCAGATAATTCAAGGCAAAAACATCAAGTTCTTGGAAGCAAGACTTCTTATTTTGGGGGGCTTGAACAGGAAGGATACTCTCAGAGTGATGAGACCAACGTGATGAGAAGTGTTAAGTGAAAACCTCTTGTTGGGCAGAGAAATACATTTGAAGGAGCTGGCGCAGTGCCCCCAATTGCCTGATCAACATGACGTGCCAGGAGAAGGAAGTGGTGCCAAAACTCGGCCTCTGTGCACCGGTGCCGAATCAAACCTTGGAGACAGAGTTTTGGGTAAAGTAGAAAAGAATAGCTTTATTGCTTTGCCAGGCAAAGGGGGGACACAGCAGGCTCCATGCCCTCAAAACCTGTGTGTCCCAACTAAGGAGGATTTCGTGAGGAGTTTTATAGCAATTGTTCAAGGGTGGGTTTGCTGAGTTTAGGGTGTGCGCAGGGCCTGCACTCCTTTAATCTGGTCTCAGGTGATCTCTTGATGAGCTTCTCTGGTTCCTTTAATCTGGCCTCAGGTGGTCTTCTCTGGAACAAAGAATGCTAACTCCATTTGTTGGGGGTTTTGGTTCTGTAAAGAGCTCAAAGATGTTGTTATGTGTGTCCCCTGAGGTGGAACCAGGACCCTGCCCCAAGGCTGCACCATTGTTTTTCTTTCGTTTTTGTTTTGTTTTTCTTTTTTGGGGCTGCTTCTCCCTTGTCTCTGCATCCCCTCCTTTCCCTGCTTAGAAACAGTTTAAATCTGCCCTTTGGGATTCAGGGAAGGTCATAGAGACTGCAGTCTGTTCCCTCCCATCAAAGAATGGGGGACACAGAAAGGCTCCATACCCAGGAGCCCTACAGGGTCCTGCTGGGCTTCAGAAGCACTGGTTACATTACAGATTCCAAAGTCATTGTGTGCCATGTTTAGGAAGAAAGGCAGCAGTCACTTTGTCAAAAGTCACAATCCTGACATTAGCCTGCCTGGGTCCCCACGTGGGGCAAACACGCTTTCTCTGTCACTCCCTGCAGTAAGGCTGCTGGCTGCTGCTTCTAGACGACATTGGATAGGGACTTAGACTGAGAGATGACACTTCTTTATTCTACCCTGAGTTCAGGAAAAGATGTCAAAAAGGGAAATGTTAGGCCCCTTGACTGCTGAGTTTTTGTGTTTCCTGGCAGAAATTACCTAAAGCAGTGATTCCTAACTCTCACTGTACGTTGGAATCGCGAGAGGAAATTTTTAAATATCTACGTCCGGGCCGAGCCCCAGAGATTCTCATCCAGTTATCCTGAGGTGTGGAGTCAAAGGAGAGGAATTTTTAAACGTCCCCGGGTGATTCTAACGTGCAGCCAGGGTTGAGAACCGGTCATCTAAGGAACCTCCTCCCTGTGTTTTGAAGTGAGCCCTGATCCATCCTAATCACTACAGGATGTGCAACCAAGATTAGAAGATTTCAGATGGACTGAGCCGGGGGCCCCGTTGCCTTCAGTGGTTGCAGCCAATTATCACACACCCACAGCTCTGATGCTGAGCCCTGGAAGAGGGTAGATAGAACAAAGGGAGGAAAAAATAACAAGAGAGAAGATTACCTTTGGTCATGCTCTTTTTGTACAAGGAATCCAATTAAGGAGCCCCTCAAAAGATGTGGGTTTAATATCATTCTACACAAGGACCTAAAAAGGTTGTGGAAAATGAAATGATTTCAGGGAACAGCTCCTCTGTCAGTTTCCATCAAGGATCTAATATTGAAGACTGACAGTAATGTCACCTGAACTTCTCACCTTTCCATCATGTTTCTCATTGCTTCCCTGCAGTAACCCAGAACTCTGACCAAGCTGGACCACTCTCTGTTCCCAGTGTCCCAATTCTGTCATAGAGTCTTTTTCATTTCCCCCAGTGTGATGTTCTCTGGGCCTCTTCTTAATCCCATATGTTGTATCTTTATTATGACATGAGTTATATATTCTACTTTATTTTATACTTACTTGTATTCCAGTCTTTTCCTCCCAACAATACAAAAGCATCTTGCAAACAAGCCCTGTGTCTTACTCATCTTTGCATCCCTAACATGGTGCTTTCCATGTGATTGGCCCTAGCAAATATTTACGGAATACATATGGTTTTCCAGAAGCTTCTCCAGATGGTCCTTTCATTTAGTGTGTAGGTCCCAGGAAAAGGTACTTCATACCTTATCTCTCACTTCTGAGCCATGGGAACCTTAGCAACTCACTCAGACTCTGAATGAAGGTTCTTCTTAGGTCCGCCCAGGATAAGAGAAATCTCTGGACGTGCCACCTACCACTTAACTAGCAGCATGGCAGTCTGGTATCCTAAATGGCTCTCTTCCAGCTGCTGTGAGTCACCTGACCTTTCAGGATAGGAAAGAAAAAAATCCCATAGTCCCTCTTTAAAAACCCTGAGGCTATTAGGGAAAAAAAGGGGTTGGAATGGGTGGGGTTCAGCAGTGGACACACAAAGAAAGTTCTTCGAATGACAGTAAAGCATTTAAATAGTTATGGCAAAAGAAGGAATGCTTTCCAGAGGCCAAGAAGTTTTTCAGTTAGATGAAATTCTCCACCTCCAGGGAGGCATGGACCCCTGATCTGAGCTGCAGGGAGTAGAGAAGGAGGGCTGGCAAAGGATTTTATTCCTAAACACATTCCTGTTTCTTAAACTTTAAAAAGCCAGCCAAACACTCTGCCTCCTTGGGAAACAGGAATAATAACTACATCCACAGAATTTGTTAGGATTGACTGATTAATATTATTGCCATAGTAAAATTAGCATAACCGATATTACACGTATATGACTCAGTACAGTTTACAAAATTTTTCTTATGCATTGTCTCACTTCAGACTCACATCAACCCTGTGACTCACAACTTATCTCCGAAACAGAAATGGACTCACAGACATTGAGAACAGGCTTGTGGTTGCCAAGGGGGAAGGCAGTGGGGGAGGGATGGAGTGGGAGTATGGGATTAGCAGATGCAAACTATATATGTAGAATGGATAGACAACAAGGTCCTACTGTATAGCACAGGGAACTGTATTCAATATCCTGTGACAAACCAAAGTGGAAAACAATATGAAAAAGAATATATATATATATACACACACACACACACACACACACACACGTATACTGAATCACTTTGCTGTACAGCAGAAATTAACACCACTATACTTCAATAAAAAATAAACAATAAACAAATAATTTTTTTAAAATTATGATCCCCATTTTACAGAGCATGAAACTGAGGCGCTGGTTGCTGGCGCGGAGGAGGGATAACGTGTTCTTCCCAACCACACCACACCCTGGTGACACGGAAGGCAAGGCAGAGGGAGCCCCATGTAAACGCCCCGCCCCTGCTCAGGACCCGCGTAGGTGCAGAGCTCCACAGGTTCTGGAGTCAGACAGACCCGCCCAGGATCCCAGCTCTGACTCTCCAGAACCTTGGGCAGGGGACTTATTAACTTCACTGAGTAGCAAACTCCTAATTTGAAAAATGGACATTATAATGGTTTTCTTCAGGATTAAATGTTTGCGCAGTGCTTAACACAGGGCCGGGCACAAGACAAACCCTTAATGAGTGGTAGTTATTAATATTAGTATAGGCTTCAGATATGGGCAATAGCACACCACACATTGCAAAGTGCTCTGTAATTACGGCTTCTAGTTAAATACACGGCTTAATGGAAAAAACATCTGGGAGTTTTCACTGGCTGAGAGTAAACACTAATTTCAAATGAAAAATCTGTGCTAAACCATAGTACCTCAAAGGGGACACCAATATTTTTTCAAGATTATGTATTCTGTTTCCAAAAGTATACACACTGATCAAAGCTGGGTTTTATTTATTTTAAAATACCCTGTGTTTTAAAATGTCTCCCCATAAACCATGTCCACTAGATTAACCCATATTTCACTGCACACTTCAATAATCTTTCCACGTTAAACAACCACCTCGAGTTTACCCCTCTGTATTTATTATGCCCGTATTTTATTATTTTCTTGGTAAACCTTGTGTTTCAAAGGCTTTCCAGAACAACTCAATCCCAAAAATATGCTTTTAGGTAACACTTAAGATATAAGGTTTTAACCCAGTGGTGAAATAATTTTAATTATAAAAACAAAACAATGAAATGGAATCCTAGTGACAGTTAAACAAATCTTTAATTGTCCAGCCAGCTTGTAAATCCCTTCTTCCTTCCTTCTCATTCAGTTCGCAGACCTGGATGTCATCTCAGTAAATCAACGGCTCGGATGTGCACACAACTGTCTTACACCAATTACACATATCTCTTTCCACCTCTCTCCCAACACCTCTTCTTACACAGTGGCGACATCAGATTAAATCGGGGGAAGAAAGGAAATAAGGAAATCTGGCAGCTGAAGCAAAAACAAGCACCTGCAGCTGGTGCTTCAGGTCAACAGTCCCCAGGTGTCAAAAGGAGATCTTGTGATGTGAATGCTGAGGGTGTGTGTGTGTGTGTGTGTGTGTGTGTGTGTGTGTAACTCAATAATTACTGAATTCCCCCTATTTCCAGTACTAAAGTACACACCTATGTCTGAATAAAAGTTTATCAAATAAATCAATGAATTACAAATAGTCCACTAAAATCACATCCTGTAATAGCCCTTGCAGTATACTATGATCCCACTTACTCATCCATCGTCTGCATTCAAGAATTTGTTTTGACAATTAAAAGGCTAAACAATTACACTTTGTTCAAGCCCCAAATACCATACAGATTAGATAACGTGTGCCTCATGTATTAGCTTCTGAATGGAATCCATCTGCGCGAGCTTCCCCCTTACCCCAAGAGCTTGCCGAAGTTTTGGAAAGACATGGGAATGTGTGTCACACACGGAAGGAAAACGGAGGAGATGGTGCTGACTGACGTGCTGAGAACAAACCAACGACCTCACTTTCCTCAGATCCATAATTCTGCGGGCTGAGTCGCCCACGGTCTCCAACCGTAAGCCCTCACTCCCCTCTGCGCTGGGCCCAGGGAAAGGGCCCCTGAGCCTGAGGATTGGGAATGGCTTGCAAGTGCAGGAAGTAACGCAGGGAGTCTGCTTTTCAGCATCCTGATCTCTGATGCTCCGGGGAGTCCCGGGATGTCATTGTAAGAATAGACTTCTCAGTGAGGAAATAAGGAACTGGTCCCAGAGTCATTTTAAAAATACATCTGCTGTTGGAAAGAGAAGTGAATCTAACACCTTTCTCATGGAACTGACTTGCAGATAAGTGGGAACTTTTGGTGTCACTCCTGGTGTCATTCCTCACCCAGCTACACAGCTGGGATTGATCCTTATCCTCCTGTATAGAACTCACATGAAAGCCCAAAGCCATTATGTCATCCCCTGGCCATTTAATGATCAGGTTTTTTTTTTTTCCTTTTAATAATCTTTCTTTCTCACCATCTGGAATTGGCACCTGAACAATGTTAGGATGTTTAATAACCTCCTCAGAGTTGGTAAAATTGGATGAATTTCTTTGGGACTGGAATTAATATTGGGGGAGTTGTTTTCTTTCATTACAAACTCAAACATCTCCCAGCTCTTAATGAACGAGATAAATAAGTCCTTTCTTCACTGTCAGAAAACAGATGGGTGCTTGCTCTTCAAGAGAAGGGCTTCACAATTTGTAAAGTGGTGTTTTTGGGATAAGCAGGATGTACTCCATTCTCTGGATGTAAACTAAGAGGCCTCATTCTCACCATGAGAAGGACTGGGGTGAGACTGCACATGTGGAGTCTAGCAGGAGGGCAGGTCAGTTAGATAGAGGGCCCTGACCACAGACCGAGAGGCAGAGAGAGAATGTGGTAATGGACGGGGCTGCAGGATGAGGCTGTGTTGCAGGACAGCTACTCTGGCAACAGGAATGGGGCAGGTGGGAGTAGGAAAGGACAGAGTCACAATGGAAATCTAGGCCCCTGCATGTCAGGGTCTGGCCAAGAGACGGGGCCAGTAGAATGCCCCACAGGAGATAGTCTAAAGTAATGGGACTTGACATTGCAGCATTGTTTACAATAGCCAAGACACGGAAGCAACCTAAGTGTCCATCAAGAGATGAATGGATGTAGAAGATGTGGTACAGCTATACAATGGAATATTACTCAGTCATTAAAAAGAATGAAATAATGCCATTTGCAGCAACATGGATGGACCTGAAGATTATCATACTAAGTGAAGTAAGTCAGACAAAGACAAATATCATATAACATCACTTATATATGGAAACAAACAAACATAAAAGATACAAATGAACTTATTTACAAAACAGAAACAGACTCACAGACTTAGAAAACAAACTTATGGTTACCAAAGGGGAAATGTTGGGGGGGATAAATTGGGAGTTTGGGATTGACACATACACACTACTATATGTAAAACAGATAACCAACAAGGACCTACTGTATAGCCCAGGGAACTCTACTCAATATTCTGTAATAACCTAAATGCGAAAAGAATTTGAAAAAGAATAGCTATATATATATGTATAACTAAATCACTTTGCTGTACAGCTGAAACACAACATTGTAAATCAACCATAGTCCAATATAAAATAAAAATTTTTTTGAAATGGAACTTGAAATTGGGACTTGACTAGATTACTGACGAGGTAAAGGTGGACCTAACAGCAGGCCTGAGTGGGCGCAAGAAATGAAAGAGACAGGAAGTAGGTGGGGTTGAAGAGTTCTGGAAGGCTAAGTTCCAGAAAGCCCCTGAGGGGTGCCCAGCCAGCCTGTGGTCACCTCACCCTTTTGCCACAGCTCCAGTGCAACTGGCAGGCCTCAGTTTCTTCCGAGGTACTCCAAAAAGGAGAAAGAATGGAGTCAACTGCTTTGGAGAAAGAGTTTTGTTCTTAGAGTTTTATATGTGGCAGCCAGAGAGCTCCCCAATGTTATCAGGCCTTCAGGTCTTGCATTTTACAATGGATTTCTCTGACAACATGGTGCTCACCCAGAGGAGGAGAACCAATGGAGGAAAGTCCTTAAAGATGATGTCCAAAGGAGAAAGGCTGTTGCCTTTAAAGAGATGTCATGTGAGGAAGAAGGACCAGATTATCCAGAGGGGCCAAACAAGGAGAAAAGGATAGAAGCTGCAGGGGGGACAGACAGCGATTCCTTACAGACTTTTCTATCAGTGAGGACTCGCAACCAGTCCTCTTCGGGGTAAAGCCTTCCCTGAGGATGTCCGAATCACAGAGTTGTTGAGTTGGTGGGGACTATAGAGCCCAACTTCTTTGTTTTACAGAAAACAAAAATGTAAGCCTGGAAATGCTACAGACACACCGTGGGTCCTGGAGGTGAGAGCATGGGCTCCTGCACTGAGGGGGCTGTTGGTTGAGATGACCTTTGAATCCATTCCAACTTATGAGCCTATGTCCCCCAAAACAGCTCAAAATCTAAGCAGAGAGGCAGAGAATCATGGTAGCTAAGGACATTGGCTTTGCTCTCAGAACTGGGGTCAGATCCTGGCTCCATCATACACCTGCTGGTGACACTGGACTACCTGACACCTATCTGCCTTGCATCTATCTTACTTCTTTATGCACAAAATGGGACCGATAACCTGTACTATCTCAGAGGACTATTGTGAGGGTTCAATGAGAGAATAAAGGTTAGCTATTATTATCTTCACCCGGACCCAACACCTGACACCTAGATGGCTCATAGAACACAAAATATAATTTACCTTATTGTTGCTACACTGAAACATGCTACGCTGGATGTCAGGCCAATTTGCATGAACCCACTTACCATTCTATGGAAATCTATCCTTTTAGAGCCTTTGGAGTTTCCTGCTATGCCACGTTTCTCTTGAAGAAAAGTAGCATTTGATTAAGAATTTATATTCAATCATTCACTTACTGAGCAACTACAGCATGCCACACCCAGAGCTACATACTAGGGATAGAAAACTAAACCATACACAGGTCTTGCCCTTAGGAAACTCAACCTAGAGAAGAAGATAGATCACAGGAATTTTTTTTTTCCAGAAAAGGACTCCGGTTCATATCAACTCATATTTTTGAGTGAATACTTGTTATGGGTTGAATTGTGTTCCCCCCAAAAAGATTATGTTAGAGTTCTATCACCCAGTAACCCAGAATGTGACCTTCTTTGGATATAAGGTCTTTACAAATGTAAGCAAGTTAAAATGAAGTCATTAGGGTGGGCCCTAATCCAATATGACTGGTGTCAGAAAAAAAGGAGAAATTTGGACACAGAGAAATATACACACACAGGGAGAACTCCATGTGAAGATGAAGGTAGAAATTCTGGCGATGCTTCCAAAAGCCACAGAAGGCCAAAGGTAGGCAGTAAATCACCAGAAGCTGGGCAAGAGGCCTGGAACAGATCTCCCTCACAGCACTCCGAAGAAAACAACCCTGCTGACACCTTTATCTCTGACTTCCCAACTAGCCTCCCAAACTGTGAGACAATACACTTCTGCTGTTTAAGGCACCCAGTTTGTGGTACTCTGTTACCACAGCCCTAGCAGACTAGTACAATACTCTATGCTAAGTTCTCTGCTAGGCACTTCAGGAGATATAAAATAAGAGGTGTAAATAAGATGAGATACAACTGTAATACAGTGTCATGTTATAATAGCAGGATGAACAAAGTGTTTGAGTAGCACAGAATAGGAAGTGATTCATTCTAATGGGGGAGAGATGAAAGCAAGAGAGTCTTTATAAAAGAGGTGACATTTAAGCAGGGTCTTAAATGATGAGAACTGAGGCTGCGTAAAGGGTAAACGGTGGTGTCACTAAGTAAGAGGGAAGGTGGGGAAAGAGCAAGTTTGGTGGGAGGGTAGTAAGACCAGGAGTTCTATTTGGAATGTTTTAAAGCTCATCAGAGTAGAGATTTCTATTCTGTGCACCCAAGATTAGGAATCATCTTATTGTGTCTATTAAATTTAATCAGTCGTACCTGGGGGCCACAGAAAGCTAAATCATTCTTGACTTTTGAGGAGTCATCATCCCAAGGCCTGATGTTCCCAGTGTAATAAGCAAGCCCTCTGGGATCCTCGCCCTGCCTGCACATCCCTGCCTCTCTCATTCACAGCTTGTTCTCATCTTTCCTTCAAGTCATCTGAGTTGGATGACTACCCAGAAAGTCTCCCACTGCTGCAGAATCGGAAATGTGGGCCCTCCACCTAACAGCTGGGGTTGGATTCAGGGTTGCCAGTGGATAATTTCTTGCTTTTGGAATTCAGAGGGAAGGGCTATGGAGCAGGACCCTGACCCAGGAGTGGCTTCCGAAGCTCTTCAACGCAGGCAGAGGGAAGTGAGTCATCACTGGCCATCAGAGAGGAGGGACTCCCTGCAGCTGGACTCCACGAAAGAGACATGCCGGACACCCGCACAGCCTGCCAGGCTTCCTTAAGGGAGGCAAGTGCGCCGGAAAGGAGGATGGAAAATTACACTCATAGATTACCCCTTAAAAAAAAAGTTTATGGAACTGACCAGTATGTTGTGGAAAATTCTGGGCTCACAGGACAGGGAAAACATAAAACTGGGCTTTGTCAGGGTGGAAGCAAGAAAAAGTCATGAGAGAAAAATGTAAAACTGTGCCATGCCCTTCACTCGTGCAAGAAACCTATCCTGATTCTGCTAAGTCGACTCCCCTCTGTCTGAGCCCTTCTCTTCTCTTGCTTTCCCCTTCTTTCCTTCTTTCCTTCCTGTTCTCTTGCGTTGCTTTAATTTTTTTCAGGAAAGTCTATGGACTTGATGAGCTGCTGAAGTGTTTGCCGATGAGTCAACTGCCATCTCCCCTGTGGTGTCAGACTCTCTGCTTCTCAGGAGAAGGGGATAAGCAGATCTCCTTCATTTACCAGGAGCAGCCTCTGTGCACACCTGTTAGCTTTTGAGGGGCTAATGAATAGTGTCCCTGGTACCCACTGGCGTTCTGAAACCATTCAGAAGTAGACACAGGAATCTGGCAGATGAAGTTGGAAATATCTCCTTCAATACAGATGAGAAGCTCTCCTGGAGGGCATGGCTTAGCTCTGGTGTCACTGTCACCCACCAGTGACAGGTGCAGCTAGAAAATGGCAGGCTCTTCCTTAGAGACCAACCCTGTAGGGCTTCCCTTGTAACCAAGAACAAATGAGACACCATCCCTATTTAAAGGCTCACCAATCAAGTAAGACCCTCCTCTTCCTCTGGGGAAGACTAACGCAGGAACAGAGGGAGGCCAGGGTGTTCCTCTAAAGAAGAACCCTTCACACAGAAGGAACCATCAAGAGTGGGGAATATGTGATCCCCTCACGGTGTTCCCTGCAGGAAGAGGTTTAGGGAGGTTGACTCCCAGTGCCCTTCCCAAAAGAATGTCAGGAAAGGCAGAATTTTAAGCACCCATGGAGGAGACGTTTCTGGAAGTTTTTGGACAGTTGCCTCCTCCTGTGGTAAGGTTGGTCCTCCTCTGCTCTTGTCTCATTATCACCATAAATCAAGAAGAAATGTTTATCATCCATCTCAGACACCCCTTGGGAGGCACTAGAAGGCATTCAGAACTGAGCTTTATCATTTCTTCCTAAAACTCTCAATAGGTTTCGGTGTCCTGTGAGATGAAATCCAAACGTGTTAGGCTGGTATGACATAGTCTGGGTTTTTTTCCCCAATATCCATCTTCTTACTTTTTTAATACAACCCTCACCCACAACACACACCTGAGTTTTAACTGGGCATAAGACTGCTCAGCTAAAGACAACATTTCCCAGCTTTCCATGTCGCTAGTTTCTAGTTAATGGGACATGAGAAAAAGTAATGCGGGCAATATCGGGATCATCTCCTTAAAAAAAAATGTTGACCTAAGTGTCCATCAACAGATGAATGGATAAAGATGTGTGTGTGTGTGTGTGTGTGCGTGTGTGTGTGCATGTGTGTGTAAAACGTGGATAGACATCCAACACGGATGGACTTAGAAGGCATTATGCTAATATGCTAATGAAATAAGTCAGACAGAGAAAAACAAATACTGTATGAGATCACTTATATGTGGAATCTTAAAACTACAACTAGTAAATATAACAAAAAAGAAACAGACTCACAGATATAAAGAACAAACTAGTAGTTACCAGTGGGGAGAGGGAAGGGGGGAGGGGCAATATAGGGGTAGGGGATTAAGAGGTATAAACAATTATGTATAAAATAAGCAACAAGGATATATTGTACAACATAGGGAATGTAGCCTATATATTTATTTATTTTATATTTTTAATTTTAATTATAATTTGAATATTTAATGTTATTTTAATATAATTATATAATTTAATATAATTTAAATATTTTAATTATAATTTATTAATATTTTTATTTATTAATTTACTTATTTTTATATTTATTTTTGGCTGTGTTGGGTCTTTGTTTCTATGCAAGGGCTTCTCTAGTTGCAGCAAGCAGGGGCCACTCTTCATTGCGGTGCGCGGGCCTCTCACTGTTGCGGCCTCTCTTGTTGCGGAGCACAGGCTCCAGACACGCAGGCTCAGTAGTTATGGCTCACAGGCCCAGTTGTTCCGCGGCATGTGGGATATTCCCAGACCAGGGCTCAAATCCGTGTCCCCTGCATTGGCAGGCAGATTCTCTACCACTGCGCCACCAGGGAAGCCCCTTGACTTGTATTTTAAAAGATCATGGTGGCCTCCCAGTATCTAGAAAAAGTAAGCTATGTTACACAGATCAAACATCCAGCTTAAATCAAAGAAAAATGATGGATAAGACTGTAAAAAATAAAAACAACTGAAAAACATCGACTATCTGAAAAGACTTGAGGAACTTGCAGGCTAATTTTTGGATGAAACTCTGTAACCAGAAAGGTAAGCCAAAAATGAGACCTACAAAACTGCTTATGATCTGAGGGCATTTGCCAATGACACAAATGACTCCAGTTGCCAGCAGCAGACCTAGAGAGACAGGAGTTGGGCTCAAGCCCACTGAGAGTGAGGAGTCTGGGGAGACCCTTCCCACACTGGGCTGAGACCCAAAAGGACTATAATCTCAAGTCAAGTGCAACCAGATCTCATCCTGCCTCTGCCCCCCCCAAACCTCTGGAAACTTCACAAAGGGTTGTTTTGGTGGTAAAAAGGGAGAGGGAAAAGGAAAAGAAAAAGAAAAACATCTATTCTTGAGTATTTGTAGCCAGGGCCAGCCCTCTTACAAATTTGTACCACATTCTATACGGCCTGGAGTATGAGCCACTGGGTCTCAAACCTTGAACTTGTTCTGAGGTGTTCTGATTGATAGCTCATCTCAGAAGAAAACATATCGAACCTAGGCTTCAGAGGACCCACACAAACAATTTTTCAACAGAAATGACCAGAAAGCAGTCAAAGATTAGCAGGCATACAAAAAAAAAAACAGGACAACCTGAACATAAACAAGAACCATCCAAAAAATCACAGACCACAGGGACAGATCCACAAAGATTTCAGATGGTGGAATTATTAGACCCATATTTATTTAGAAAAAAAGACCCATATTTATTTAGAAAAAAAGAAAGGAAAAAACTTTGATGACACGTTTAAAGAAATAAATGACAAACATGAATATATATGCATGGAACAGGAAACTCTACAAAGTGATATAGCATATCTGAAAAAGAAATGAATTTCCAAAACGGAAAAACGCAAGAACCAAAACCAGTAATAATGGTTGTATTTGGCTGCAAGTTGAACACATCAGAAGAGAAAATTAGTGAACTGGAAGAAATTGTGGACATACTCTGGGTCAAGTAGAATCTCATTTTCTAGGACTTTAGGGCAGAATTGTTCTCAATTGTTTCAATTGCATTATGATAAG